>NC_079193.1:59828567-60148567 GCF_029499605.1 Hyla sarda | reverse complement strand
GTTTTCCCAGAAGGATTTTGGCTTGCTCAAGTTCATTTTGGCAATATGTAGTCTTGCTTTTTTTGTCTCTGTGTCAGAAGTGGGGTCCTCCTGGGTCTCCTGCCATAGCGTTTCATTTCATTTAAATGACGATGGATAGTTTGTGCTGACACTGATGCTCCCTGAGCCTGCAGGACAGCTTGAATATCTTTGGAACTTGTTTGGGGCTGCTTATCCACCATCCGGACTATCCTGTGTTGAAGCCTTTCATACATTTTTCTCTTCCGTCCACGCCCAGGGAGATTAGCTACAGTGTAATG
The DNA here is from genome assembly GCF_029499605.1 of Hyla sarda. Taxonomy (NCBI): domain Eukaryota; kingdom Metazoa; phylum Chordata; class Amphibia; order Anura; family Hylidae; genus Hyla; species Hyla sarda. The sequence goes on along the minus strand of NC_079193.1, from coordinate 60,148,268 downwards.
GGTTGCAAAGTTCTTGATAATGTTGCACACTGTGGACAAAGGCAAACCTAGATCTCTGGAGATGGACTTGTAACATTGAGATTGCTGATATTTTTCCACAGTTTTGGTTCTCAAGTCCTCAGTTCTCTTCTCCTCTTTCTGTTGTCTATGCTTAGTGTGGCACACACAGACACACAATGCAAATACTAAGTGAACTTCTCTCCTTTTTATCTGCTTTCAGGTGTGATTTTTATATTGCCCACACCTGTTACTTGCCCCAGGTGAGTTTAAAGGAGCATCACATGCTTGAAACAATCTTATTTTTCCACAATTTTGAAAGGGTGCCAATAATTTTGTCCAGACCATTTTTGGAGTTTGGTGACATTATGTCCAATTTGCTTTTTTTCCTCCCTTTTTGGTTTAGCTCCAATATACAAAAAGGGAATAAACATGTGTATAGCAAAACATGTGTTACAGCAATCCTTTTCTGTGAGGAATACTTAATTTTTTAGAAAAATTTCAGGGGTGACAACATTTACGGCTAGGACTGTATGTACGTCCATTTGTTATGTATTATATGAGTCTAAATTTATTCGGGTTGTGTGTGTATTACATCTATGTGCATCTATCTATCTATCTATCTATTATCTATCTATCTATTATCTATCTATCTATCTATCTATCTATCTCATATCTATCTATCTATCTATCTATCTCATATCTATCTATCTCTCATATCTATCTATCTATTATCTATCTATCTATTATCTATCTATCTTTCTATCTATCTATCTATCCATTCATCGATCTATCTCTGTGTATGTATGCATGCATCCTGTGTCTATACATATGAATGCATGGCATGTATGTGCACATATTATGTGCATGTATGTCTCCTCTTTGTCATGTATATATGTATGTGCTTACTGAATATATATCTGCATTTCTTATGTGTAAGAACATATTATGCACATTAGAGATGAGCGAACTTACAGTAAATTCGATTCGTCACAAACTTCTCAGCCTGACAGTTGATGACTTTTCCTGCATAAATTAGTTCAGCTTTCAGGTGCTCCGGTGGGCTGGAAAAGGTGGATACAGTCCTAGGAAAGAGTCTCCAGCCCACCAGAGCACCTGAAAGCTGAACTAATGTATGCAGGATAAAGTCATCAACTGCCGAGCCGAGAAGTTTGTGACGAATGGAATTTACTGTATTTAATGTTTTTTGTATGCATTATATGTACGTGCATGTGCTATATGCATCTCCAGTATGTAACCTGTATATATGTATAGGTGCATTATATGTGTGTCTATATATATATATATTATGTGCAGGTGTATATCTTATATGCATGTGTATACATTATGTTCATGTATGTATTATATGTATGCGCATGAGTTATATATACTTACATGTATAATGCAGTTGTACATGTTGTTGTATGTGCTTGTGTTTGTGTGGTATATATGTTTATTACATATATGTGTACATAACACATATACATATTTTTGCCTGTATGTATTATATGTATGTGTGTGATATACTTCTACAGTGCACTAGATGTATGTACTGTACCAGGGAATATTATTTACAGTACACGTGACTGTAATAATTGTATCAGTGTTTGAGGCATGTGCATATTAAAGGCTTTTGATTGTGTATAGACACGAGAGAGATCCTGGATGTGAACAATAGTTATAGTTATATCAACTGGCTCCAGAAAGTTAAACAGATTTGTAAATTACTTCTATTAAAAAATCTTAATCCTTTCAATAATTATCAGCTGCTGAAGTTGAGTTGTTCTTTTCTGTCTGGCAACAGTGCTCTCTGCTGACATCTCTGCTTGTCTCAGGAACTGCACAGAGTAGAAGAGGTTTGCTATGGGGATTTGCTTCTAAACTGGGCGGTTCCCAAGACACGTGTCATCAGAGAGCACTTAGACAGAAAAGAACAACTCAACTTCAGCAGCTCATAAGTACTGAAAGGATTAATATTTTTTAATAGAAGTAATTTACAAATCTGTTTAACTTTCTGGAACCAGTTGATATATAAAAAAAAGTTTTTTCCTGGATAATCCCTTTAATTCCTGGGAAGTGAGAAATGCACCAGCAAAGAAAGGATCTGTGCAACTAAGCTCTACCTATAAACGTAAGCCTTCCGCCTGATCTTGGAGGAAGAACTGGGGAAAAGGGCGTTAAGACTACACATGAGATTATCTCATTGGTCCAGGGGAAGTTCTTTTTGTCCCAACCCATAATAACCTATTACTAGCTATAGTATCTAAAGGAAGATTCCCTCCGCCCTTTATCAATAAAGGAAAGCAGGAGAATGTGCAGTGATAAGTCTTGATGGGACTGAGGTGGAACTACAAGTCCTGTGGAACTACTAGTCTAAGCATGACTTGTGCAGAACTTATTCATTGTGGAACCACTGCTATATGCTTGGCTGAGGTTGAGCTGCACATGTTGTGACTTTAGTAGTCTAGGCATAATTTATGTAGATCTTCCCTATTGGGAACCACTACTCTAAGCTGGGCTGTGATGGAATTACTAGTCTTACCATGGTGTAGGTGGAGCTTAAATGGGCACTGCCAGATCCAAAGACTTTTTATATGTTTTTACTGATGAAAATTAAAGACCTTTTGTAATGTTGTTTCTTAAAATTTTTGTAATATTTAATAAAGAAAACGTCTCCTTAAAATCTTATCACTAGGGGTCCCCATATCTACTGGGACACTAATCAGTCCTGCAGCAGCATCAGGCTTGTCCATGAGTCATGGACAAGGCTGCATGAGCAGACACACCAATCACCTCCCACCACCACAAGGGAGGGACACGCCCCTTTCCCCTGAGAGGATCTCTAACTCTGTGAGCTAATGAAAAGAGGGATTTTTATAATAAATATAGGGAATAGAGGCCTAAAAAATAGAAGAACAGGGTCAGGATTAAGTACTGAGTAACATTTGTTTTGTGTGGGCTCTGACAGGTACATTTTAAAGGGCTACTCCCGTGGAAAACATTTTATTTTTATTAACTGGTGCAAGAAAGTTAAACAGATTTGTAAATTACTTCTATTATAAAATCTTAATCCTTCCAGTACTTTTTAGGGGCTATATACTACAGAGGAAATGCTTTTCTTTTTAGATTTCTCTGATGTCATGACCACAGTGCTCTCTGCTGACCTCTGCTGTCCATTTTAGGAACTGTCCAGTGCAGCATATGTTTGCTATGGGGATTTTCTCCTGCTCTGGACAGTTCCTAAAATGGACAGCAGAGGTCAGCAGAGAGCACTGTGGTCATGACATCAGAGAAATCTAAAAAGAAAAGCATTTCCTCTGTAGTATATAGCCCCTAAAAAGTACTGGAAGGATTAAGATTTTATAATAGAAGTAATTTACAAATCTGTTTAACTTTCTTGCACCAGTTGATAAAAAAAAAAAAAGTTTTCCATGGGAGCACCCCTTTAACCTCTTAAGGACCCAGGACGTATGGGTACGTCCTGGGTCCCGGTCCTGCGATATAACGCGGGGTCACACGGTGACCCCGCATCATATTGTGGCGGGCCCGGCGTCATAGTGAAGCTGGGACCCGCCTCTAATAGCGCGCGGCACTGATCGCTGTGCCGCGCGCTATTAACCCTTTTGCCGCGCGCTCAAAGCTGAGCTGCGCGGCTAAAAACGAAAGTAAAAGTGCCCAGCTAGCTCAGGGAGCTGTTCGGGATCGCCGCGGTATAATCGCGGCATCCCGAACAGCTGTAGCACAGGAGGAGGTCTTCTTACCTTCTCCTGTGCTGTCCGATCGCCGAATGAATGCATCAAGCCTGAGATCCAGGCTTGAGCATTCAATTGCCGAAAACACTGATTGATCCATTCCTATGGAGATGGATCAATCAGTGTAAAAGATCAGTTAATGCAATGTTATAGCCCCCTATAGGAGCTATAATATTGCATAAGAAAAGTGTAAAAAAATCATTAACCCTTTCAATTATCCCTTCCCCTAATAAAAGTTTGAATCACCCGGCATTTCCAAAAATAAAAAAAACATTATGTAAATAATAATAAAAATAAACTTATGTGGTATCACCGCGTGCGGAAATGTCCGATTTATAAAAATATACCACTTTTTAAACCGCTTGTTCAATGGTGTACGCGCAAAAAAATTCCAAAGTCCAAAATAGCGCATTTTTGATCACTTTTTATACCACAAAAAAGTGAATAAAAAGTGATCAAAAAGTCTGATCAGATCAAAAATGGTACCGCTAAAAACTTCAGATGACGACGCAAAAAATTAGTCCTCAAAGCGCGCTGAACACAGAAAAATAAAAAAGTTATAGGGGTCAAAAGATGACCATTTTAAACGTATAAATTTTCCTGCATGTATTCATGATTTTTTTTGGAAGTGATACAAATTCAAACCTATATAAATAGGGTATTATTTTAACCGTATGGACCTACAGAATAAAGATAAGGTATCATTTTTGCTGAAAAATGTACTGCGTAAAAACGGAAGCCCCCAAAACTTACAAAATAGTGTTTTTTCATCAATTTTGTCGCACATTGATTTTTTTTCCCGTTTCACCGTAGATTTTTGGGTAAAATGACTAATGTCATTACAAAGTAGAATTAGTGACGCACAAATTAAGCCATTATATATAATTTTAGGTGAAAATTTTTAAGAGTTATGATTTTTTAAAGTTAAGGAGGAAAAATTGAAAATTAAAAAACGGAAAAAGCCCGGGTCCTTAAGGGGTTAAAATCTTGTGGAACTGGTAATTAGAGATGAGCGAACTTACAGTAAATTCGATTCATCACAAACTTCTCGGCTCGGCAGTTGCTGACTTATCCTGCATTAAGTAGTTCAGCTTTCAGGAGCTCCGGTGGGCTGGAAAAGGGGGATACAGTCCTAGGAAAGAGTCTCCAGCCCACCGGAGCACCTGAAAGCTGAACTAATGTATGCAGGATAAAGTCATCAACTGCCGAGCCGAGAAGTTTGTGATGAATCGCTCATCTCTACTGATAATGTCTGGGTGAGAGCTTATAGCAGAGGACTTTCTAATTTATACTTGGCTAAGGGTGATCTAAAAGTCTTGTGAAACAACCAGAATGAGCAAGGCAAGAGTGGAATCTCTACATTTCTAGTGGAAGCCAGTGTTTCCCAACAAGAGTGCCTCCAGATGTTGCAAAACTACAACTCCCAGCATGCCCGGACAGCCAGAGGCTGGGGAACACTGGTGTAAGCATTGCATGGCTGCCATTCCTGATGCCACCGTCCTGACCCAGATAGGTGCCATGCTGTGAATGCCATTCTTTCCGCTCCTTGTCTCCTGCACGGCAGAATATGTGGAAGTCACCAGGCAGCTTCTTGTCTGCTATCGGCTGTTTGTTCAAACAGATAAAAGCAAAATAAAACCTGGGAGGAGGGGAAGTCTGGGGTTGTTTGATGTGGTCTCCGGTGCTGATGTAACAGATGATTGAATTGTGCCAAAGTATAAAACCTGCCTGCAATGTTGTGGGATAGTTGTAGACTCCCAGCTGCTTTCAACACTCCTTGTATGTGGCAAAGACCAATATATACCAGGCAGTGCAGGGCTCACTGGGCTCCAGCTGACGCACTGATCCCACTGGTTTTAGGACCCGAGCTGGTGGTATCACTTCTACAAAAAAGAGAGGTATAGTAAAATTCAGCTCACCACAGTGGGGCAATAACTGACAGAAGCCCTGGTAGTAATGAGGAGAGCAGGGCAGAAAACAGCAGGCCGGGAATCCACTTGACAAAAGGAAGGCAAAAAAAGCAGGGGCCTCCAGCTGCTCCAAAAATTTAGAAATGGAAAAAATTTTTACTTCACATTTGTTTCAGCTTGTTAAAATCAGGGGATATCCAAAGTGAATAAAATGGTACAAGAAACCGAAGCGTTTCGGGCCGACACTGGCTTTTAGCTGTGTCACGACTAAAAGCCAGAGTCGGCCCGAAACGCGTCGGTTTCTTGTACCATTTTATTCACTATGGATATCCCCTGATTTTAACAAGCTGAAATAAATGTGAAGTTTAAATTTTTCCATTTCTACATTTTTGGAGCAGCTGGAGGCCCCTCTTCCTTTTGTCAAGTGGTATCATTTCTGCATGTGAGATGCAGGATCAGTGCATTTAAAGGGGTACTCCGGTGGAATATATATATATATTTTTTTAAAGCAACTGGTTCTAGAAACATTTAAACAGATTTGTAAATGACTTCTATTTAAAAATATTAATCCTTCCAGTACTTATCAGCTGCTGTATGCTCCACAAGAAGTTATTTTTCTGTTTGAATTTCTCCTCTGTCTGACCACAGTGCTCTCTGCTGACACATCTGTCCGTGTCAGGAACTGTCCAGAGCAGGATAGATTTGCTATGGGGATTTGCTTCTACTCTGGACAGTTCCTGAAATGGACAGATGTCTCAGCAGAGAGCACTGTGGTCAGACTGAAAAGAAATTCAAAATGAAAAGAAACTTCCTCCGGAGCATACAGCAGCTGAGAAGTACTGGAAGGATTAAGATTTTTTAAATAGAAGTCATTTACAAATCTGTTTAACTTTCTGGAACCAGTTGATTTGAAAAAAAAAAAAATTCTATTGGAGTACCCCTTTAAGTGGATATAGTGGCTTGTAGAGGTTGTTACTTGGAGGACCTTGCAGATGGATGCATAGGTGGTAATGAGGGTAGACGCTGCTGGTTACATATCTACTGCAGAACCAGAATTTGGACACTAACATAGTTGCGAAAATCTACCCACAGATAATTTAGGGCAGTGGTCTCAAACTGTGGCCCTCCAGATGTTGCAAAACTTCAACTCCCAGCATGCCCGGACAGCCAACGGCTGTCCGGGCATGCTGGGAGTTGAAGTTTTGCAACATCTGGAGGGCCACAGTTTGAGACCACTGATTTAGGATATGTTAGTATTGCATAGTTGGAGCAGCAGAAGTTGAGAGTTTGGAGAGAATTGGTGCATTGCAGATCTGGCGGTCTTGCTGCTGTTTTGGAAGAGACATTTACCGAGCAAGGAAATCATGGTGAAAGGACAGAATAGTTCTTTGGCGAGGAGGGTGACATTGGTAGACTGCATGTCGTGAAATGATCAGTATATTAGCAAGGGGGAGAGTGTAATGGTGCAACAAAAAGGTAGGGCAGTTTAAAGGGGTACTCCAGTGTAAAACATTTTTTTTTTTTAAATCAACTGGTGCTAGAAAGTTAAACAGATTTGTAAATTACTTCTATTTAAAAATCTTAACCCTTCCAGTACTTATCAGCTGCTGTGTGCTACAGAGGAAATTCTTTTCTTTTTGAATTTATTTTTCTGTCTGACCACAGTGCTCTCTGCTGACACCTCTGTCTGCCTCAGGAACTGTCCACATAAGGATATGTTTGCTATGGGGATTTGCTCCTGCTCTTGACAGTTCCTGAGACAGACAAAAGTGTCAGCAGAGAGCACTGTGGTAAGACTGAAAAGAAATGTAAAAAGAAAAGAGCTTCCCGTGGAGCATACAGCAGCTGATAAGTACTGGAAGGGTTAAGATTTTTAAATAGAAGTCATTTACAAATCTGTTTAATGTCCTGGCACCAGTTGATTTAAAACAAAATTGTATTTCAACGGAGTACCCCTTTAAATCCAACTTCCATGAGGTTTCTCTATCCAACATCTTCTGGAAGCCAGGAGTCAGGAGGCATCCTCAGTACCTAATCCTGACCATGTTCATCTATTTTTTAGGCCTCTATCACCTATATTTATTATAAAAATCCTCTTTTCATTAGCTCACAGAGTTAGAAATCCTCTCAGGGGAAGGGGGCGTGTCCCTCCCTTGTGGTGGTGGGAGGTGATTGGTGTGTCTGCTCATGCAGCCTTGTCCATGACTCATGGACAAGCCTGATGCTGCTGACAATGGGGTTGGCTGACTTTTGACTAAAGGGTATAGGAACCTTTAATAACTCTGTGTTGTTTGTGGCACTCTTGGTTGTTATGTGCAAAAAAGAAAACAATATGCAGGTATAACATGAAACAACTCTGCAAACATCATCCAAGATGGAGACATGGTCCTTATATACCAAAATGATGAGGCTTAGCTCTGTCTTATTCCCTGAAGCAGGCTGTAAGTAGATCATGGTAGAGCTCAGAGATGGGAAAACACATCCACTTGTCTTACCAGTGTTACAATTCCCAATTGCGGGATGCAGATTTAAAAATTCCTCATTTTCCTCCTTCCTGCACACAGATTAGGACTAGGACAGAATAATGTCTTGGATACAAATTATAGCAGGAACCAGCTCCCCATCCCCAAGCTGTTGAATTCTTAGCAGTAGCTGGTGTCATTGAAGCTGCCCTCAGTTATTCTCCTCTGACAACCACTCACAGAGAAGCTGTTCTAGATTTCCCCTCCTCTAAGAGGCTGGCCTGACCTTTTCTCAGCAGAGAGGCTACACTCCAACTGCACTTTGTCCTTCTCTCAGTAGAGAGGTTAAACCAGAGCCAGCCTCCCCACTCCATTGAAAAGTTCATAGCTGTGTCTGTGGGTTTAACCCTTGGTGGTCTTACAGCTACTTCAGCACAAGCAATGTAAAACATTATAAATAACAGTGAAAATTATTATGCAATATTATAAATATCAGACATGTCTAAAATATATGGCATGTAACAGAATGCACCCAATCACAGACCATTTACTTCATGCTGAATATATCCAATCCTCTGACAGGTACCATAGTAACATTATAAACAATGTTATTCACTTTGCTTATCTGTGGTGTTCATGTTATTGCTAAATAGTGTACAGTATGTTGTGATAGTTAAAGGGGTACTCCACTAGAAAACATTTTCTTTTTAAATCAACTGATTCCAGAAATTTTAACAGATTTGTAAATTACTTCTATTAAAAAAAATCCCAATACTTTCAGTACTTATCAACTGCTGTATAATACACAGGAAGTTCTTTTCTTTTTGAATTTCCTTTCTGTCTGACCACAGTGCTCTCTGCTGACACCTCTGTCCATGTCAGGAACTGTCCAGAGCAAGAGAAGATTGCTATGGGGATTGGCTTCTATTCTGGACAGTTCCTAAAATGGACAGAGGTGTCAGCAGAGAGCACTGTGGTCAGGCAGAAAGGAAATAAAAAAAAAATAATAAATAACGTCCTCTGCATTATGCAGCAGCTGATAAGTACTAGAAGGATTACGATTTTTTAATAGTAATTTACAAATCTTTTTAACTTTCTGGCACCAGTTGATTTAAAAATGTATTTTTTTTTCCAGTGGAGTACCCCTTTAAGCATTTGAAGTTGTGCAGCATTTGAACACATCAGGTGGGAAGTGAACTGTATGGAGCTGAGGACTTTATCAGAGACGCTGCCATTGATTTCCTTGTGCAATTGACCTCTCCTATACTAATGTCCCTGCATGAGACTGTACTGATGTGGAGACTCTGAAGGGTGGAATATTGTTTCTGTGTCTTTCAGGGACTGACCTGCTTATTTAATAAAGACATTTAATAAAGACATTTAATAAAGACCTATTCTGTATATCTGCGATTGGGTGATACTTACTTCCGACAGTGAAGGTGCTACATAGTCCTGACAGCATAGCCCCTGCCCAGAGGTGGATGACACAATGGTGATGTAAGAGGATCAGTAGACACGTATTACAGCACCTTACATGAGAGCGGCAGTGGGTGTTATAATTCTGTCTGCTGGTTTGTGGTCACGAGTTTTAGGATTGGAGAAGTGGTTAGCAATACTGTAGTCACATGCACAAACAACTCCCAGGAACCAGAGTCACCATCACATTTCACCTGGGGTGACTGTATTTTGAGGATTATTATGGCCTTAAACCGGACAGGCACGCCTTCTTTAAAGGGATTACTCAGTCTTGGATTAAAAAATCCATTTTAGGCCCATTGTCGGCATAAACACGAAGCTCTACAGACTGTAGCAGTCTGGTCCCATCAGTTTTCTGGCCAGATACCGGCAGGGATTCATGCTATTTCAGTGCATTCAGTATGAACAGTTATTATACAGTTATCAGACGTACAAGGCTGTTACTATCATGAACTGGAGCAAAAATGAGTTTAAATATATTACTTAAGGCACCACTCAGCAATAACATAAAAACCATTGACGTGAATGAAATAACATTATCTCATGTGGCGCATGCAAAGAGTATACCAGGCAGCAAGTGAATAGTGAGCTGCTAAAGCTGGGGAAATGGGAAAATATCAGAATCGAAGCGGTGTAGACGAGTGTGGCTAGTTATGAGGCTGGCAAAGCATCTCCAAAATGGTCTTGTGGGATGTTTCTCATACGCAGTGGTTAGTATATAAGTGGTCTAAGAAAGTGCAATGGGAGGTGGGGGGAGTGGGGAGAGGAAAATTGTGTTCAACACTGTCCTGAGTGGGTGGCAGGCTCCAGGTGCAGTGGTACTGAGTGGGGCTTGGGAGAGTACACAATCGTTTAAAGGGGTTGTACAGTGAATAAACTGATCAGCCACCCACAGAATAGGGAATAAGTGCTTGAGGGCGGGGAGTGTCTGGCCATTGGGACCCCCTGAAACCTTGACAACAAGCCCATCTTCTACATTGGAAGGTGCTCCAGTCCTACCTTCTGAGAAGAACTGGTTGGTCTGCTCCGGGGAAGGAGACGGACCCCATTCTGGAGATCTCTGGGGTCCCAGCTGTTGGACCCCTGTGATCAGATGTTTATCCCCTGTCCTGTGGAAAGGGGATCAGTTTTGTTTGCTGCATTACCCCATTAAGACCGCTATACACAGTGGAAAGTCGGCCAAACTCACTGTTTTCAGCTGCCCAACTGTTTAATGTGTATGTTTGCCTTCTGACTCTCATATTATGTTGGGAGAGAATAGGATCAGGCATGTTGGATCACATGCTTTTTGTATATAAATATACAAGGAAATGCCCAGTAAGCCAGTCACTGGTTAAGGCAAGTTTCCACAGTGGCCGTTGACTGGTTAAAGGGGTACTCCCCCTTAGACATCTTATCCCCTATCCAAAAGGATACGATCCCTCCCATAGGCTTGTATTGAGGGGGCATGATGTCACGATACTCCGGATCCTGTATCCACTGAGTGATCTTTGTTCCTTGCAGCTGAAGAACGGGGGTGCTGCAGGAGAGATCGCGGGAGTCTCCAGAGGCAAGATCCCCGCGATCAGACATCTGATCCCCTATCCTTTGGATAGGGGATAAGATGTCTAGGGGCGTAGTACCCCTTTAAAGCAAAAGTGTGCAACAAAAAGTGGCATGTTTTTTTGGCGCATTCAAGCATGCCACTTTTTGATAAGCCCCAACATTTCTTTGTCGAACAAGGCACAAAAGTGTCTAAAATACATTGAAAATGTGAGCCAGTTTTTCGGTGCACTTTGCACCCATTTTTGCCGCTGACAGTTTTGATTATCTCCCCCCAATGTTTGCCATAAACTACATAGCAATATATAAATATGAGACCCTCCAAATGGGATCTGTTTTATATTATGACCAAGTATTGTCTGTAAACTTTAGGAAATATTCATCTTCCTTTCTGAGTTGTCTTTCTCAGCACCCAGAGATGTCTGTAGTGTATTCCTCACTTGTCTCTTGAAATAACATTTAGTATCTATGGACCAGTGAGTAGACGTGACAGTTCGCTGAATATAGGCGCTTCACAAGACAATTTCATTTTCTCCTGGTATTGTCCATTCTTGCCGTCATGAAAAAAAATATTACAAAAATGTAGGATTCTGGGTTCCTGCAGGAAAACGCTTTAATCTTTCTTACTCTGCTCCACTAAATAGTTGTACTAATGCATGTAAATCAGATATATTTATAGATAGTCGTGTTAGTATTTAATGTTAATTTTTTAATTACTAAAATATAAATTTTTAAACCGTACAGTAGTTATCTGGAACAGCGTCATTCTTGCCCAGGATTTGAGTGACTTGATGAAATACATTCTGCTAATTCAATCGATTTAAAAGGTTTATGAATGAGTTAATACAAATATTATCTGAAAAGTAGCAGGTAAAAAACGTAAAAAAACTATAATTTGCCCAAAAAATAGAAATGAATACTGGCAATACTGCTGGCAAAACTAAACATAGACTATAAACATAGACAAAAACATCTGGGGTGATTTTACCTTACGAAGAGTTTAAAGGGGTACTCAGGTGGAAACATTTTTTATTAAATGATCTGGTGGCAGAAAGTTATTTACAGATTTGTAAATTACTTCAATTAAGAAATCTTAATCCTTCCATTACTTATCAGCAGCTCTATACTACAGAGGAAATTCTTTTCTTTTTGAATTTATTTTCTGTCTGTCCACAGTGCTCTCTGCTGACACCTCTGTCCATGTCAGGAACTCTCCAGAGCACTATAGGTTTGCTATGGGGATTTTCTCCTGTTCTATACAGTTCCTGACATGGACAGAGGTGTCAGCAGAGAGCACTGTGGTCAGACAGAAAATAAATCCAAAATGAAAAGAATTTCCACTGTAGTATACAGCCGCTAATAAGTACTGAAAGGATTAACATTTTCTTATAGAAGTAATTTACAAATCTGGAGCCAAGACCTAAAAAAAAAATGTTTTCCACCGGAGTACCCCTTCAACTGTCATGGTACCATGCATAGTAACTATGATGGTGCCCAATAGATGAAAAAGCCCATCCTCTCTATTGAAGAGTGTTTTTTTTTTTTTTTTTAAATATGCCAATTTTGTCAGCCATGCTTCCGGCCTCCTATGGTTTTCTCTTCCTGGTGCTGGTGGTTGATCCTTCACCGTGCAGCTTGGTGGCCGCAGCAGTGTCCCATCTCGGCCACTGATTGCCTGAGAGGCGATTGCACCTGCAAACAGACTGGGGTGGGGCTCAATATGTCACATCACTGCTCTGCCAATCATTGGCTGAGGCCGGATTCCCATGCGGTCACCAATTCGCTGAGCTGCACAGTGACGGATCAATCCCTGGCACCAGGAAGTGGTGGCCTGGAGGCACAAGGGGAGCAAGGGAGGTAAGTAGGTAAAGGTATCTTTTTTATAGCTGAAAGAATGGGCAAAGTTAAAAACAAACAAACACCCTACCGCTACTACCAGATATGGAAGCTGTGGATATCCTTTACTCCTTTATTCTGATCTATCCTATTACCTTCTATTGTGATTACATTATAACTTCGGATTGTTTTGGTGATACCTCTGTATACTGATCTTTTGCTTTAATAAAGTTTCTCCATTTGATACTAAACTAGTACGAGAAATAACCCCATAGTAACACGATTCGAGTATTAATAGAGAGGAGTCTCCAGAGCAATAATAAAAATGGGCTTGTTTGTTTCCCCCACACTTTCCATGCTCCTCGGGCTATCAACATTTTGCCCTTTTGTTTGCTAACAAGTCAGAGGAGAATCCTACCTATCTTCTCACTACCTAATACCAATGGGTATTGGACCAACCAGGGCTGCCCCCTTTTTCTTGAAAATAAGGCCAGACAGTCAGCATTGGGGAAAAGTGTCCCTTAAGACTAGATGTCAACCTAAATGAATAGTCCAAATTGGCACCGTGTGCTAAATCATTTTAAAGCCCTTTCATTATATTGATCTTTTATTCGGAATGTTCTGGAGGATACCAGCCAACCCATTTGCAAACCTTGTCTCTTCATCAATTTTGAGAAGTAAAAAAAAAAAGAGAAAAAAAAGAGAGAGAAAAAAAAAATGTGGTTGACATCATTCTGCATGGCGCTACCTAGAAAAAATGTTTCCAATTTCATTACCTCATCGAAATGTTTTGCCAACAGGACCGACGTTTAACCGACCATATACTAAAGATTTATTCCTAGGGTGTAAGGAGCTGTATCAGGCATCGTAACATTACAGCCAGAGAGCAGCCGGGAAATATTTCTGTTACTTTTGATTCCTATACTGAACATGTCGTTCTTCCCAATTTTGTAACGTTCCCTCTTTTCTCCATTAATCAGATTTAGCTGTTTTATCTTGCGGCGGCTCTTATTCAGGAGTCGGCTAATCCTTCTTCCCTGATATTTAATTACTCATCATATGCATTAGACTTTGGAATATACTATTTAAAATGCTAATCTCACTTTTATCAAGCACTGATACAGTGTGATCGATGAGAATCCACAAATAAAGTCCTTTGCTGTGTAATAGAAGCAGCCAAATGTTTTATCACTGTCTGAATGAATAGAAAATATGTCTTAAAGGGGTACTCCACCCCTAGACATCTTATCCCCTATCCAAAGCATAGGGGATAAGATGTCTGATCGTGGGGGTCCGCCACTGGGGACCTACACAATATAGCATGCAGCACCCACCTGTTACTGCTCCGGAAGCGCTGGAGGGTCTGGCTCCCAACCACGGGGACGGAAGATCGTGACGTCATGACTCCGCCCTGTGTGACGTCACGCCCTGCCCCCTCAATTGAAGTCTATGAGAGGGGGCATGACGGCCGTCCTTTGGATAGGGGATAAGATGTCTTAGGGCCGGAGTACCCCTTTAAATGGGTACTCCGGAGGAAATAAAATATTTACAAATCAACTGGTGGCAGAAAGCTATGCAGATTTGTTGTGGCTGTATGCTCCACAAGAAGGTTGTCTAGTTACTTCCTGTCTGACCACAGTGCTCTCTGCTGCCATCTCTGACCAAGTCAGGAACTGTCTGGAGCAGGAGAGGTTCCCTATGGGGATTTACTCCTGGTTTTGACAGTTCCTGACATGGACAGAGGGGGCAGAAAAGAGCACTGTGGTCAGAAAGGAAGTAACCACCCCACAACTTCCTGTGGAGCATAAAACAGCCGATAAGTACAGGAAGGGTTAAGATTTTTTTTTTATAGAAATAATTTACAAGTCTGTATAACTTTCTGCCAGCCAGTTGTTTTGTAAACTTTGTTTCCATCTGGAGGACCCCTTTAAAGCACATCTGGGATGGAGACAGGGGTCCCCATATACATCAGATAGTGGGCGGGTCCAGATGAAATTGAAGAGCAATATTTATCTAATATGTATGGCCGGCTTTAGCTTCACAGACAACACTAACTGTGCACATAACATAGATGTTGGCTGAACAAGATGACAGCTGTGACCCCTGACCTCCTCATATACCTGCAGACTTAAAGTGCAACTGTCACTAACAAATACCCCCCGATAAGTAAGCACAGGATTTATGTGGTTTTTTTTCACGTAACTTTGGCGCAAAACTTTGGCGCAGTGTCTTTTTGCGCCAAAGTTTGGCGCATCTTCTCCACTGTCATTTTTACAACTTTCTCAAAATCACACGGTCCTGTGTGTGATTTTAACTTTAGTCAGTAATTCATCATTTGCGCCAATCGATTTTTGGCGCAATTTTGTGCCTTTAGTTTATTTTTTTTTTGCCACAAATCCCCGCCAAGAAATTTTGCACATGGAAAACACACTTAGCAATGTCAGAAAATGTAAAGGCGTCAAAATACATTAAAAACATTTTTTTGGTGAAATCAGCGACGCCTCCAGGGCTGCTCAATACTATCCTGCGACATAGTTGTCTCTGAGGAACCTTCACCCTCCGCTGAGCCAGCATTGGACATGGCCGCACAGGTTCAGGAAAGGTAAGCACTAAAGCAGTGGTCTCCAACCTGCGGAACTCCAGATGTTGCAAAACTACAACTCCCAACATGCACGGACAGCCAACGGCTGTCCAGGCATGCTGGGAATTGTAGTTTTGCAACATCTGGAGGTCCGCAGGTTGAAGACCACTGCATTAAAGTAACAAAAAAAAAAAACTACTCAAGTTGATAATAAAATCCATTTCACATGGTGGCTATAAACCCCACAAAAGAAAATAACTCATGTCGCCTGCTGATATACTGCAGGAGGGACTCCGAAATGGCCGCCCTACAGGGTAAAATACGCGTCCTCTGTGGCGGTAAGTTCTGTGTAAAAGGCGCTGTGAACAGCTGATTTCAACATTTGAGCCAAAATTACTAACAACTTGCACCAAATGATAAATTTGGTGCATGTCCACGAAAACCAAAGTGAAAAAAAAAAGGGTAAAAAGAAACGGTCAACAGGCAAAATTGATAAATACCCCCCATGTACAAGCTGTGTCGCTGTGTAATGCAGTCATACTTTTGGCTGCTTAATAGGGGGCTTCATATGCTCAAAAATCACTTTTCAGTAACAGTCAGGAACAGTGGGCGAGGCATGGCACGGGGTCTACAATGCCCTGGGGCTTCATCACCTCTCTTCAGATAAATCAGTGCTTGCCCTGCTGTGGGATTGACAAACCGGGCCTCCGCTCATGTGTTGTCCGTCTTCTACTATGGCGCATCCGAGATGTCTCGGCAAGTGCTCGCTCCAGACGCCTCCTGGTCAGCATTCTGCTTAAGTCACTATGCATGTGCCCTGAACCAGGAGGCATCAGAAGGGAAATATGTATCTGATCGCAGGGGGTCTGGGAACTTCTGACACCCACCTTCCAAGAGGAACTGGTCTCGAGAGTGACAGGTTACTTGTCTATCATTGGCCACAGAAATGTCCTGCGTCAGCTGGTGATTGGCTGAACAGACTTTTACTCCCAAGACTAGTTCGCCTTGGAAGGAGGGGCTGGAGTACTCAGGGAGGGGAGTCAGGCCTCGTTCTGGAGGTCCCACTGATCAGACACTTATACCCTATCCACAAGATAGGGTATAGATTAGGGCTGGGCGGTATACCGGTTCATTCCGAATAACAACATTTTTGTGCTGCACGATATGAATTTGAACCCATACCGCAATACCTGTTTGCCCCCCCCCTCAGTAATGAATGTATTATCAGCCCAGCGCTGCGCTGTCCCCACATTGGGGAACTAATCCTATGTGACCTGAGAGCGCTGTTCTGCCCCCCCCCCCAAATTGATTATTAGGGGTCTGTTGGACGCCCTGGAACATGAACTTAGAGACTCTGTACCCAGGAGCTGCCTATCGTACCATTCAGTGCTTTACGGTCTGTTCCCTGGGACCCACGACTTGGAGGCCACCCAGGAGGCCTGGCGCCTCATGAACTGTTTTAAGGACACAGTGTGGCTTGCCAGGAACCGCCTCGTGATCAACAGGGAGAACATGTCCGTCCGGGACTGCCGCAGGTTCACCAAGAGCCTGCTTAGAGACTATTCCATCTTGGACAGCCCGGCCGTCGATGAGGAAGAATAGGAGTGAAGACCCCTCTCCTTCTCCCATGTACCCTTAAAGATACAGCCCAGCAGTTTGGGCCTGTGATCCGCCCCCTCCCCACCCCCACATAGTCGCCCATACCGCCCCCGCCCCACAGCCCCCACCCCTACCCCGATCACAGATTGTATTGTTTTGTTGTTCGATCTCTTGTGCTTTTCTATAACAGGATTGAGCGAAGTGTTAGAGTAGCATGATGTGCCATGTATAGCTTAGGGAACCTTTGCTGTGTATTGTACTGTTGTGCTTTGTGTGATTGTAATTTATTGTATGACTTGTAATGACTGAACGGACAATAAAGCTCTTTCAATAAACCAAATTGATTATTAGCCCAGCCCAGTGCTGTCCCCATCAGGGTACTACTCACATGTCACCCGCATGCGCTGCTCTCCTCATCCTGTTTGTTGCAGGCGCCGGCACTGACACTCTATACCAGTGGTCTCCAACCTGTGGACGTCCAGATGTTGCAAAACTACAATTCCCAGCATGCCTGGACAGCCAACGGCTGTCCGGGCATGCTGGGAGTTGTAGTTTTGCAACATCTGGAGGTCTGCAGGTTGGAGACCACTGCTCTATACTGTGCGGTATCCCTATGCCCGGGCTGCAAAAAATAAACAAAATAAACTTTAACTTACCTCCCGTTAGTCCGGTACCGGCCTCACTTGTTTCCTGGGGACGGGAACGTCGGACAGCCGTCAGCCTATCACCCGCCGCAGCGATGTTCCGCCTCGGACAGTGATATGTTGAGCCCACTGTCATATAAGAAGCCGGCTCCTTACATGACAGTGGGCTCAGCCTATCACCGGCCGAGGCAGAACATCGCAACGGCTGGTGATAGGCTGACGGCTGTCCGACGTTCCCGTCCCCAGCGTAAGGCCAATGTAGGTGCGTTAAAGTTTATTTTTTTTACCTTTTGCAGCCCGGGCATAAGGATACAGCACAGTATAGAGTGTCAGCACCGCCGGCCCGCAACAAACAGGACAAGGAGGGCAGCGCATGCGGGTGATATGTGAGTATTTACCCCTTTACCCCGATGGGGATGTGGGCTGATAATTAATATGGGGGGGGGGGGGCTAGGAACTACCTTTATATACCATGGAACCGCCAAAAGTTTAAAAAAATACCATGATACACACATTTGGTCATACCGCCCAGCCCTAGTATAGATTTTTACAAACTGGAATTCCCCTTTAACATGCCAAAGGAAATGGAAGCCCTGTGAAAAAGTGATTAGAACAAATACATTAAAATAATAAGAAAAAAGCTTTATACATTCTCCCCCACATACGCACATGTGGCACATGGTCTTGTAAAATCTGCTAGGAAGAATGTGTCTTTAAAACTTGGGATAGAGACAGAAAGAATAAGTATTATTGACTCCATAATGAGAGGACCTGAATTGGATTCCTGCTGAGTTAAATAATGAAATGCTTAGAATGTATTCATTATTGTTACTTATGACTGTCATTAGCTGGTTGGGAATTAATCAGAGCCACTTCTACTGGAATGTCTTTAATGTCTCTACTTTACTATTTTATCCTTGTATCTATAGGTTTTTATCTACCAAACGGTAAAATATAATGCAGTTTGAGACAATCAAATAATCATTCTAGAAGAAAACAAGTATAATGAATCTTAGTCAAGAAATCCTTGGGTTATCCCAAAATCCAAAGGTATCCCCCATACACAAGAATGAGGATAACTGCTGATCTGTGGGGGGTCTGACCACTGTTACCCCAAACGATCATGAAGAATGAGGTCAGATGTCCTCCTTGTGAATTGGGCGGCAGCCCACATGCCATATCAATTGGCTCCAGGTAGTTAAACAGATTTTTAAATGACTTCTATTAAAAAATCTTAATCTTTCCAGGACTTATCAGCTGCTGTATACTACAGAGGAAGTTGTTGCGGAGCTGGATGTGGATCCTCTAACCTGTGTAGCTGATGACATGGACCGTATCGGGGAGCAGAGTCTTAGGTGCTGCTGGTCTTCACCAGAGCCCGCCGCAAGGTAGGATGGGCTTGTGCGGCAGGCGACACCCAGGTCGCTACCCCAGACATGACACAGGTAGCTGGGCATGGCGAGGCAGTAGCCTAGTCAAGAATAGCAGAAGGTCAAGGCAGGCGGCAAAGGTGCGACGTCAAATAACGTAGCGGGAAGGTCTGGATACACAGGTAAGGTAAACAGGCAATATGGAACGCTTAATCTCAGGCTAGGGGCACTGAAGATCCGGCAGGGAAGTTTGGGAGGTGCAGGGACTTTATAATGTAATGTCAGGTGCAAGAACTAATTATTGGCGCACTGGCCCTTTAAATTTCAGAGCTCCGGCGCTCGCTCGCCTTAGGTGTCAGTAGAGTGCACTGTGGTCAGACTGAAAAGAACAACTCAATTTTCTCTGTAGCATACAGCATCTGATAAGTACTGGAAGGATTAAAATTTTTAAAAATAGGTAATTTACAAATATGTTTAATTTTCTGGCACCAGTTGACCTGAAAAATTTTTTTTCCCACCGGTGAACCCCTTTAATGAAACTGAGCTGCAATAACACACACAACCTGGGGACAGACGGGGCACTGTTTTTTGGAAGAAATCACCTCTGTTTTACTAATCCTGGATAACCTCTTTAATCCAATAAAGGGCAATTTGAAGATTAAATTTCAGCCGAAACCACCAATTTTGGTGAGTCTAGCTGACCATCTAAAGTGTATGGGAACCTACTGACTTTCACCTTTGTAATACATTTTTCTCCAGTTATCTCCTCTACAGTCTGTATCTCTACTTTTAAGTTGTCCCCAACTTAGTGGGGGGAGCTAACACCTATGGTGTCTGCCATACACTGCACACAAACAGAAGAGGGGATCTTGTTCTTCTGTAGCTCTACAGCACACCCTCAGATATAGCAGAAGCAGGGAGGACATTATAAAGCAATACTGTGCAGTGTAAGCTTCGGAAGCCATGGTGTGAAATATAACACTAACTGACTAAAGACTTCTATGGGCAGTTGTAATCTGATCCCTCAGTGAACTGACAGTCTTTTTTTTGTCTCTGGAATATGTTTTTCAGAGTTAATGATGATATTAGGAGGGTGGAGAAATGGTGCCTTAGAGGTGGAGGCCCTCATGCCTCCTCTTCACTAGGCATAACACAGTGTACACATTTTTCCTGAAGTATACTTGTACAGAGAAGAAAAATAGCCTCTTCTTTTGCAATAAAATTATTACCAAAATCAGGATTACAATTCGATTGTATGAGATTCGATCAATCAGGTAAAATGAAAAGTTTTTCATATAAATCACATGATGAGAGGAAAACATTAAACATGCACAACTACTCCGGCAGCCACTTTGTATAGGTTGTGGGGCTATAGCGGGTAGCTCAGAAGTTGTATGATAAGAATGGCATTCTGATTAGTTTTACGGTTCAAACTTAGCATAACATTTTGTTTTACAATCAGCGACTAGTTTGCGGAATGACTTTAGATATATGTAACTTCTGCATTCCATTGATCTGTAGTTGACAGTGGAGTGGGACGTACGATATTAGCTGTATTTTAACTTTTATGGGCAGTAGTAAAAATTCCTTGGCTATTTATTAAAAGGGTTATTATAGCACAAAAGGGAGTCGTAGTAGAGATAACATTTAAAGTCTATTGGTTGTCTTTAAGAGATTAAAGAAAAATATATATATATAGATAAAGAGAGAAAGAGATATATATATATATATATATATATATATATATTGATTCAATGTAGTGGTTGATGATTTATTAAAGGGGTACTCCACTTGCCAGCATTCGGAACTCCCCCTCAATGCAAGTCTATGGGAGGGGGCATCTATGGGAGGGGAAGTCACGCCCCCTACCATAGACTTGCATTGAGGGTGCATGACCGGATGTGATGAGGGGCGTGGTTGACCCCTGCAGTGCGAAAACAGCGTTTGAAACATTTAATCCTGAATGCTGGCCAGTGGAGTTCCTCTTTAATACTGGTGCACTAACCAAGTGGTATGCCAAGTGGTATGCCAATCCCTCACTATATTCACCAATAGTTTTTTTTTTTTTTTTCTGTGTGTATGGTAAATCTATCTTTATTATCCATTTTACAGATAAATAGGTACAATATACAAAGATATGTATAAGAAAGAAGCTTATAAACACTAAACAGGTAAACAAATGGGACATTGTGAACAAAGTACTCAATAGGTAGAACACAGATAGCAATGGGCCACCATGTCTCCCGAGGTCTTGGCCCAAGGTCACCTTATTGAACCCTTCCCATGAGGATATGACAGTTTAAAATAGAGACAAACAGACCTGGGTGCGTAAAGCAAAAAACAAACTTTCGAACGCAGAAGTCTCATCACTAGTAATACATTTTACTGTGTAAAACTGAATCAATAAAGTATGTGGAAGCATGTGGTTTTAATGCACATGAAGAAAAACAGGCTAAAACAATTCCTGATCCGAATTCATTTGACATTGTCTCATGGATCCATAGTAAATACTTTGATAAATCTACTTCCAAGAAAGAAAAAAATGAGGATGGCACTCACCAGGCTTCTGCTATAAAACGTTGCTTTTATTCGTGATGCTGTACGAAGTGCATAGTGCAGCTAGATCCGCAGCGGGCGGTGACGCCCGCTGCGGATCTAGCTGCACTATGCACTTTGTACAGCATTACGAATAAAAGCAACGTTTTATAGCAGAAGCCTGGTGAGTGCCATCCTCATTTTTTTTCTTTCTTGGAAGCATTGTATGGAAGCGATTTGTGCTATCTAGGATAGAGCACCACCTGAACTGCATCACTCCTGCCAAAAGATCGTAGGCGGTTGCATTAACAGATCTACTTGTATGTAGTGCCAGATAATCTGCATCTCACTTGATAAATCTGTCTCAGAATATCTTTATATGCCAAGGGGTTTATTGTTGCAGCTTCATCTGGACTATTTGGGAGCAATGGAATCAGCTTAGTGAAGCACTGTTTTCATATTCTGTGCATATTCTGCCATCCTCTTCAGAATGGTTGTGCATGAGATGGAATGGACACAGAATGCCGGGGTTGCACCGAGATCGCGGGGGTCCCAGCAGGGGGTCTTTTGGATAGTGTATAAGATGTATAAAGCTGGAATACCCCTTTAATAAAAAAAAATTGATTTTTCTCTGTTCTCTTTCATGATAACAACCCATAAGTCCAGTGTTCCTTGGGGGATTGTCACACAGCATCCTGAATGTTCACAAGGGAAATCTGGGTGACAACCACTGTGGGATTTATAATAGCCGTCCTATTAGTTATCCCTAGGATTTCATTAGGAGAAACAAATTTGAAGACATTAAATGGGCACTGTCAGATCCAAAAACTTGTTGTTACTGATGAAAACTAAAGACCTTTTGTAATAGGGTTGTTTAAAAACTTTTGAATATTTAATAAAGAAAATGGCTCCTGAAAATCCCACCACTATGGGTCCCCATATCTACTGGGACACAAACCAGATCTGCAGCAGCATCAGGCTTGTCTGTGAGATGACTCATGGACAAGGCTGCATGAGCAGACCCACCAATCACCTCTCACCACCACAAGGGAGGGACACACCCCCTTCCCCTGAGAGGATTTCTAACACTGTGAGCTAATGAAAATAGGAATTTAGTCAATAATAAATATAGGTGTTACAGGCAAGAAAATTTGATGTGCATGGTCAGATTAGGTACTGATTTTTTTTTTTTTGTGGGATCTGACAGGTACACTTTAAAGGGGTTACCCACCATAAGGTGATTTTAGTACGTACCTGGCAGACAGTAATGGACATGCTTAGGAAGGATCTGCGCTTGTCTTGGGGCTAAATGGATATGTTGTGAGATTACCATAACACTATGGCTAGCACTTTGTGAACTGGTATTTCCTGTTTAAGTTTTCTTCTTTGCCTACAAATCCCATAATTCCATTTTCCTCCCACACATCAGCCACCCCACCCATTGAAACATCAATGAGCTGCATCCATTCAAAAGACCTGTGGTTTTCAATCAGGGTGCCTACAGCTGTTGCATTAGTTGCAGATTGATCTCTCTCCCACCAAGCGATCGCTCCACCCATTGAAGCAGACAGGCTCCCTGTCATCAGCTGACTAGTGAGTCAGGTCTCGGCCGCATTGCAACCTGGGCAAAATCTGAGACAACAGTCATTTTGTATGCTGTTAAAAATAAATATTGGGGTGAAAAATCACAGAAGAATTGTGAGAAAACTGTCACACACAGGTACAGACACTATATTATGAACTACACTAATCCCTGTAGCATAGTCAAATAAAAAAAAACTGGAATACCCCTTTAAGGTCTTTTTTCTATTTCCAAAGGAAGTTTTGTGTAAATAGAATAAATTATATAACCATAAAGATACAAAAATCTTACTATAACATTACATTACTCAAGCAGTAGACTCCATATTGAGTATATCTTATCTTTTCAATGCCGTCGATACGTATGTTATTTATATTATGTTGAGGAAGTTAATATCCCCTATTTAGCCTGCATCAGCATATTCACAGTGATTTGCATTTAATCTGCATATAATTAACCAGTCCTTATTCTCTGGTCTAGCTGTATAGGGAAGCAGTAGACATGACCATTGCTCTTGCTGTATAATATTTCTGAAGACCTGTAATATTCATTGTTGCTCTCAGCACCATGGACAGGGCTCCAAATGAATTCTCTGTAATTTGTGTGGAGAGTTCTGTACAATTACTGGTGCTGTTTTAGGGTTTTATACATGAGCAGAGTTGAGTTTGTCATTTTGTATACCTCCAGTTTTCCATAGGTGATCATAATGCACAATAAAGTAGTTACAGCGAATATCCACACAGAACAACATCTTTCGTTTTACATATAGAAATACTTGTTTGAGTTTATAAAACTGAAACATGTTCTTTAACCTGTTTCTCTTTTCTGATTGCAATTAATTTTTTATTTCATTTTTTTGTGCATTATTATGGCATCTATCATCTTGCCTTAGCTGTTCTTAACAGCATTTAGTGATATGCTTTACAACAGGATCCATGGAGCATAGATAATAATAGACAGGACCTGTCCCATTCAGATTAATTGAGGAAGCTACTGGGCATTCACTGTGACCTTTTCAGAGGCCATTCTACAGGGAGGGGAGGCTGATCTCTGCTGTTGGTGGATCCAGTGTTATCTATTTACTAGTGCCACCTTCCACTGTACTCCTGTCGGTGCTTAAAGGGTTACTCGGCTCCCCAACGTCCGGAACATTGAGTTCTTGAACGCTGTGTGCGGGCTTCCGTGTTCACACCCGCCGCCTCATGACGTCATGCCCCGTCATGTGATGTGACGTCCCGCCCCCTCAATGAAAGTCTATGGGAGGGGGCGCGACTGCCGTCGTGCCCCCTCCCATAGACTTTCATTGAGGGGGCAGGCCATGATGTCACAAGGGGGCGGGCGTGAATACAGAAGCCCACACACAGCGTTCAGGAACTCAATGTTCCGGAGGCTGGGGAGCGGAGTAACCATTTAAAGGAAAACTGTAGTGGTAAATAACTAAGTTATAGATCGCAGGGGGTCCAACTGCTGGGACCCCCCTTGATCTCCTGTATGGGGCCCCGGCAGTGGGCAGGAAGGGAGTGTTTCATTCCCGCATGAAGCAGTGGCTGACACGCCCCCCCCCAATGTGTCTCTATGGCATATATGGAGGGGCATGACGTCTGCTGGGTCATGTTGGGGACAGACATGCCCACTCCCTGCGCACTGCCAGGGCCCCATACAGGTGATCGCGGGGGCCCCAGCGGTCAGACCCCCCCGCAATCTATAACTTCTCCCCTAAGCTGTGGAGGGGGGTTGCAAATTGTTCCCACAACCTCCTCAGGATCCAATGCGGAATTCTGCACAGAAATTCTGACGTGTGAACATAGTATAAGAATTCTCTTGAAGTGTTACAATATAGTACTTGGGATTCATTCAAAACAACATGACATGCAAACATGCCTTCACATTTTCAGCACCATAGTTCTGTTAGGTGAAGTTGGGATGGGCCCTTAGGTTTAGCAGGAACCGAATAACTAGGTAGAATGGACTCCAAAGGGCCAGTAGAAGATAACCACATTTGGAGCTTACTTTGTGCCCAATCACTTGCCACTAGGGTCTATATTTTATGAGTTGCCTAACAAATGTTGTATAAGACCTTAAAGGGGCACTCCACCCCTAGACATCTTTTCCCCTATCTAAAGGATAGGGGATAAGATGTCTGATCGCGTGAGTCTCGCCTCTGGGGACCCCCGCGATCTCTCCTGCAGCCCCCTGTTCATGAACTGCACAAAGCGAAGATCGCTCCGTGGCTGATGAGGGGCGATACAGGGGCCGGGGTATTAATTGTCATGGCTTCACCCCCTCGTGACGTCACACCCCGCTCCCTCAATACAAGTCTATGGCAGGGGGCGAGATGTCTAGGGGCAGAGTACCCCTTTAACTTGTAGTAACAAATAATGATGCACTTAAAAGTGGATTGATATATGTTCAGTGCAGATGGTGGGTGGTCCTAAACATTTCTTATGGTGGGCTTAAGGAACCATAGTCCAACATTTGTCCAAGA
Source organism: Hyla sarda (assembly GCF_029499605.1). Lineage (NCBI taxonomy): Eukaryota > Metazoa > Chordata > Amphibia > Anura > Hylidae > Hyla > Hyla sarda. The sequence goes on along the minus strand of NC_079193.1, from coordinate 60,122,497 downwards.
TCAACATTAACATCACAATGTTCCAATTCAACACTTCTCATGCTTGTGTACAGTAGATGTGGGTGGGAACGGAAGACATCAATGCTCGACTGCTGGTTCAGACCTAACAATGGCGGACACACATAAGTCTGCATAGGAGCTGTGGACACAAAGCAGCAGAATGTTTTTACTAAATGTGGTGTCCCGGGACCGTATTTTATACGTTACCTTTGTAGAGGTTCACATATTCAGAGTCCCTAGGAACGTCGGGGTCCCTCTCCTATGTCACCCCTCAGTTAGTCTATAACTGTATAGAAGTTCTTATCAATATAAGTATATAAATATGTATATATTTAACTGCCTACCTGTTCAGCATAGCAGGACCTACAGGTCACGTGATTAGGTTAGAACTCTATGGTTTTGCTAAAGGACCTTTGGAGGTTCCCGTGACGTGTTCACCCACAATGCAATGTAACGGTGAGTGACAGTTGTTATGGACCAATCCAAAAGGGCCGGCCCCTGCCCATATAAGGGAGCTGCGCCATCTTGATCGCTCTCTTCTCTCTTGGGTTGCGGATTCTGGATGCGGTAGGACCTCCGCAGCTTACAAGACGATTTACTAGGCCAAAGTCTTTTGGCCTCGGCCTATAACATAGCGGGTAGGCTAAACAATTCCCCGCTACTCACCGCAAGATCACTGGACCTAAACGCACCCTTAAATCCAGCGGATCTATGCTACAAAATCCCTAAGAAGCTAAATCTGATCCCAACCAACTGTCAATCGCTGCTCAGTTATATCTGTAGAGACTCTGTTATCTGGACTGTTACTATTGCTGCATGTACAGAAATTCTTCAGTAAAAGTTCCTGCAAGTTTTCAGTTAACAATGGTTGTGGACAATCCTTTATTCTACATTGACCTATTGCTCTTGGGAAGGGTGGCAATAGGCCTATCAAGATTACAGTATTTAACCCTCACCCTGGCGTCACGAGTGACAAGGGTTAACAGCGCCCTTTATCATCCCGAGCAGCAACACCCTAACTACCCTACACCCCACAAGGCTTGCCACACAATCCACCACCACATAAACTATTCACAGACTGGTTTCATTTTTATTTTAGATGTATAAAGGTAATAAAAAATAGATTAAAAGGTGTACACACAGTGTAATGCTCAAATGTCATGAATCTTGATGTTCTTGCTGCACAATCTATTGGTTGCATAAATTGGAGTCTGGGCAGAATAGCTGGAAGAGTATATATCACCATGCATAATTCTATAGGGGGCATAAATAGCTAGGAATACGCTGTATAGAAGGGCACCTACCCCCATACAGTAGTAATGATTTTAAGAGGTTATACAGCATTATACAGCATTCCTTCAAAAACAGCACCACACCTGTCCACAGGTTGTAGGTGGTATTGCAGCTCTTTTCTAATGAAGTGAACGGAGCTAAGTTGTAATTGTTTTTCTATTGTTTAATAACCCCTTTGGGGAGATCCTCTCAGTAAGTCAATTTACACAGAATATGAGGGAACTGAAAATTCATGACAGAAAATTCTGGCCCAGATCAGGTCTGGTCTTTTGGAGAGGTTTCACACATATCATTTGGAAAATGAGGAGTGGTCTGATGGGACTTTGCCCTTTTCAGTAGTGTAGGCTGTATAACCCGCTGGATTGCAGAATCACAAAGAATAGTCAAAAAATGTCAAACCCAGTCCAATAAAAGGATGGTTATGTTCTCTGATCTGAGAATGTTGTCAGAATAACTCCGCTACTTCTGTTCATTTGTTGTTTTTTTGTTTAGATTTTGGTCCATATGGACATCACTAATTTTCAGCAGATTTGTCGCTGTTCATCATTAAAAGGGTTTCCAGGATTAGAAGACCAGAGGTGATTTCTTCCAAAAACAGCACCTCTCCTGTCCTCAGGTTGTGTGTGATATTGCAGCTCAGTTCCATTAAAGGGGTACTCCAACGCTAAGACATCTTATCCCCTATCCAAAGGATAGGGGATAAGATGCCTGATTGCGGGGGTCCCACGGCTGGGGACCCCGTGATCTTCCACGCCGCACCCCATTTGAATCAGCCCCCGGAGCGTGCTCGCTCCGGGTCTGATTACTAGCGATCACAGGGACGGAGCATAGTGATGTCACGGCTCCGCACCCGTGTGACGTCCCCTCCATAGGCTCGCATTGAGGGGGTGGAGCGTGACATCACACAGGGCGGAGCCGTGATGTCACTATGCTCCGTCCCTGGAGAGCACGCTCCGGGGGCTGATTCTAACGGGGTGCAGCGTGGAAGATCATGGGGGTCCCCAGCAGCGGGACCCCCGCGATCAGGCATCTTATCCCCTACATACCATTCTGGGGACGGAGTCAGGTTGTACATTATGAACACAGAGGAAGGAATATATCAACTGGCGAGCACCTGCAAAATTGAGCACCCAGTGTGTTTTTATTTTGAGCATTGACTTGTGCCGAAATTATCATCTAATTTAGCTTTTTTTATTTTTTATCTTGTCTGTGCTGGCTTTGTCATTTTTCTTGCTGTGCGCTTCCAGGGGACGTGGTTAGTAGATGCATTGGATGGTGCACTCAATTTATTACTTGCACAAGCATTATTTTTGCGCAAATGTCCTACAGTGACCAGTTGGCGCAGGAATGTGTGTGAGCGTGTCACCTTTTTTTGCACCATCCAGGAGCTTTCTGTAGTTTGCGGAAATTTATCAAGTGATATGCGCCACATAATACATTTTGCACCGCAACAGGTAAAAAACCACACACTTGTGCAGAAAGTTCCAGATTGCTTTGTACTTGGTTCCTTTAAGGCTGGTTTGGTCTAATTCATTACTGATATGTAAAGAGATTTAGGTTCTATACATGTTATCCTGCATCCAATGTGACAGCCTGATGTTAGAGGTGCTAAAAGAAAACTATGGAAGGAATAAAAAAAACTTTCAGAAAACCTCTTGGCGACTGATGAAATGTGTGGTTGTCCTGCTCTAAGTACACAAAGCGTCAGACTGGATCATCGTCTTCTATTTGGGTAGGGATCAGAAACAAAGACTGCCCTCTGAAGTCCACCCAATTGTAAGGTCCATCCATGGTAACCGCTGTATTCACTGGGCCATGGTAGCAGGAAAGGTATGTGCGGGATTGTCCACATTTCACATCTCGCCTTACATTTTGGACTCGTTCACTGTTATGTGGTGACACTTTTATGCCCTGGTTTTATCTGTATACTGTGTTATTTGAGAGCTGCAGAATGGAGGTGCAAGGGCGGGCGGTGGGATGTGCAAAATATCTCAAGTTCATTTAGAAATATGGATATATTATAAGAAGGGTTTGTGAGCTACTTGGAGAGGTCAAAGATAGTTTAATGTTATTTAACTTCGAGGAAAGTAAGTCCCAAGTAGTGATTGTCGAAAAGCGTCTTATGCCAGAAGCTTAATATGGAATAAGGTAACAAAATCCTTATAATTGGCTTATGCATTGTTTAAAGTAGATAGATAGATAGATAGAGATAGATAGAAATTTAAATGGACAGAATAATAACACAAAAATTACAACAGCACACTGCAAGCGCTATGATATACTACAATAGAATACAGTGAAGGTTCCTGGCATACCATCTGATAAAACCGTGTGTACCATCCCACCATATTTAGGACCAGGGGTCAAGTCCTGGGGAAAAAAGCAGGAACTCACCCAAGATTTCCACTCAAGGGCTGGTCTTGCAGAAAGAGTGTTCCTACAGTTGAAAAAGTGCAGGAACTCAGTTCCCACTCATTCTTGCAGGACTTAAACCCTGATTAGGACCCTACACTATAGATATGTTTGCATCTACATTTCAGCCATGGCAGCGTGCCCCTTCTTATTTATAATAGTGCTTTTTCATGTGCTGACCAATTTCTTATACAGTGACCCCTCGACCTACGATGGCCCCGAGATACAATAGTTTCAACATGCGATGGTCTCTCCGAGGCCATTGCATGTTGAAGGCAGCATCAACATACGATGCTTTTTTATGTCGGGGGCCATCGCATAAACGGCTATCCGGCAGCGCAGACTGCTTCAGCTGCCACCGGATAGCCGTTAACGGTGCCCCGTGTGGTCCGCTGACGATCACTTACCTGTCCTCTGGGATCCGGCGCGTCCTCTTCGGTATCCCCTGGATCGACGGCGCTCTCCATCGACGTCATCACGTCACTGCGCACGCCGTCCCGTCATCCAATAGGAGCGGCGTGCGTAGCGACGTGATGCCGGCGACGGAGAGCGAGGATGCCGGGGAAGCAGAGGCCTTGCCGGAGCGTCGGGGACACCCCTGGGACGCAGCGACAGCGATGGACGGTGACATCCAGGGCAGCGGTGACCAGCAGTGACGGTCCAGAGCGGCGGGGACAGCAGAGTACAACTTCCTCTAACAGTGGTCTTCAACCTGCGGACCTCTAGATGTTGCAAAACTACAACTCCCAGCATGCCCGGACAGCCAACGGCTGTCCGGGCATGCTGGGTGTTGTTGTTTTGCAACATCTGGAGGTCCGCAGGTTGTAGACCACTGTCCTATACTTTACATTGCACGGATCCCTCAACATGCGATGGTTTCAACAAACGATGGTCCATTTGGAACGGATTACCATTGTATGTTGAGGGACCACAGTATATGTGTAAATTTTTTTGGGGGGGAAAGATGAGCTGCAATGGCTTTCTTTGCCCGTTGGCCCCATTGCTATCTTGATTGATATACATTTAGTGCTTAGTACTCCCCGGTAAGGTAAGGGTTTCATTTGATGTCCCCTCTATACCCCCTACGCCTTTCTGGGATGGCATAAAGCTGTGTAAACTTGGCAGGATGAGTCTTGAGTGTTTTCTAAGCAAATACTCTATGGGGGAATTTTATAAAAACCTGTGTAGAGGAGAAGTGTTGTGGTTTCCCATAGCAACCAATCAGATTGCTTCTTTCATTTATAAAAAGGCCTCTGAAAAATAAAAGAAGAGATCTGATTGGTTGCCATAGGCAACTGCTTTTGATATATGTAGGGAGATATAAAGTCACTACTTCCAGTACCTGGGCACTATGCATGTGGGACACCAAGATCTGGATGTTGTACCAAGAAGGTCCATGCAAGCGATATAATAATAAATGTGTTCTACTGGAAAGCCGAATGATGGAGGAAGAGCTGAATGCAGAGTAATGATAAACCAAGGAATGGAAAAGAAGACGTAAGAAGGCCACTTTCCAATAGTTTCCACAACTAGACCAGAAGCCCCAGGGCCCAAGAGCAAATGTTACCTCTGCACCCCATGTATATATGTCTCATACTTGAAATAAGGATTGGGGTCCTGGTTAACAAACTGACACAATGCTTCTGCATTAATATGACCCAGTGTTGCTTTCCAGCACCTAAAACGGTTTTACGTGACTTTTTAGAAAATTCTGTATAGGCAGACCACATAAACTGCTGAGCCCAGTCATTGGCTGCAGTGTAGTGGACGATGACCGGCGCACTTTGAAGGTGGTAACGTTTTTACTCCAGACCCGATATTTAAAAAAAATCCTAGAATAAAACCCATGTCCGTCAACTTCCAGCCCACCATTTCTGTCGTTTTCTGCAAGGTGACTATGTCTCCCAATAAAATAGAGGAAAGCGCTTATTCGATGCTTAAAGTGGTTATCCAGGAATAGAAGAACAGAGCTAATTTCTTGCAAAAACAATGCCACCCTGTCCTGAGGTTGTGTGTGGTATTACAACTTGGCTACTTTCACGTCAATGGAACTGAGCAGTAAGGCTGGGTTCACACTGTGGAATTTCTGGACCTAATTTCTGCCGGAGATCGAGCCGGCGGCACTAGGACCGCGTGGACTACATTGCCGTCCCCATAGATGGCAATGCATTTCTGAGCAGATCTCCCAAAAGATCCACTCAGAAATGCATTGCAGTCTATGGGAGCAGCAATGCAGTGTGCTCGGTCCTAGCGCTGCCTGCTCATTCTCCGGCAGAAGTTCTGCAGTGTGAACCCAGCCTAAGGGTCTATTAAAACAGCGGAAGTTCTGCCGGCGGAATTCCTCCTCAAATGAAAGCCCAATAGAGCTCTATGGGATTCCGCACTCCGGTTGACACTTCGGAATTTCCGCTTGCAGAATTCCGCAAGCGGAAATTCCGAAGTGTCAACCAGTGTGCGGAATCCCATAGAAGTGTATTGGGCTTTCATTTGAGGTGGAAATTGCGCTCTGTGAATAGACCCTTACGCATTTTTTTTTTTTAAAGAAATCAGCCTTGTCTTTCTAATCCTGGATAGCCTTTTTAAAGGAGTTGTCTTAGCAGAGAGCATTTTTTTCTATATGTTCTTGTAACAAAGTGGTATACTTAAAGAATAGACAGCATAGAGACCAGTCCACACAAATCATCACCAGAACTAGTGTGGTGACCCACGGTGACTTGACTTGGTGGTTGAGTGGTTAAGGCACACACCCGTATCCTGTTGGTGACGCCAAAGTTGTGGTGACCCACGGTGTAGGTGGTGAGGCCAGATGGTATTAAACCCTGGGGCAAGATGTTGTTAAATCCTAGTGTTCGTGACGCCAGGATGTGGTTGTATGGTGTAGGGCACTGCCGACAACCAACCCAAAATGGCATATATTAAATGAGAGTCCTAAGCAGGTTTTGATGCAACTGGAACTTTACTATAGAAGACAATATAACATTTCATACAGAGAGCCAACTTCCACAGAGGTGACCGGGACACAGAGAACCTCTCAGGCTTGCTTGGACTTGTAGTGATAATAATGATGATGCAGCCACTGTGCTACTGTTATGACTTTGGTAGGGACAGTAGAGACCTGACTTGTAGACATAGAAGACTTACAGATTAGATGTGGATCCAGACTTGTAGGCTTTGGCCTAGCTGGACTGGACTGAACTTGTACAGGACCTGTGCTCGCTTTACTGTCCAGGAATCAAGGGAAAGAGAAGAGGACTAGTGTGGAGACTACTGCCCCTTATATATCAGGGGCCGGACTAAATCCCATTGGTAGCTGGTTGCCTATGGTTACCTGTGCCTCTGGAACTCTGAGTATCAGGTGATCACATGTCACATGACCTTAGGAAGGTCCTATACAGTTTAAAAATCCTAATAACCTTTGTACACAGTTTATATTCATTGTACAATACTTATAATAAATGTACATGTGTAATATACAATAATAACCATAATAATGACCTGGGGGGGACCCTGCAGGAGAGTCCTGTGGACCTGAGGGGACTTTAGGACTGTACAGAGCCTCGTTCTGTACCGGGACACGACACTAGTAAATATGAGCATCGCAGAGAAGACCAGGCGCTCGGGAAACTAGCAGCAATGGGGGAGCAGGCCGAATAAGTACAGTGGTCCCTCAACATACGATGGTAATCCGTTCCAAATGAACCATCGTTTGTTGAAACCATCATATGTTGAGGGATCCGTGCAATGTAAAATATAGGACAGAGGTCTACAACCTGCGGACCTCCAGATGTTGCAAAACTACAACACCCAGCATGCTGGGAGTTCTAGTTTTGCAACATCTGGAGGTCCGCAGGTTGAAGACCACTGGTATTAGAGGTTAAACTAACGTGTCCCCGCCGCTCCGGACTGTCACCGCTCGTCACCGCTGCCCTGGATGTCGCCCTCCATCGCTGTCGCCGTGTCCCCGGGGTGTCCCTGACGCTCCGGCAAGGCCTCTACTTTCCCGGCATCCTCGCTCTCTGTCGCCGCCATCACGTTGCTACGCACGCCGCTCCTATTGGATGATGGGACGGCGTGCTCAGCGACATGATGACGACGATGGAGAGCGCCGATGATGCAGGGGATCCCGAAGAGGACGCGCCGGAGCCCCGAGGACAGGTAAGTGATCGTCAGCGGACCACACAGGGCACCGTAAACAGCTGAAGCAGTCTGCGCTGCCGGATAGCCGTTTATGCGATGGCCCCGACATACAAAAGCATCGTATGTTGATGCTGCCTTCAACACGCGATGGCCTCTGAGAGGCCATCGTATGTTGAAATGATCGTATGTCGGGGCCATCGTAGGTTGGGGGGGGGGTCACTGTATTCCACTTTATGTTTCCTCCAGTCCCAGTAACATAAAAAGAAACACTCTCTGTCCGGGCAGCTCTTCAAACATGTCCTGACATGGTCTGTAAGGCAGGAGGGATTGCATACATCTGCAGTAAAGCACATCCTTAATTTAAATAGGAAATAACTGACAGACTTTGTGTCTTCCATTATAAATTATAATTTTTATAATCTAATCTGATCAAATTTATTAAGCCTCTGACATTTAAAATAATAAAAATATAGTCTAAAAAGTTTTATAGTTTAATTTAGCAAAATTTAAATGACCATCAAGTAGACCATGAAATGAAACAAAGTAACAAAGTGAAGCATTTCATCTAACTTTGGTTTTGTCTTTTCAGAGTAGTGGTTTATTTAGAGGACTGCTATGTTTACTCGCCCTTCAAAAATGTGGAGAGCAAACAGTGGTGTGAGTTTTCCCCAGGGCTTGTATTTTGCCCCCGTACAAAGGATGCTTCTCCTCCATGCTAAGAGACTAAGTCAGAAATGTCCCGGGCTGCACATCTGCTCGGGATAATTACTTTTCTCCATTCTATTTTCTAAAGCTGATGTTTGCATCACGGCTACATCCAGGAAGATCCTGTACACAAACTTAGGAAGCAAATATAGGGTCCTTTTAAGGTCTCGTTTACATACCAATCCCCACAATCCTTTGTGTTTTCTCCTCTTTGTGGATGGGATGATGTAGACTAGGCCCGGGATATGTGTGCACAGGCGTCTGTTTTCTCATCGCTTAGTCGGAACATATTTGTCTGCCACAATTATGCCAAGAAAATGAGCAAAAATGATTACCGTATTTTTCGCCGTATAAGACGCACTTTTTCTTCCCCAAAAGAAAAGTTGGTGTGTCTTATACGATGAATACACACACCTATCGCGGCGGTCCCTGCGGCCGTCAACAATCGGGACCCGCGGCTAATACAGGACATCAACGATCGCTCAGTCAGCTGTTCGGGACCGCCGCGGTGAAATCGCGGCGTCCCAAACAGCATACAGGACACCGGGAGGGACCTTACCTGCCTCCTCGGTGTCTGCTCTGTTCCGGGATCCCCTGCATGGCCGGCGCTCTCCTTCGACGTCATCACGTCGTCACGCACGCCGTCCCGTCATCCAATAGGAGCGGCGTGCGTAGCGACCTGATGACGGCGACGGAGAGCGTGGATCCCGGGGAAGAAGACGTCCGGAGCGGGGACACCACGGGGACGCGGCAACAGCGATGGAGCGACATCCAGGGCAGCAGTGACGGGTCCGGAGCGGCGGGGACACGTGAGTACTACCTCCTATCCAGTGGTCTTCAACCTGCGGACCTACAGATGTTGCAAAACTACAATTCCCAGCATGCCCGGACAGCCAACGGCTGTCCGGGCATGCTGGGAGTTGTACTTTTGCAACATCTGGAGGGCGGCAGTTTGAAGTTCACTGTTGGGTTCAGAATCTTTTTCTTCTAGATTTTGCACCTTTAAAATTGGGTGCGTCTTATATGCCGGAGCGTCCTATAGGGCGAAAAATACGGTAACAAGTGCTTCTTCCAGCCATGGCCGGAAGAAGCACTTGTTAAGTGCGAAATGGAGCTTGTTGCCTCTTGTACCCCCCTCTCCCTATGTGTCACTGTGGGTATCTTATCATGCAATAAAGCAAGAAGAAGGATATGGTGAGTGGCCATTTTTTCTTTTCTTCATCTGAATTTCATGCCACACTGTTTATAATACCTGAGCACCACCACTACCGATCAGCATAAACCATTCTGGTCCAAAGACCGGTTCCCTCCCGAGATAATCGCAGCGCCGTAGAAGCATTCTTACTGTTCAGACATCTGTAAAGGCCTAAGTAAAAACTGTCTGTCTGATATAGGGAGATCGATTGAGATGTCAAAGATTATTATATCTGTACCGCACTGTGGTATATGTCAGCACTACATAAGCAACAGAAGTAAATAATAAATACACTGATATGCAACCTAATATTCCTTATGTTCTGCTTACAGCAGAAAATCTAAAATAAACACAGAATTTGGATTTATAAATCACTACTAGGGTATATAAGTAGAGAAAGTAATGAAGCCTGGTGAGAGACCCCAAGTAGCATCCTGAAGTTGAGCTAAGATGAGACAGGTATCTAAATCAAGGAGATGCTCAAGCTATACAACATCTCATGTTGCTCTAGTACTCCCTCCCCGGAATATGCAAAGGTTTCCTAAATTGCAGATCATTCTAAAAGGCCAGAGAGCCCCAGTATAATCATTTTTAATGTTAAGCATTAATTCAATTTTCCACCTAAAAAAACATATTATGGCTTATATTTTTGCACCACCAATTCTACTTTGCAGTGACACTAGTCATTTTACCCAAAATTTCACGGCGAAATGGAAAAATAAAAATCATTGTGCGAAAAAATTGAAGAAAAACGCAATTTTTTACATTTTGGGGGCTTCCGTTTCTACGTAGTACATTTTTCAGTAAAAATGACATCTGATATTTATTCTGTAGGTCCATACGGTTAAAACGATACCCTACTTATATAGATTTAATTTTGTCGCACTTCTGGAAAAAATCATAACTACATGCAGGAAAATTTATACGTTTAAAAATGTCATTTCTGACCCCTATAACTTTTTTATTTTTCTGGATATGGGGCGGCATGGAGGCTCATTTTTTGCACTGTGACATAAAGTTTTTATCCGTACCATTTTTGTTTTGATTGGACTTTTTGATCGCTTTTTAGAAATTTTTTAATGGTATAAAAAGTGACCAAAAATACGCTATTTTGAATTTTTTTTTACTTGTACCCCATTGATCGTGCGGTTTAACCCCTTAAGGACTCAGGGTTTTTCCGTTTTTGCATTAAAATTTTTCTCATCACCTTCTAAAAATCATAATGCTTTAAATTTTGCACCTAAAATTCCATATTATGATTTATTTTTTGCGCCACCAATTCTATTTTGCAGTGACATCAGTCATTTTACCAAACTATCTACAGCGAAACGGGAAAAAATTCATTGTGCGACAAAATTGAAGAAAAAAATGCCATTTTGTAAATTTCTGGGGCTTCCGTTTGTACGCAGTAAATTTTTCGTTAAAAATGACACCTTCTTTTTATTCTGTAGGTCCATACGATTAAAATGATACCCTACTTATATAGGTTTGATTTTGTCGTACTTGTAAAAAAATCATAACTACATGCAGGAAAATTTATACATTTAAAATTGTCATCTTCTGACCCCTATAACTTTTTTATTTTTTCATGTATGGGCCGGTATGAGGGCTCATTTTTTGTGCCTTGACTTGAAGTTTTTATCAGTACCATATTTGTATTGATCTGACTTTTTGATCACTTTTTATTCATTTTTTTATGTTCTAAAAAGTGACCAAAAATACGCTGTTTGACCGTACGCCATTAACGATATATTTTTTATAGTTTGGACATTTCGGCACATACCACATATGTTTATTTTTATTTACACAGTTTTTTTTTAAATGGGAAAAGGGGGTGATTCTTACCTTTATTAGGGAAGGGGTTAAATGATCTTTATTAACTTTTTTTCACACTTTTTTTTTTGCAGTGTTATAGCTCCCCCTAGTGACTATAGCACTGCACACACTGATCTGCTACACAGATCATTGCCGTGCATTAAGACGGCAAAGATCAGTATTATCGGCAGTCGATTGCTCAAGCCTGGATTTCAGGCTTGGAGCAATCAATCGCCGATCGGACACGACAGAGGCAGGTAAGCCACCCTCCGCTCGCATTCTAGCTGATCGGGACATCGCGATTTCACCACGATGGTCCCGATCAGCCTGACTGAGCTGCCGGGAAGCCTTCACTTTCATTTTAGACACAGCGATCAACTTTGAACGCCGCGTCTAAAGTGTTATTAGTGCGCGTCACAATGATTGGTGCCGCACGCTATTAGCCCAAGGTCCTGGCTTTCATTAACCACCAGGACCGACCCGGTATGACGGCGTGACCCCCAGTTATATACTGGGACCGGGCGCAGGGCATACAAGCACGCCCTGCGTCCTTGAGAGGTTAATTAATGATATATTTTTATAGTTTGTACATTTATGCACGCAGAGATACCACATATGTTTATATTTATTTGTATTTACATTCTTTTTTTTGTTTTTTATGGGAAAAGGGGGGGGGGGGGGTGGTTCTGATTTTTATTAGGGAAGGGGTTAAATCACATTTATTAACACTTTTTTTTTAATGTTATAGCCCCCATAGGGGGCTATAACATGCATTACACTGATCTCTTACACTGTTCACTGCCATGTAATAGCATGGCATTGATCAGTGTTGTCTGCGCTTGACTGCTCCTGCCTGGATCTCAGGCATGGAGCAGTCTTTCGGCGATCGGACATGCAGGAGGCAGGTATGGATCCTCCTGGTGTCCTGCAAGCTGTTTGGGACGTCACAATTTCACTGCGGTGGTCCTGACTGAGCTGCCGGGATGCTTTCAGTTTCACTTCAGACGTGGCGGTCAACTTTGATCGCCGCGTCTGAAGGGTCAATACCGGTCATCACCGCGATCGGTGATGTCCGTATTAGTTGCAGGTCCCGGCCATCGATAGCCACCGGGACTGACCCCGCGTTATATCGTGGGAGCCAGCGCAGGATGGAAATGTGCGTTCTGTGTTGTTAAGGAGTTAAAGTATGGTTACAAGGTTGTCGGACCCAAACTTTAAGTGTATTTTTTGGGTGGTGTATTTTTTTGCCAGTATCTTTGAGGCAGATCGGACCTTTGGTATACATATGCTATTTTTTAGAGCACATACCATGCCAACTGGAATGATAGATATTACTCAACATTGTACCATATATACTCGAGTATAAGTCGAGTTTTTGAGCACATTTCTTCGTGCCGAAAATGCCCCCTCGACTTATACTTGAGTGAGTTAAAATTAATTGTGAAAATGGCCGGCCCTGGACTCAGCCAGGGTAGGAAGGCTACTGCGCAGGGACCGGCTGCGCCGTGCGCAGCAGACGTCCGTATTTCTTCGGAAGTGTCCCTTTCTGAGCTGCTCCGCAACAGGAGAATCATGCCTCTGCTGAGAGCTGCAACTGTGGAGGTGAACGGAGGGGGGGGAATGGGTTTGTGGCAGTGGATGATGACAGAGGAGGGTGATGGATTTGTGGCAGTGGATGATGACAGAGGAGGGTGATGGATTTGTTGCTGTGGATGATGACAGAGGAGGGTGATGGATTTGTGGCAGTGCATGATGACAGAGGAGGGTGATGGATTTGTGGCAGTGGATGATGACAGAGGAGGGTGATGAATTTGTGGCAGTGGATGATGACAGAGGAGGGTGTTTGATTTGTGGCAGTGGATGATGACAGAGGAGGGTGATGGATTTGTGGCAGTGGATGATGACAGAGAAGGGTGATGGATTTGTGGCAGTGGATGATGACAGAGGAGGGTGATGAATTTGTGGCAGTGGATGATGACAGAGGAGGGTGTTTGATTTGTGGCAGTGGATGATGACAGAGGAGGGTGATGGATTTGTGGCAGTGGATGATGACAGAGGAGGGTGATGGATTTGTGGCAGTGGATGATGACAGAGGAGGGTGATGGATTTGTGGCAGTGGATGATGACAGAGGAGGGTGATGGATTTGTGGCAGTGGATGATGACAGAGGGGAGTACATTTCCCACCCTAGGCTAATACTTCAGTCAATAAGTTTTTCCCAGTTTTTGGGGTGAAATTAGGTGCCTGGTCTTATATTCAGGTCGGCTTATACTCGAGTATATACAGTAGGTAATATACATATTTTCTGAGGTACAAAGATTAATACCTGAGTCACAGTGTGTTGCTGTGTCTGCACATCATGTAACAGGAATACAGACTTTATTTCCCATGTTTATTGAATAAGTGTCACAGGTGTGGTTGAGCTAAAAGACTTGAACTTTGATCAGCGAACAATAAATTGAGTGACAGAGTAAACAGATTCTGTTATAAATATGAGATTACCCAATTTACTATTCCCAATGAGTTTGTTTTATAGGAGGAAAAAATTCCAGCATATTCCAGCTAAATTACTAAAACAAAAATAAATGAAAAAAATCTGCTAGAACCTCCACACCTTACAAGGCTTGTGCAGTTATGTTCCTAGTAAGAATTCTGTATATATATATATATATATATATATATGTATATATATATATATATATATATATATATAGAATGTGTTTTATTTTCTGGAGCTACAAAGGATAAACTGTGTGCCCTAGTTTCTTGAGAATTAATGGAACAGTGTGATGATCCATCTATTTTCCAAAGTGGACCTATTTGTGTATTATTTTGTAGAATGTTTAAGTTTCGAGCAACTAATGTCAAACTGGATGACATACAATCAAAAACAAATGAATGTCCCCCCGCCCCCCTCCAACCAGTCAGTAGTTAGTGGAGGCGCCTTAGCATGAATGTCCCCCCGCCCCCCCAACCAGTCAGTAGTTAGTGGAGGCGCCTTAGCATGAATGTCCCCCCGCCCCCCCCCAACCAGTCAGTAGTTAGTGGAGGCGCCTTAGCATGAATGTCCCCCCGCCCCCCCCAACCAGTCAGTAGTTAGTGGAGGCGCCTTAGCATGAATGTCCCCCCGCCCGCCAACCAGTCAGTAGTTAGTGGAGGCGCCTTAGCATGAATGTCCCCCCGCCCGCCAATCAGTCAGTAGTTAGTGGAGGCGCCTTAGCATGAATGTCCCCCCGCCCCCCCCCCAACCAGTCAGTAGTTAGTGGAGGCGCCTTAGCATGAATGTCCCCCCGCCCGCCAACCAGTCAGTAGTTAGTGGAGGCGCCTTAGCATGAATGTCCCCCCGCCCCCCCAACCAGTCAGTAGTTAGTGGAGGCGCCTTAGCATGAATGTCCCCCCGCCCCCCCAACCAGTCAGTAGTTAGTGGAGGCGCCTTAGCATGAATGTCCCCCCGCCCCCCCCAACCAGTCAGTAGTTAGTGGAGGCGCCTTAGCATGAATGTCCCCCCGCCCGCCAACCAGTCAGTAGTTAGTGGAGGCGCCTTAGCATGAATGTCCCCTCGCCCCCCCAACCAGTCAGTAGTTAGTGGAGGCGCCTTAGCATGAATGTCCCCCCGCCCCCCCAACCAGTCAGTAGTTAGTGGAGGCGCCTTAGCATGAATGTCCCCCCGCCCCCCCCAACCAGTCAGTAGTTAGTGGAGGCACCTTAGCATGAATGTCCCACCGCCCCCCCCAACCAGTCAGTAGTTAGTGGAGGTGCCTTAGCATTGGTGTGGACCAGTTTCTGTGAGCACATGTGGAAACCAAAAGCGTTCCAAGCTTTTTGTAAAGCTTTTGAGCATAGATAAACAAGACAACAGTATGAATGTAGAAAACCAAAACATCAGCAGTGGGATTCTTCCGTCTCAATAAAGAAGTTCTGCTTTACAAGTGCTTGTCCAAGTGCTCAAATTCCCTGGAAAATGATACCGGAATTTTAAAGGGAATCAGAGCACATGGAAAAACTCTTGTTACGTAGACCTTCTTTATCGAGATGGAACAATGCCATGGCTGATGTTTTGGTTTTGTAGCTTCATACTGTTATTTTGATCATCTATGGTATGCTTAACCCACCACTGGATTCATAGTGAAGTTTTGCATTTTTACTTTAGAGCCTCTAGCAAAATCTGAACAATTCCAGTCATTTTCAATGTATTTAAACCATTTCTTTGCAATGTTGTTTATATGTTTGGGGTCATTGCATCAACAGAATAGAATGAAAATATATCTATGTTCTACTTTCATGCAGATTTTAACAACTTTTCTCTGACATTTCTAAAGATTTTCCTGTACCCATTTTACAATTTCCAGTTTTTTGAAAAAATTTCCTCACAGCACTAACCAATTGCAGTTTAGTTTCTTTTCTCTCTTTCATTTGTTCCATGCAAGACAGACAATCTATTTGGGAGAACATTGGGTCTCCGCGGCACATGGCCATTTTATGTGGTCCATGCTTTGTCAACTTACTTAAAGGGGTATTCCACCCCTAGACATCTTATTCCCTATTCAAAGGATAGGGGATAAGATGTCTGGTCGTGAGGGTCCCACCACACCCAGCATTCCCTGCTGCACCCATCGTTCGTTTAGAGCGTTGGGTGCAGTGCCGGAGGCTTGTGATGTCACGGCCACACCTCCTCAATGCAAGTCTACGGAAGGGGGCGTGATGCTGTCATGCCCCCTCCTATAGACATGCATTGAGGGGGCGTGGTCGTGACATCATGAGCAGGGTGTGGCCGTGACGTCACAAGCCTCCGCCCCGCATCACCAGTCATCCAGCACGGAGCAAAGGTCGCTCCATGCATCGGATGTCTGGGGTGACGCAGCCGAGATTGCCAAGTACCCCTTTAACACTATACCATCACAATTCTTCTAGGGCCTGATGCATGGTGCTCACTTAAAGAGGTTTCACAGCCAATTGTCACATGATGCTCAGACAGCAAAGGTCAAAATTTGGGGGCCTGTTTCTGTTGCATGAGTTTGTGCACATGTACTAAGGAGAAGACTGAAGCTCAAATAGTGCCAGGAGGAAACTCTAGCGCCATTGTACCACCCGGAAAAGGCCAGGCTTTGGTATAATTAAGCTGGACAGCAGGGCTGGCTCTGCCTATAGGCAAAATAGGCAGCCGCCTAGAGTGCCCTCTTGATGAGGGCGCCGCTCTGCCCACTGCAATAAAGTTAGCCAGCATCCAAAGCACCTGCTCATCTGAAGCACCTGCCCATCAAGCAAAACCCTGCCACGCTACCCCCACCGCCTGTACTATGATAATCGGCATTTTTCAGCCTGCTGGAGCAGCCCAGTGCCACCTCCGAGGCAGACAGGGGGGGATCACTAAGGTCAGGCCCATCCAACATCCTGACATAGGGCGCGCCTCCATGCATTGGGAGGAGCCAATGGGCGGGGTCAAGGGGCGGCAAAATTAGCTTTGGCCTAGGGTGGCAAAAATCCTTGCACCAGCCCTGTTGGACAGTAGACCAGCAACTAGAACAGCAGCAAAGTGAGCTACTAGAGTCTAAACAGCGCCAGAAGGAACCTCCAGATTCAAAGCTGCACCAGAGTGAGTTGTAAAAATAACATTTTTCCTTGCACGTTTTTCTATTATATGCACATACACATTAAATGACAAACATCAAACACAAGAACCTATAGGTCAAAGTCCAAAATTGGCATCAGCAATTAGTAAATCAAAAAATCCATATTTGAAAGTCCAAGTGCAGTGGATCCCTTCACCAACACTTACAGGGAAATAACTAAGAAATCAATGGTCATATAGCTGATGTCAATGAAGACAGAAAATGTCCGCTTCCAATCGTGCCTTACTTTCTTTCTTAAATTTAAATATTGAAATAATGTGTATGCTGTGCTTATATCTATTTGAAGTCACTCTGAGGGACAGGGGGATCCTTCATTAAATGCATGGTTTGGTAGCATGGTCTTGGATCTATTTGGTTTAATACAATTGTTTAGTTTTGAGTCACGGACAAGATGAGTGCTAAATATTTCCATAGTACTGAACCTGGAGGTTGATGGTAAATGTCTTACAAGCTTCATTTCACAAACAACAGGAGGATGTAGCATTGCCAGAAATTGATGTATCTTTTCTATTTCTATTACCACCATCATTACTGTTAATGTTACTTATTCATAAGGTGAAGATTATTTTTGGCAGCTCTGCAGTCTGCCGCTTAGTCTATTTATCTTATTCACATGGGGAAAAAGATAAATGCAAGAGCAAAATACTGCAAAATATTCCCATAACCCTGAGAGGTGAGTTAACTTGACAGATTGCTTGATTGGTAATTCTATCGGAAACACATTAACACTGCATTGGCCCATGCCTGAGTTGGAGAACTTATGAGTAGGAGGTCTTCACTACTGGAGACCCCTATGATGGTATCCCCCTAATGTCTACTGTACGAGTGCAAATTAAGACTCTGAGCACCAGAGGGCATACATAGGCTACTCTAGGCTGGACCTGAATTAAAAACAGTTCAACCTATAAAAAAAAGGTTATACAAAACACTTCCAGAGCATGCATTGACTCTGGATGTTAAGTATTAAATTTTATGACTAAGCTGATCAGGCTACACAGCTGCCACTCTTTAGGCAGAGTAGATTTTGAATGTGTTGTATCATATGAATTAAAAAGATATTCCCAAATCCCTTCTTCTGTGCTGCTTCTCACAACAAGTGGGCAGGAATGAAGCATTTACCCACATGACCTTGTAGCATGCATTGGGGAAACGATTCACATGCTGCCATTCATTGTGAATAGCGACCTTAAGAGTGTAAAATAGATACACACATATATATATATATATATATATATATATTTATATACACATATGTCATGTCCGAGGGTGGACAGGTAGAGTGAGCCCTAAGCTGTGCCTAATAACACTCTCCCTGCCTACTTGCCAATCCACCCTAAACAGTGGATCGACAACCACTGTGCAGGGTCCTTCCTGAGCTAAAGTGCAGTGGGCGTATAAACAAATAATAATATACATAGTCGGTCACAGGCCAGGAACATTACGGGAAAACTACCAAACAAGCAGATATACAAAACAGAATATAAACAGGCAAACAGGGCAGGATGTATTGAACTAACATACAGTTCAGAAACCGGAACCAAGATAAATAGCAGACATAAATAAATGAACAGGACAAGGTATGGAATAAGTATACAGCAGAAATCAGAATATACAGGAGATGAACAGATGAACTGAATGTTAAACACCAAACAGATCAGGAAAATAGAACACTGTTCACACTGGACACAGAACACTAACATAAACAGATTCTAGTTCAGAGGACACAGATCAGTGATAAAGTACAAAGGACACTATAGACCAATGGTAATGTACAGAGGAAACACTAGATCAGTGATCTTGTACACTATGATCAGTGCATGTACTCTATAAAAAACGGATAAGAAAAACCAAACTCCACAATATGGAGGAACCAGGACACCTGAAAAGGAATTATACAAGCGAGACTCACAATGTGAACACAGACTAAGATACAAGGCTAAAGCAGAACGACATACAATAATCCTAAAAACAAATCAATAATAAACAGGACCATGGTTAAAACACAGAAATATTACAAGATAAGTACAAAGTGCATGATAAAACAGACATGGTCAGAACTGCAATAGGGCGAAAGCATTAACTCTTCCAAGCCTAGGAAGAATTAGAACAAAAACTGCTCAGAACACGAAAAACCAGTGTCTGAACAGACCCAGATATATTATATTTATATCAAAATTAACCTTTATAGGTATTGTAAAAGGAGGGGGTGCAGTGTAGCTCTGGAGTCCACCCAAACCACTGTCCCTACCTATTTGGGCAATCTGCCCTAGCAGCCACAGCAATTCTCTGTGCACTGCTGGTTACTAAACAAGCCTGTGTTGATCATAAGCCACACATTGGGGTTTATTTACTAACGTGATCCCGACTCTTTTTTGTCGGGTTTTGCGCCCAAATTGTGTCGCACGTCCCTTGTGACACAATTTGCGACCAAAAAAACCAAAACCCTCCATTTTACAAGGAAAACCCCAAAAGGGGGCGTGGCCACATGATAAAGTGGGCGTGGTGCCTGAAAAGGGGGCGTGGTCAAGACAGTTTTGAAAAATCCCAACATATTTACTAAGGTTTCCAAAGAAAATGTGGTGTATTTGAGCTGAGAAAAACCCGACAGATCAGAGCATGTGTAAAAAAAAAGCAAAATGTAGGAAAAGTGGAAAATGTAGAGAAACCTTAGTAAATACCTCGGGAAAATACCAGTGGGAAATCAAAACCCACAAAGAAACCTACACAACACTGTTAGTAAATAAACCCCATTGTGTGTTTCATACTTAGAAGGTGACCTGGCAAATCGTTGCTGCCTTTATGTAGTGGGCTGGCATATTTTAGCCTTGGGACTAAGCAACCTGCAGATGTCTAAGCAGTCTGTTACTGAAATGCCATAGCTGAGCATTCATGTTGATGCGAAGACGACACTGAACAAAAATGCCCCCGTTAAAGTCTAAGAGAAATTTAAATATGTAAATATTAAAGACTGTTCAAGAATACACAATTTGATAAACAGATGCCAATTGTTTTCCAGGATGAAACAACTGAGAAACAGATTTGTGAGGTCACAGCTACTTAAAGGGGTTCCCCCAGTGGAAAACAATTTAGTTCTATTTAAATATATTAATCCTTCCATTACTTATCAGCCGCTGTATACTACACAGGAAGTTCTTTTCTTTTTGAATTTCTTTTCTGTCTGCTGACACCTCTGTCCATGTCAGGAACTGTCCAGAGAAGGAGAGGTTTGCTATGTGGATTTGCTCCTGCTCTGGACAGTTCCTGACATGGACAAAGGTGTCAGCAGAGAGCACTGTGGTCAGACAGAAAATACATATAAAAAGGAAAGAAATTCCTCTGTAGTACACAGCAGCTGATAAGTACTGGAAGGATTCATTTACAAATCTGTTTAACTTTCTGGCACCAGCTGATTTTACATTTTTTTTTCCACCAGAGTACCCCTTTAACCCCCTAAGGACTCAGCCCATTTTGGCCTTAAGGACTCAGACAATTTAATTTTTACGTTTTCATTTTTTCCTCCTCGCCTTCTAAAAATCATAACTCTTTTATATTTTCATCCACAGACTAGTATGAGGGCTTGTTTTTTGCGCGACCAGTTGTCCTTTGTAATTACATCACTCATTATATCATAAAATGTATGGCGCAACCAAAAAACACTATTTTTGTGGGGAAATTAAAACGAAAAACGCAATTTTGCTAATTTTGGAAGGTTTTGTTTTCACGCCGTACAATTTATGGTAAAAATGACATGTGTTCTTTATTCTGAGGGTCAATATGATTAAAATGATACCCATTATTATATACTTTTATATTATTGTTGCGCTTAAAAAAAATCACAAACTTTTTAACCAAATTAGTACGTTTATAATCCCTTTATTTTGATGACCTCTAACTTTTTTATTTTTCCGTATAAGTGGCGGTATGGGGGCTCATTTTTTGCGCCATGATCTGTACTTTTTTTTTATACCACATTTTGCATATAAAAAACTTTTAATACATTTTTTATAATTTATTTTTTATAAAATGTATTAAAAAAAGTAGGAATTTGGGACTTTTTTTTTTTTTTTTTCGTTCACGCCGTTCACCGTACGGGATCATTAACATTTTATTTTAATATTTCGGACATTTACGCACGCGGCGATACCAAATATGTCTATAAAAAATTTTTTTTTTACGCTTTTTGGGGGTAAAATAGGAAAAAACTGACGTTTTACTTTTTTATTGGGGGAGGGGATTTTTCACTTTTTTTTTACTTTTACATTTTTTTACATTTTTTTTACACTTTAATAGTCCCCATAGGGGACTATTCATAGCAATACCATGATTGCTAATACTGATCTGTTCTATGTATAGGACATAGAACAGATCAGTATTATCGGTCATCTCCTGCTCTGGTCTGCTCGATCACAGACCAGAGCAGGAGACGCCGGGAGCCGGTCGGAGGAAGGAAAGGGGACCTCCGTGCGGCGTTATGAATGATCGGATCCCCGCAGCAGCGCTGCGGGCGATCCGATCGTTCATTTAAATCGCGAACTGCCGCAGATGCCGGGATCTGTATTGATCCCGGCACCTGAGGGGTTAATGGCGGACGCCCGCGAGATCGCGGGCGTCGGCCATTGCCGGCGGGTCCCTGGCTGCGATCAGCAGCCGGGATCAGCCGCGCATGACACGGGCATCGCTCCGATGCCCGCGGTTATGCACATGACGTAAATGTACGTCCTGGTGCGTTAAGTACCACCTCACCAGGACGTACATTTACGTCCTGCGTCCTTAAGGGGTTAAAGGCATCAGTTCATTTCAGGTCTATTTTGGGAAAATAAGAAACAAACACCATAGAAGTAGAGAAATTTACTAGAGTACATCAGGCAAGAATTGAATTATCTAAGGAGGAAATGAAGTTGAATGGCGACTATAGTTCATCTACATTTCTAATACAGAACTTCCTGGTAGTGTTCAGATCTCCTGTGGACTGAGAAGTGTACACATAGGTGCCACCCTTTCGGACTGGTTTTGGTTGCTTCTAGTGTGACCTCAGGGAAGAGTTAGCGTGACTGAGGGCATGTATGATCAGGAAGTTGGCCAATGAAAAACAAATATCATAAATCACTTGGTAACTGATAAACTAATAATACACCTTGGGGGAGATTTATCAAAACCTGTGCAGAGGAAGAGTGGTGCAGGTGCCCATAGCAACCAATCAGATTGCTTCTTTCATTTTCCACAGGCCTCTAAAGAGGCCTGTGGAAAATGAAAGAAGCAATCTGATTGGTTGCTATGGGCAACTGCACCACTCTTCCTCTGCACAGGTTTTGATAAATCTCCCCCCTTGTCTCTACTATAATGGCCCTCATTTACTTAGAAAATCGGGTTGTAAGTCTATCTTGCTTTCTTACCCGACTGCTTTTTTCCCCTGGTATTTATTATTATGTCGCATCCTGTTTGTCGCACGTGCGTTTTGTTGGCTTTGGTTTCCAACTCCTCTGAGCTGTCGGGAAAAAATCCACAACAATTCAACAAATTCGGGTTGGAAACCTTTATAAATACGTGGGAAAGCTCAGAAATGTCGGGTTACGCCCCTTTTTCGGGTTTGGGAGAATCCACATCGGGTCCGTCGGGAAAAGATGTTGCATCGTGTCGCAGACTGGCGCACCAGACTGGCGCAGACAAAGATGCGACAAAAAAACCCGACAAAAGAAGTCGGGTTTAGAATAGTAAATGAGGGCCAATGTCTTTGAAATTTTGCATAAAATTATCATCTGAACGTCTATATATATCTTGGGCACAAAACATTCTTTATTTACTAACATCCTAACTAGGTGCAACACTTGCACTAACCCTACTAGACAATCAGGAATGTACAATCATTGTAAAATAGTGGGCATAGTAGTAATTGGGAATTGTTATTAATCTGGCCATTGATGATGGTTAATGGTTATTATGTCTCTAGTAAGTTAATATGTGTGCTGTATTATGGCTCTTTACAACCCTAACCCCTTAAGGACCAAGCCCATTTCACTTAAAGGGGTATTCCAGGAAAAGATTTGTAAATTACTTCTATTAAAAAATCTTAATCCTTTCAGTACTTATGAGCTTCTGAGCTGAGCGACAGTGTTAGGGTGTAGTGTATATGTAGTGTTTTACTCTTTATTTAGGGTTAGTGTAGTGTAGTGTTTTTAGGATACATTCACACAGGCGGGGGTTCACGGAGTGTTTCCCACTGGGAGTTTGAGCTGCAGTGGAAAATTTGCCGCATCTCAAATTTGAAACGGGAAACTTGCTGTAAACCCCAGCCCGTGTGAATGTAACCTTTACACTCACTTGGGGGGGGGCGGGGGGGGGGGGGGGGGGGGGGGGCAAACCTTCAGCTGTTGCAAAACTACAACTCCCAGCATGCACTGACAGACCATGCATGCTGGGAGTTGTAGTTATGCAACAGCTAGAGGGGCACTGGTTGGGAAACACTGAGTTAGGTAGCAGACTAGCGCAATGTTTCTGCAATACTGTCTGTTTCCCAACTCTGTGTGTTTTCCCAACCTGTGTGCCTCCAGCTGTTGCAAAACTACAACTCCCAGCATGCATGGTTTTTCAGTGCATGCTTGGAGTTATAGTTTTGCAACAGCTGGAGGCACACGTGATGGCAAACACTGAGTTAGGAAACAGACAATGTTTCCCTACCAGTGTGCCTCCAGTTGTTGCAAAACTACAACTCCCAGCATGCCCAGACAGCCGAAGGGAATGTTGGGAGCTATAGTTATGCAACAACTGGAGGAGAACACTTTGGAGACCACTGTGTAGTGGTCTCTGAACTGTAGTCCTCCAGATGTTGCAAAACTTCAACTTCGAGCATGCCCAGACTGCCCAGGCATGCTGGGAGTTGTAGTTCGGCAACATCTGAAAGGCCAGATGTTGCCAAACTACAACTCCTAGCATGCCTGGACAGTCTCGGCATGCTAAGAATTGACATCAGGAGCACTACAGTTTGGACACCACTGTATAGTGGTCTCAAAACAGTGCCCTTCCAGATTTTGCAAAACTACAACTCCCAGCATGCTAAGACTGTCCAGGCATGCTGGGAGTTGTAGTTCTGCAACATCTGAAGGGCCAGATGTTACAGAACTACAACTCCCAGCATGTCTAGACTGTCTGGGCATGCTGAGAGTTGTAGTTTTGCAACATCTGGAAGGATACAGTTTGGAGACCACTGCCCTCCAGATGTTGCAAAACTACAACTCCCAGCATGCACAGACAGCCAAAGGGAGTTGTAGATTTGAAACTCCTAGAAGCAGCAGTGAAGATCACTTTACAGCGATCTTCACTGCTGCCTCTGACGCAGCTGCCTCCATTTGCCTGCCTCCCCCGCTGCTTTGTCCCCCATTTGCTTTGTCCCCCGCTGCCTGCATCTGTCCCCGCTGCCTGCCACCGATCATCAGGTAACTGCCGCCGGTCCCCCCGCCACGCTGGCCCCCCGCAGCTGTCGCCACCATCTTCCTCCACTCTGCCCGGACTTCCAGGGGCAGGCAGAGCGGGGGAAATGAAATTTCACCCCCCCCCCCCCCCGCTCTGCCCTGCGATTCGTTGGTCAGTCTTGACCGGCAAATCGCAGGGGATAGGAGGAGGTGGCACCCCTCACTCCTATCCTTTAGGAGGATTGAGGCTGTCTCTGACAGCCCGGAATCACTGTCAGAGACAGCCTCGGCAATTTGCGGCGATCGCCAATATGGGATTTCAGCAAGTTTCCCGGTGCGGTCACCGCCCGGCGCGCAAAATTCCCATGGACGTACAGTAACCGGGTGTCAGGGCGTACCCATGCACCCGTGGTCCTTAAGGGGTAAAAGGAGATCTCCAGCGAAAATTAACTTATCCCCTCTCCACAAGATAGGGGTTAAGTAGCTTAATCTTGGGGGTTCTGACCGCTTGGACTCCCCGTGATCACTGGGGGACCTGACACTCAGTGAGAAGTGCGTGCTGCAGCCAGCACGTGCTCCATTCTTATCTAAGGGAGTGCTGAGAAGACCAGAGTACAGCACTCAGACATCATCGGCGATCCCATAGAAATCAATGGGGGTGGGACACGCGCTCTTCACTGAAAGTGCTGGGGTCCCGCGATCAGCTACTTATCCCCTATCCTGGGGTTATATGGAGCCATGGTGCAGTTTATAACAAATTCTACACAATAATGCTAAAGGTGTTCATTTAATAAATATCTGCAGCTTAGGATGCCTTAAAAATAAAAAATAATCCATACGTACCTTGTATGGTGGTCCCCAAAGTCAGAGTAACTACGCTCAGGTAGGGTCCCCAAGGTGGGACAGCCCCTAGTTGCCTCTCCTCTATTCTAATTCTGTGATGGTTACCTGTACATATTTAATAATAATGTGTATATTTAATATAATGTATACTATACTTACCTTGTTAGCGTCGCAGGAGCTTCGGTCATGTGACTATGTTAATTTTTCTATGGTATGTTAGAGGATCTTTGGAGATCCTTGGGTCACATGCTACCCATAATCCTATGTGAAGGTGATTGACATCAGTATGGACCAATTAGCTCTAGTCCAGCCCCTGTCCATATAAGGGAGCTGTAGCCAATTATCGCTCTCTTGGGTTGCTGCTCTCGTGGATGCTGGACTAGCAGGATGGATCTGCACAACTTTCAAAGACACGCTAGGCCAGAAAACCTACCGGCCTCAGCCTAAACTAAACCGTGAGTTCTAAACTAATCCCCACCCACTAAAGCTAGCGTGACTGCTGGACCGCAACTAATTCCCCTAAATCCAGTGGAACAGCGCATATCAGTCTAAGGACTCTAAATCGCTTAAGGTCCCAACCATTGTCAATCTCTGAGAGACTTTGCATGTATAGAGACTGCTTCTGTTATGAAGCTTGCATAAAATCTTCAGTAAAAGTTCCAACTCTTTTCAGCAAATTCTCCGGTTGTGGACATTCAATTATCCTATACCTCCCTATCGCTCTTGGGAAGGGTGGCGGTAGGACAAGCATTACAGAGGTGCCCTCACTCTGGCGTCAAGAATAGAAAGGGTTAACCAGACACCCTTTAGTCACCGCACAGCTACACCCCATATACCCTACTCCCCCAGGCTATCACATAGCCTTAGAAGCAGTTTGGAAAAACGTAACACATTCGTGAAGGGGTATCAATACTGGTCCATGGTAAAACTAGAGTAGTCCATGGCAATCAAATAGGTAGCTGCCACAAAATTACCCATTACAAGAGCTGATCGACTCTTTAGAAGTTGATCAGCACTTCTATAAAGGACCATATGCATAGTCCAAATTGCAGCTCACAGAAGTGCAGTTGGCTGGCGGCTCTCAATCAGCTGCATAGTGCAATGGACATGGTGTGCTGCTGACTATGTTGGCAACCACTACATCTATGGGACCAGCCAATGAACAAGCTTCTGCTCGTTCATCGTTTGATCAACACTGTGTAATAACTGGGAATGAACATTCCTGCAAGGATTAGAAAGGTGTCAAGACTGCGGTATAAGGGGCTGCATATCTGTAGACTGGACAGAGTGTCCAAGCTGTTCCCTGTACACTGCTGAAGGAAAGATGGTTCCAGATACCACAGATCAGCATCAGAGCAGGGACAACTACACAATATTAGGCAGTGGATTTAAAGGGGTACTCTGGTTATACTGATTTGTAAATTATTTCTATTAAAAAATCTTAATCCTTCCAGTACTTATTAGCAGCTGAATACTACAGAGGAAATTCTTTTCATTTTGGAACACAGTGCTCTCTGCTGACATGACAAGCACAGTGCTCTCTGCTGACATCTCTGTCCATTTTAGGAACTGTCCAGAGCAGCATATGTTTGCTATGGGGATTTTCTCCTATTCTGGACAGTTCTTAAATTGGACAGAGATGTCAGAAGAGAGCACTGTGGTCATGATGTCAGCAGACAGCTCTGTGTTAAAAAAAAAAAGGATTTCCTCTGTAGTGTTAAGCAGCTAATAAGTACTGGAAGGATTAAGATTTTTTAATAGAAGTAATTTACAAATCTGTTTATTTTTCTGGCACCAGTTGATAAAAATAAAAAAAAGTTTTCCACCAGAGTACCCCTTTAATGTTATGGCTGATCAGTATACTGTATGTAGAGTATATTGCTCTCTATATACATTGATGCTCTATGTGCTTCCTATTCATTTGCAGCACTCAGTATTCCAAGCTTTTCTGCATTATGAATTATTCGATTTTTTTCACGTAGCACCACACATTAAATCTCGCTTCAGGTTCAGGGAGAAGATGAACAGTTAAGTTTAACCATTTGCATCCTGGAGTATTGCTGGTTATAGCAGCTCCTAATAGTAATCAGTCAGAACATTTTAACGAAAATCAGTTATGTGCAGCCTTATTGACATTGAAACTGCTCTTGGAATAGCAGATTCATTTAGCATAAAAGCCCCTTTGGAAGCCGACGTTTACATTGAACCAGTCTATAGCTTAGACACATTAAACATGGTCACTTTTTAAGTGCTATCTTCAGTAACCATGAGTGATGCGGAGAGCGGTCTGTAGGATGACATCACCCACTGCAGCGCCAGCCCAGGTATTCGAACAACAATATTTTCTATGCTTAGATGTACAGCCATTAAATGCTCTTCATTACTTCACATACCAAGGTGTGCATATCACTATATTACCATGATCGAAATGACATCAAAGACAGTTTGCACATTCCCTCTGCCTAATAGATACATGCACTGTGCAGACAGCAGACTTTTCATGACTTAAGAGGACTCAGAATAGCTGACATTCTTAGCAGGAATTCTATCCAAAGCACAAGTTCCACCCATACCTATTTCTTCATACGTGCCCTATTGATTTTATTAGTCATGCTTTCTATAACCGATAGCGATTCCAAATTGCTGCAAACATTTACTTTGTTTGGCTATTGTTCCAGAATAAGCAGAAACCTTTCACTTTTGATATATAAGTATTGATTATTGCCTGTATCTCCGTGTATAAGTTAGGATCTATTGGAATGGATGGCTGCATTGTCTTCATTTATTTGAATACGTTTTTGTTTTTTTGCTACATTTACTGCTAATAGTAAGGACCTGTCGGTTCTCCTGATATGTCTGTTTGAGTAAATACTTTCTCCAAAAGGTTAAAAATTCTGGAACAGCTTTTCCTAGATATTTTCACCTGATATATTGACACTAACACTACTCTAGACTACCAAGGAACCTTACATTAACAATTTTTTTGCTGCACTGGACCACCAGGTATACTGGCATTACCCATTTACTGCCCTAGACCATCAGGTATACTGGCATTACCCACTTACTGCCCTAGACAACCAGGTATACTGGCATTACCCACTTACTGCCCTAGACCATCAGGTATACTGGTATTACCCACTTACTGCCCTAGACCCTCAGGTATACTGGCATTAAGCACTCACTGCACTTGACCACCAGGTATACTGGCATCACCCACTTACTGCCCTAGACCATCAGGTATACTGGCATTACCCACTTACTGCCCTAGACCCTCAGGTATACTGGCATTACCCACTTACTGCCCTAGACCATCAGGTATACTGGCATTACCCACTTACTGTCCTAGACCATCAGGTATACTGGCATTACCCACTTACTGCCCTAGACCATCAGATATACTAGCATTACCCACTTACTGCCCTAGACCATCAGGTATACTGGCATTACCCACTTACTGCCCTAGACCATCAGGTATACTGGCATTACCCACTTACTGCCCTAGACCATCAGGTATACTAGCATTACCCATTTACTGCCCTAGACCATCAGGTATACTGACATTACCCAATTACTGCCCTAGACCATCAGGTATACTAGCATTACCCACTTACTGCCCTAGACCATCAGGTATACTAGCATTACCCATTTACTGCCCTACACCATCAGGTATACTGGCATTACCCACTTACTGCCCTAGACCATCAGGTATACTGGCATTACCCACTTACTGCCCTAGACCATCAGGTATACTGGCATTACCCACTTATTGCCCTACACCATCAGGTATACTGGCATTACCCACTTACTGCCCTACACCATCAGGTATACTGGCATTACCCACTTACTGCCCTAGACCATCAGGTATACTGGCATTACCCACTTATTGCCCTACACCATCAGGTATACTGGCATTACCCACTTACTGCCCTACACCATCAGGTATACTGGCATTACCCACTTACTGCCCTACACCATCAGGTATACTAGCATTACCCACTTACTGCCCTAGACCATCAGGTATACTGGCATTACCCACTTACTGTCCTAGACCATCAGGTATACTGGCATTACCCACTTACTGCCCTAGACCATCAGATATACTAGCATTACCCACTTACTGCCCTAGACCATCAGGTATACTGGCATTACCCACTTACTGCCCTAGACCATCAGGTATACTGGCATTACCCACTTACTGCCCTAGACCATCAGGTATACTAGCATTACCCATTTACTGCCCTAGACCATCAGGTATACTGACATTACCCAATTACTGCCCTAGACCATCAGGTATACTAGCATTACCCACTTACTGCCCTAGACCATCAGGTATACTAGCATTACCCATTTACTGCCCTACACCATCAGGTATACTGGCATTACCCACTTACTGCCCTAGACCATCAGGTATACTGGCATTACCCACTTACTGCCCTAGACCATCAGGTATACTGGCATTACCCACTTATTGCCCTACACCATCAGGTATACTGGCATTACCCACTTACTGCCCTACACCATCAGGTATACTGGCATTACCCACTTACTGCCCTAGACCATCAGGTATACTGGCATTACCCACTTATTGCCCTACACCATCAGGTATACTGGCATTACCCACTTACTGCCCTACACCATCAGGTATACTGGCATTACCCACTTACTGCCCTACACCATCAGGTATACTAGCATTACCCACTTACTGCCCTACACCATCAGGTATACTAGCATTACACACTCACTGCACTAGACCACCAGGTATACAGACATTTCTCACTCACTGCCCTAGACCACAAGGTTTTGTTTTCTTTGACTGTGCTACAGGGGCTGTAAAGTTAATGTTGTTTACAATATAGTGTTTGTACCTGTTTTGATGGCTGGTCTCACGTGATGTTCTCATTCTCATGTGATGTTTTTCCCAATGTTCATTTTTAGCAGCATACAAAATAAGTGTTGTCTCAGGGTTTTCGAGGTTGCAGTGTGGCACGAGACATTACATAACTAGTAGGGTGTTAAAAGGGAGCCTGTCTGTGCTTTAATGGGTTGAGCAATTGCTGGGTGGGAGGGAGATCATTTTCCACAGGGTTGCAGGGAATTGCAGCTACAATCACAGCACACATGGAAGGGAGCTCAGCTGTGCTTCAATGGGTGGGGAGACTGATGTGTGGATGGGAGAAAAGTGACCTCACACTTGTCAACAACGGATCATGGGACTTGTAGTCGGAGGGAGGGAACTCAAACAGGAAATTTCACAAAAAGAAAGCAGCAGCATTATGGTGGACTCACAACACAGCCATTTAGCCCCAGGACAAGCACGGATTCTTCCTTAGCATGTCCATTACTGTCTAGCAGGTAAGTACTAAAGTCAACTTATGTTAGATAACCCCATTAACCCCTACACTGCCCTAGATCAACAGATTACTAACATTAACTCTATGTGGCCTTACAGTAAGCTCCTCACTGTCCTATACCCCCCTACATTATGGCAACATTAACTGCTCTAGACCACCTGTTATACATTAACATTAACCCATTGTCTGCCCTAAACTACCAAGTATCTTAACATTAACCTTACACTGTCTTACATTAACTTCTTCACCACCTTAAATCACCCAACATCATCTTTACACTGCCCTAGAGGACCAAGTATCCTAACATTAAGGTTATACTGCCATAAACCACCTAACATCATCCCTACACTGCCCTAGAACACCACATATTGTTAAATTAACCCCCTCTCTGTCCTAGACCTTCATGTATATTGGCATTAACTCTTTTGCCACTAAAACCTTTACTGCTATAGACCCCATGCATACAGACATTATGCCATTCACTGCCCTAGACCACCAGGGACAAAGACCATACCCTTCACTGCACTAGACTTGCTTGTTGTATAATACTGTCTGCTGTAATAATACGTGGTCCTGTATATCTGCCTGTGGTATATCTTTTAGGGTAAGCTAATATTTGTTTGATTTTATTCTGAATTGTCCAGCTTAGAGGGAAAAGGTCCCAAATCCACCCCCCCATACACACTTCCTAACTACAAAGGCCTAAATAGAGCTCTTCCAGCCATGCAGTGGGGTGCAGGCGTTTCAATGCACCAGAACCCTTTTAGCTATGCACATTTGGTGTTTAATGCCTTAGCAAATCATTGCCAACCAATACAATACAAACTAAGCATCTAGCCCATACTGCTTTAGACAATTACTAAATTGAATAGGTCACGTAATAATGAGTATGAACAATGTGGTATTGGTCAGTAAGAATTCCATGAAAGCATTTTTGGCCCCATAATTTTCATGTTTGCAGTTGGGTCACATAATGACTGTACAGCACTGGTATAAGTTTGGAACCCTGGTATTTTCCTCAAGGTTTATGGTTAAAATTATTTTTCCCATTTCCCATTTTCTTTTTTCTAACACCTAGGGTATAGTTGTATTACCATAGTATACCTTGGTTAAGTCATTGTGAGCTGCAGCTATAGTGAATACATTACCACTGCAAAATTCCTAACCAAACACAACTATAGAGCCTTAGGAGTCTTCTATATGGAACGTTATACACTTTTGTCACAGAAAATGACTGTGGCAAAACATTGCGTCAAAAATAGACAAAAAAAAATCCCTCCAAACATAATCATAGAAAAGATACATGAATTATCATTCCAATGATGTGAAATAAAGCTGAGCAGTATTGCTGGAGATTACAGCACTATGAGGGAGGACAGCACTGCCAGGGATGATGGCAGTGCCGGGATTTATTACATCATCTGAATGCAGATCTTCTTCCGGCATTTGACCAAGCAGACTGACTGCATCGCTCTCACTGCACTGCATGATTTTGGTTCTTTTACCTGCCCCATTATATGCAACCTTATTATACAAGTACATTGTGATACCTGCTCAACCTCTGTGTACAATGCCTTGTGTTGATATGTATACTGTGTTATCATGTGTTTGATACTACCATTACATGCTAGTTAATGATAGGAATTGGGAATCTAGATGAGTGAATTTTTCAAACATTCAGTTCTGCCAGTTTGCCAAGCTCTGGCAAAAAGTTCTGGTTCTCAAGTAACTAGTTCTGCTCAACATGTACTTTCCCAATAGCCCATAAATGTGTGTATAACACTGTCTAAGAGCCCTAAAAGCCTTGTATAACACTATAGGGGAGATTCATAAAAACCTGTGCAGAGGAAAAGTTGACCAGTTGCCCGTAGCAACCAATCGGATCGCTTCTTTCATTGTTGAAGCAATCTGATTCCTCAGCACAGGTTTTGATGAATCTTACCCTATGTAAGAGTACCTCTCATAATCTTGATAAATTTTATAATCCTCCCAATTCACTGCCTCGTCATGATAAATATACCTACCAACCGCCCCGGAACGGCCCCAACATGTCCCGTTTCTTACTACCTTACCTAATGACTGACGGGGGTCCGCTGGGGCCCAACAGCCATTGCCACTTAAAGAGCAATGGCTGCCGGGAGGTAGTGTAATGGGATGTGCAGCGCGCTCCATGTTACATCAACAAGCTACACAGGAGAGGCAGCGGCAGGACAGCAGGCGCACAGGACCGGCCACGGAGTCTGCCGCAGATATCTACAGCATCTGTGCTCCATTGCTCCTTGGGTCAGGGGACCTAATGCTTAGGGCAATGGCCCATAGAAGTAGGTCCCGGACTGGACGAGCAAAGGAGCAAGGAAAGTATCTGGCTGCCAGGGGGCAACTAACTTAAGGGGGGTCTGCTACCTACAGGGAGGGAGGGAGGGAGGTAGTGGTAATGATGGGAGTTGTTGTCAGTCTGTTAATATAGGATGTCCTCATAAACTTACATGACAGACTGACAACATTATTGCTGTTAAATACTGTAGGTTTTCCCATTCCGCATGTGCAGGCGTGGTTAGGGGCGTGGGTGAGGGTGTGGTTAAGGGTGTGGCTGAGGGCACGGTTAGGGGCGTGGCTTGTCTCTCTTTTCTCTCCACAAAAGTTGGGAGGTATGGATGAACCCTAATATTACCCTGATATATACCCTGATAGGTATGGTTTTCTACCCTGATATTGTTCTGTGCTCAACATACTGGGAAGGGGCATTACTCAGCAGGCATGACATCCTTTGAAGCCCTGCAGGGGAGAACTTCCTCCCTTACTCCGCTACACACAGCCCAGAGCAGTTAAGTGGGAGATGGGCTGTGGTTGGCTGAGGCCGCACACCCCCCTCAGCCCAATGAACACTAATATACACTCTATACACTGTGCTCAGCTGGGGTCCCACCTACATTTCCTGACTTTTGTCTCTGCCAGGCTGCTGCAGGAGACAATCTGAAACCAGGACTGCAGACAGGACCAGAAGGACCCCAGATGGACAACATTTTAGAGGTTAATTTAAGACATAAAGTTACAAAAAAAAATTAAGAAGTATATTGGAAAAGTAATTTAAATAGGCTAATCTATAATATATAAATTTATATTACTAATGACAGGTACCATTTAAGGCAAAAAACAGCAGCTTGAATTGCAATGGGTAAAAACAAACTAGTCATTTAAACAAATTCTGTGATGGAGCATCCACCCTAGTCTAATATTTTAAGTACACTACTTCATTAAGTTTTTATTAGTCTGTATTCTTATGATTGACAATGGGGCATTGTTACTATTGAAGGAAGGATTGTCCGGCACCAGGTATGCTCTAAAAGATTTCTTTTATTCAAGCCGTAGCAAGGAAGCAAACATCACAGGACTGTAGTAATCTGACGCGTTTCGCTCTCTCTTGAGCTTAAACGTAGACTATGAGTCTACGTTTAAGCTCAAGAGAGAGCGAAACGCGTCAGATTACTACAGTCCTGTGATGTTTGCTTCCTTGCTACGGCTTGAATAAAAGAAATCTTTTAGAGCATACCTGGTGCCGGACAATCCTTCCTTCTATACGCTGTTGAAGCCGGGGCGGGACCGGCGGGTCCGTGAGAGCACAGGTGTGTCAGAGATTCGGCTCCGGAGGTGAGCGGACACCATTGCATTTGATTGTTACTATTGCTCCTGCACCAGAATTCTGGTGCATTGTGTGCCAAAACAGTAATTCTTGTCTCCCTGTATCCTGATTGTATGTAAACAATGAATACAGCTACTGGTTTTTATCTGCAAAAAGTTATTTTCTTGTACATTTAACAAGAGTTTTAGACATTTTTTAAACCCTTTTTTACATTGTCCAAAAAAGGCCACGACTTCAGCAAAAAAGATGTGGCTTCAGGAAAAGGCATGGCTTTATATATGGCACCATTTGCCAAAAAATTGCAAAATTCAGATGCAAAAGTATGTGGCAATTAAAAGGAAATCTATCATCAGTGTCAACTGTACTAAACTGTCGGTGACACTGATGGCACTGGTACTTACCTTATCCCATTCCGTATTTTGGCCTGATGAAGTGCTGAGGGTACGCAATGGTCCGTCGCCATCTTACATATCCCCCCACACGTGTGTTCCCCACTCTCCTGCTGTACCTGTCAACATGCTTTTATCTACTTAAGAATAAAGAAGACATTTTCTACTGACTAAGACAAGTGTGGTGAGTGCAGCGTTACTCTTTTCTTCATGAACTGCTATCAATTGTGTTATAATCTTTTTAAACGCATTGCACCACTGAAGTCAGAATGTGAACAGGCACCAACATTACCCTCAAGCGATAGCCAGCCGTTACTGAAGCGAGTGCTGGTGTTATGCTTTCTTCCATACATGATACAAACACAAAGTGAGTTGTACACAGATTTTGATTAAATGGATGGCTTGTAAATTGTGTTCAGCACCGCAGAGACTTAAGCCACAAATTATTAGATGCAGGCAGGGCCTTATCTGCCATGAAGCAAGATGAGTATCTCACCTCAGGCTGTAGGTTACAGAGTCCCTGGGGTGCGGCATGTTTAATGTAGTGCCAATAAATCAAACTGTCTAGCATCTTCTGCTACACAACACTCCCCTAGCCTTTCTTGTTCTGTACTGTTGGCACGATTGATTCCATGACCTGCCAATGATGGCTGGAAACAAATGTGGAATGCCAGGAAGTCAGAACTGGAAATTCAGAAATTATTTGGTAACTGTATGATTATTGCACAGAGGTATAAAGTATACATTGCTGGTATTGTGACACGCCGCAAATTTTCTGCATGCAAACTTTACTTGGTTTTTAAAGGAGGCTGGGTGGAGAGGCAAACTACCATATGACATCTTGCATTCAGCAAGACAATAGATCACTTTAGAAGAATAAACATTGTTTCAACATAACAAACAGCATTTGAGTAAAACGTTACCCATGCTTATGATGGCTGGCCTTTCTTAGCCAAAAATCATGTGTTTACAATGTTTTCAACCCATGAAACATGGCATTTATTTGGGTATTCTTCCCGTCAAATATAATAGAGCTGCAGACAGAGCCTAATACATTGGATTGACAGAATGTTTATTAGATTTTTGTCATGATGGGAGGTAGAATTGTGGAGCATTTTGTTGAGAACATATCTTCAAGGTTTACTGTAAGACCGAAGTGTGGTGTGCGTAACCATAGTCACTGGAGAACATTACGTTGTAATGACTGTTGTATGTTGCAAATGTGTCTTCTGTGTGTGTTACAGAAACAGTCTCCTAGTTACAATCCATTTATTGTTTTATGGAGCCATTTCATTTGTTTGGAAAAGGGGTAGAACGGATCATTTTGAGGTTCTGTTTGTTTGAGCTCCCACCTAGTTCCATTTGACCTTCGTAGATTTCTGGAAACTATTTATTAGTTTATGATGCTGTATGGGACATACCTATTGCGTGCAGGGAAATACATTATTCTAAGGAGATTCAATATGCATATCCAGAGAAATACCTGTCTATTGCAGACTGCACATAAGGCTTTATTATTTATTTTACTGCATGCAAACTGTTTCCACTAAATAAGTGATGACGTCCATGTTGGTAACTTATTAAGAACAGTGGAACCAATACTTTTACCATGAGCAGCCAAATGTTTTCCAAAATTTCCGGTTGTCCAAAGATTTCTATTGATTGGCTGATATAGGGTGATACTCTATAAAACCATCTAGTATATAGACAGTACATGCTGTATATACACTCTTCATTATTGAAACTCCAGCACCAAGAAGAACAAGCCATAAGGTTATGCAAATGTAAGAAGTAGCAGATGGGGCTAAGATCTGCACACGGCTCAATTTTTAAGCACCTAGCTCCATTCTGTGACATGTGAGATGGGCTCATTGCAGTATGATTGTGTGATGTGTCCTGTTCTTCAATGCAATCCTTTTAAGGGGAACTCCGCCCCTAGTCATCTTATCCTCTTTCTAAAGGATAGGGGATAAGATGTCTGATTGCGAGGGTCCCGCCGCTGGGGACCCTCGCAATCTCCCTGCTGCACCCAGAGGCTTGTGACATCACGGCCGTGCCCTGCTCGTGACGTTATGGCCACGCCCCCTCAATGCAAGACTATGGGAGGGGGTCACGCCCCGTCCCATAGACTTGCATTGAGGAGGCGTGGCCGTGACATCACAAGCCTCCCCCATGCATTGCCAGTCATCTGACACGGAGCGAAGTTCGATTTGTGCTCCAGATGTCTGGGGTAACGCAGCCGAGATCACAGGGGTACCCTTTTAACCTTTGGATAGGGGATAAGATGTCTAGGGGCAAAGTACCCCTCAAACCTTGGTTCATCAATCTGGTATTAACCCCTTCATGTCCATGATGCCAGGGCGTGGTTTGCCTAGGTTAGGCAGGGGCAAATAATAGTCCAATGCCAGGTTAAGGTTAACGGTAACTTTTCCTGAGGTTAGATAGGTGTTACAGTCTATTCAGTTCTGCCAGGGTCCCAGAAAGGTGACCAGTAACACAGGGGACCTCACAGCTTGCTGGGACTTGCAGTGACTTGAGAGACTATAGGTGCAGGCCATGCTCACTACAATTGACTTGACTTGACTGAAGATGATGACAGCAGATAAAGATGACTTGACTTACTGACTTGTGGCTGCAATTTAAGTTGAGGCCTCCAAATGTGCTGGACACTTACCCTGAGACGTTTGGACTGGACTTGACCTCAGCAGAAAGTGAAACACAAGAGAGAGATTCTAGTACCTCCGACTCTTATAAAGGGGGGCTGAGCAAAGAGCCCATAGGCCAACTGCGGGTGACCTGGTGCTCTCCGGGTAACAAAAATATGTGACAAACATTATCATGTGACTAATAATCATGTGACCATATCAAAGGTCCTTTGCACTTAATATACAACCTATTCACACTATGGGGGAACACTGCAGGAGAGCCCTGAGGACATACAGGGACTCAACCTGACAGGATTGTAGAAACATATCCCGTACTGGGACATCACATATGATTGAACACTCTTCAGCTTTTAAAATTACAAGGTATTACAAGGTTTATTGGGAAGCAGGAGTGGCTTAGCAGAAAGGGGGTGGTTTGAAAAGTTGCTGCAAAGTAAGACAACTAATAGGTAAAACAAAACTAGACACAATGGAGGAGATTCATCAAAACCTGTGTAGAAGAAGAGTGGTGCAGCTGCCCATAGCAACCAATCAGATCGCTTCTTTCATTTTTCACAGGTCATGAAAGAAGCAATCTGGTTGCCATGGGCAACTGCACCCCTCTTCCTCTACACAGGTTTTGATGAATCTCCCCTTATGTCTAAAGAAATGCCTCATGTATAAAACACCATGTACTACGTATTACACAAGGCTTGTTTGCCGGTTATTGCATGTTTTTGCCTTGTCCAAAAATCCTCTTTATAGGACATGTTTGATTTCATTTTGCTAAGTTTTCATGTTTGCTGTCAGTGAATGGGGCTATTCTCCCAGAGGCTGTAAACCACAGTACTAGGTTTAGTGATACACACATATGAAGACTACTAGAGATGAGCGAACTTACAGTAAATTCGATTCGTCACGAACTTCTCGGCTCGGTGGTTGCTGACTTTTCCTGCATAAATGAGTTCAGCTTTCCGGTGCTCCGGTGGGCTGGAAAAGGTGGATGCAGTCCTAGGAAAGAGTCTCCAGCCCACCGGAGCACCTGAAAGCTGATCTAATTTATGCAGGAAAAGTCAGCAACCGCCGAGCCGAGAAGTTTGTGACGAATCGAATTTACTGTAAGTTCGCTCATCTCTAAAGACTACCTATGGTTTCGCTGATTCAGTTGAGCAGGGACTGTATAGATATCGATAAGTCCAGGAAAACATGTTAGTTGTTTGTCCGATTACTATTTTATATGAGGGTATGAATGTATCCATGTATTTTGAGGTATGCAAGAATTATCTATTGTATTAAAGAGAAAGAAAATATGCCCTGACTCCACAAACATCTCATATCAGGCCATTTTCCAGGCAAATAACACTCAGATAAAGACTCAGGATTTATCTCTTTTTGATTGTCTTCTAGTAACAAAGTGGTTAAATATATTTTTACAACTTCCTGCACTTTTATGCTAAATCCATTTCTAATCCTGTGTCCTGGAGCCTTTTAAGACTGAATAATGTTTCAGGGCAATAATGCAGGATGATAATAGAACACATTAAAAAGTATACTGCCCTATGTGAAATCACATTATAGAAGTGCCCTACTTTATGCATATAGATGTATATACACAGATCAGCTATAACATTAAAGGGGTATTCCGGCGCTAAGACATCTTATCCCCTATCCAAAGGATAGGGGATAAGATGCCTGATCGCGTTGGTCACGCCGCTGGGGACCCCCGTGATCTTGCACGAAGCACCCCGTTAGAATCAGTCCCCAGAGCGTGTTCGCTTCGGGTCTGATTACTGTCGATCACTGGGACGGAGCATTGTGACATCACGTCCGCCACTGGGGACCCCCGTGATCATGCACGCAGCACCCCGTTAGAATCAGTCCCCGGAGCATGTTCGCTCCGGGTCTGATTACTGGCGATCACTGGGACGGAGCATAGTGACGTCACGGCTCCGCCCCCGTGTGATGTCACACTCTGCCCCCTCAATGCAAGCCTATGGGAGGGGGCGTGACGCCCCCTCCCATAGGCTTGCATTGAGGGGGCGGAGCGTGATGTCACAATGCTCCGTCCCCGTGATCGCCAGTAATCAGACCCGGAACGAACATGCTCCGGGGACTGATTCTAACGGGGTGCTCCGTGCAAGATCACGGGGGTCCCCAGTGGCGGGACCCCCGCGATCAGGCATCTTATCCCCTATCCTTTGGATAGGAGATAATGTCTTAGTGCCGGAGTACCCCTTTAAAACCATCCGCCTGATATTGTATAGATCCCATCTATATGCCACCAAAGGTGTCCTGTGTTATCTGACACCAAAATCACCAAATCCTTCAGGTACAATAAGTTTCAAGGTGGGCCTCGATGGATTGGACTGCATCGGACACTCACTGTAGTGGGTCAACTAGGAACTTCTTCCATTGCCCTTCTAGAAGTTTCTGTGCAGAAACAAAGGCTTGGAGGCATCACTTGATAAAGGCATCATTCATCTGACACAACAAGTTGCACATTTTAACCCTTACACTCTTGTTTTACATCTCAATGTAGTGGAAGAACAGTTTTGCAAGTATACTCCCAGTACTCCAAAAAGATTCCCGTAGTTTAGAGAAAGTGCTCTCACAGCCACACGACAACTTCTTTCGGGATGGTGTCTAGACTATAGGTACTGGGAGACTATATCTGTATATTTTCCTATGTAAACAAGAGATATGTAGTTGACAACAATGTGAGTAAAGGGACACACAAATGACTGGATTGGTTCGGGAAGCCCTTCCTGTACGATTATTGAGCCATGCAAAAGGCTTCTTGAA
Organism: Hyla sarda; assembly: GCF_029499605.1. NCBI lineage: Eukaryota > Metazoa > Chordata > Amphibia > Anura > Hylidae > Hyla > Hyla sarda. The sequence continues at coordinate 60,082,235 of NC_079193.1, read as the reverse complement.
GGCGCATTGATCTACTATATCATTGCTGGTGTTGGGCAGCCATCTGTTAGTCTGAAAGGACCCTTAAGCGTCCGATGTGTCCTATGGACATGTCAAAGGTTTTGATTGGTGGGGGTCTGGGTGTTCAGAATGAGCAGGAAGAAGCACATGGCTGAGCGCTGTTTCTACCAATTCTGTATACAAGACAGGAGACGAGCCCATAGACTTTCCATTGCAGTCTGTCTCTTGTGGCATGTAGTGGGGAGTAAATGACTTGCACTTCCTAGACCCCATTGATCAAATCTTCTGATCGCAGGAGCTGCCTCCTAAAAGACACAAGTGGATCATCCAATTGCCATTGTAGGAGAGATTTGGGGGCCTGGATGGGCATCTCCCCTTTTAGTAATTGGCGTTATACAAGTATAGATACCATTATATTGGACATTTTTTGTCGGAGGGAATCTACGTAGGGAATCTAAAAGTGTGTATAAGTACTTCGTTTGAAGTGTACTTCAAGTTACCTATATTGTGGGATGAGCCAGCTGTACGGATGATAAGCAAAGCTCGGAATGCCACTTAAAGGGGTATTCTGGCTTTATACATCTTATCCCCTATCCAAAGGATAGGGGATAAGATGTATCATCGCAGGGGTCCCGCTACTGTGATCTCGGTGCAGCCCTCGGCATTCTGTGACGTCAAGGCCATGGTAGTTACATCACGCCATGCCCCTCCATTCATGTCTATGGGAGGGGGCATGACAGCTGTCACGCCCCCTCCCATAGACATGAATGGAGGGGAGTGGCGTGATGTCACTAGGGGGCGTGGCCACGACATCACGTCCCTGTCTCAGAGGCAGCGCCCTGCACAGAATGCCGGGGGCTGCACCGAGATAGCGGGGGTCATTTGGATAGGGGATAAGATGTATAAAGCCGAAATACCCCTTTAACATTAATATTCTCGTAATGAAAGCAAATGGGATATGTATTGCAAAATCTTCATTCCAAACAGAGAACTCAATTGCACAACATAAATCCAATGAAATATCATTTTGCAGAAATCTGAAAATAACACAGGCTCTCCTGTCTCTTACTTAAGTGTATTGATTTGCAGCTCATTTGATTGATTTTACGTCAGTTGCGTGATTTAATCATGTTCTACTGGTTATCTCTCTGCTGTGTTCTCTCTATTGTCTGGTGTGAACTCAAGCCAAGACCTTTTAGCCTCCTGTGCAGCTCAAAATAACTTTGCTTTCCATCTGCATTGTCTTTAGGGAATGATCAAACAGTCGTGCCTCAATATCTCAATACTTTTTTTTCTTTTCAAGCAAAGTTCTATATAACGTTCACAGCTTAAACCTTTACTGCATTAATCATTAAAGTCATGGAGGCATCTCCTCAATATTAAGATAAACTTAGATGAAGGTACAAGATAAACCATCAGATGACCTTAAAAGACTGCAATGCAGACTCCTTTACTATGACTATGTCCTAAAAATACAGACATTACATAAATAAGTTATCGGCAGGGCCGGTTCTACCTATAGGCAAAATAGGCAGCCGCCTAGAGCGCCCTCTTAATGTGGGCGCAGCACCACCGTGTCATCCCAGTAGTAAGGTAATGACATGAGGAGGAGGGTTATTACAGTGTGTCACCACAGTAGTAAGGAGATGACATAATGAGTGGGTTTGTTACAGTGTGTAACCCTAGTAAGGGGATCACATGATGATGAGGCTCTTTACAGTCACCCCAGTAGTAATATAGGATAAGGCTTCACAGGAACCCGGCTCAATCGGCGCAGAACGACCAAAACAGGTGAACGGTTAAAAGGAATTTATTTGACCAGAATGCAACACGTTTCGCTGCGCATGCGCAGCGAAACGCATTGCATTCTGGTCAAATAAATTCCTTTTAACCGTTCACCTTTTGTGGTCGTTCAGCGCCGATTGAGCCGGATTCCTTTGAAGCCTTATCCTATACTGCAAATATCTACCGGAGGGCAGCAGTTGACCTACTATTATTCTACGCTTACATCATTGTTGTGTATGAATTTGCACAACCACCCAGGGTGAGCAAGTAATTTGTATAATAATTATTTCACCACGGGTTCTGACGTTACTACTCTATGGAGCGCCTGTTTCTTAACCCCAGTAGTAAGGTGAATCCACGAGAAAGAGGTTTATTACAGTGTGTCATCCCAGTAGTAAGGTGGAGCGTGTCAAAGGGTGGCAAAGGGTGGCAAAATTACCATATTTATCGGCGTATAACACACATTTTTTAGGCTAAAATTTTTAGCCTAAAGTTTATCTGCGTGCTATACGCTGATAAGCCGCTGCAATTCAATTATTTAAAGCGGGCGCTTTAAATCAATGTACTGCAGCGGCTTTTGCAGGTACAGAGACCTGCCGTCGCTGCCGGCTTCTCTGCCCCTGCCTGTCCTGGGGTCCAGAGACTGCCGGCACTGCCCCGTTGCCTCCCCCATCCCCGGTTGTATAATTACCTTTGCCGGGGTCGGGTCCGCACTGCTTCTGGCCTCCGGTGTGGCGTCCCCTGCGTCGTTGCTATGCGCTGCGCAATGACGAGTGACGTCACGTTGAAGACGTCACTAGTTATTGCGTGTCGCAGCGCATAGCAACGACGCAGGGGACGCCACACCGGAGGCCAGAAGCAGCGCGGACCCGACCCCGGCAAAGGTAATTATACAACCGGGGATGGGGGAGGCAATGGGTGCCGCTGCCCCTTCTCTCCCCCTGGCTATCGGTGCCGCTGCCCCAGTGCCGGCACCGCTTCTCTCCCCCTGGCTATCGGCACCGGCAATGGGGCAGCAGCGCCGATAGCCAGGGGGAGAGATGGGGCAGCGGCGCCGATAGCCATGGGGAGAGAAGCGGCAGCAGCAGGGCTCTAGACCCCAGGAAAGGCAGGGGGAGAGAAGCCAGCAGCGACGGCCTCTCTCCCCCTGCCTTTCCTGGGGGCTTCTGCGGGGTCAGAAACAGTGTATCGGGGTATACACATGCACACACACGCACCCTCATTCTACCAAGGATATTTGGGTAAAAAATTTACCCAAATATCCTTGGTAAAATGAGGGTGCGTGTTATAGGCCGGTGCGTGGTATACCCCGATAAATACGGTAGCCTTCGCCTAGGGTGGCAAAAATCCTTGCACCAACCCTGGTTATAGAACATGTACTTCTTACTTTAGGTAGTAGCACATTGCTGCTTTTCCGTAATTTTTTTGGTTTGTTCCTCTGCATGAAACAGAGTACAGAGAATAAAAAGGAGGCTTCATGCGCATGACCGTATTTCGGCTCCATCTTTGTACATACAAAATAATAGAAAGGGCTTTACTGTCAAATTCCTTAGTAGCCCTTCAGACAATATAAGCCCTGCTTTTAGAAGAGTATCTCTACATATATGGCAACCAACAATGTCTGTATGGCAGCACGTAGAGGATATAAGGCTCCATATTATGATAAAGTCAGAGATCCTGGAAACGTCGGTTAGTAAGTGGCCCTCCCTTTTGGCTTATAGAGGAGGGTCCCAAGCTTGGGAATCCCCTCTATGACTTCCATATGCCCTAATTGGGCATATGGATGGAAGTTGTCTTCACAAGGTAACCCATTTAAAGGGAAGGTGTCATCAGAAAATGACCTATTGTTTAAATCAGTTTTTTTTCTCCAGTTTTTCTATCTATCTTTTACCAAATTTCTCAAGAGAACCTGTGGTTAGTTGCAGTAACCAGTAGATAGCTTAGGGGGGGGGGGCTGATCACATGTATGTATACAGCATTATGATTGGCCCCCCTGTTCCTGAGTTTTAGGGCTTCTTAGTCTCCTTTGATGGATTCACTGAACAGGTGGGAATTTATTTTCATATGCGCTGTGTTCGGCTGAGTTCTGTGCAACGACTGTAGCGGCACGTGCATATTTTATGAAAGGGGTGTGGCCATGCTGGCAGGTTTTATTCCTACCCCTAGCTGGTGGGCACCTCCTTAGTTTTCCTGCATGGTAGCAGATCCAGCAGAAACTTGTAAAAATTACAAAACTTGTAGCCAACTTCTGAGAGTACAGACAATAGCGAGAACCGGTAAAATGATAGGACTGTATAGGAATCTCTAGTCTGGGGTTTGAGATTGAAGCAGTCCTCTGCAGTACACATAAGCACATGGGGGGAGATTTATCAAAACCTGTCCAGAGGAAAAGTTGCTGAGTTGCCCATAGCAACCAATCAGATTGCTTCTTTCATTCTTGAAAATGACTCTGCAAAATGAAAGAAGTGATCTGATTGGTTGCTATGGGCAACTGGGCAACTTTTCCTCTGGACAGGTTTTGATCAATCTTCCCCATGGGGTTTTCTTCAGCAGAAACAATTCAAACTTGGATAAACTTTTAGGACACACCTTTCTTCTTAACGTTTAGGCTATGTTCACGTGTCGGAATTTTCGTGTGAAATTACGCTTGGAAATCTGCACGGAAATTCCGCTGCAGTAGAGTCCCATTGAATTTACAGGGATTCTGTTGTGCTGTACACACGGCAGAATTTCCATGCCAGATGTTTGCGGCATGGAAATTCTATTTTCTTTGTCCGCAGAAAGAATGAACATGTTCATTTTTTCTGCCGACTCCACACAGAATGCATAGCCATCTATCAGATGGCTGATTCCCGTGTGGTCCTAGTGCCGGTGCCCACAGGGTCTGGAATGTCCGCACAGAGATTTTCCATGCAGACATTCAAGCGTGTAAACAAAGTCTTAGAGTATAGACTCCTCCACTTTTGTACTGCACTCTCAGACAACAATTGGTGATAGAAAAGTCTTTTAAAGGAGAACTCCAGCGAAAATGAACTTATTCCCTATCTCAGCGATCAGAAAAGCTTGTGGCTTAGGCGTTGGAAGCCTGGACTAGAGGTGCACCCAGCATGTCAATGGTGCTGGAAGTGGTGTGGCAGTCCCAATTTAACCCAGTTCTAGGTGCGCACAGCTTTGCAAATTGAGAGGCTGCAAGTGGTGGTACTATGGCTGGTAGAGATGAGCGAAGTTACAGTGATTCGATTCATCACAAACTTCTCGATGACTTATCCTGCATAAATTAGTTCAGCTTTTACATGCTCCGGAGCGCTGGAAAAAGTGGATACAGTCCTAAAAGAGTCTCCTAGGACTGTATCTACCTTTTCCAGCCCACCGGAGCACCTGAAAACTGAACTAATTTATGCAGGAAAAGTCATCAACTGCCGAGCCGAGAAGTTTGTGACGAATCGAATCACTGTAACTTCGCTCATCTCTAATGGCTGGCTCTTGGTGCATGTAACTGTCTACTGGTGGTGTTGGTTGGGATACTCCTGGAGTATGCAGTGAACCAGACACATGGAAATGAGGAGAAGGTGCAGCACAGCTTTACTTGTTGAACTTCAGATGTAAACTGCAGTAACAGTTCATTTTACAAAGTCTCAGGCATTAAGAGCTGCAAGGGTTAATATAGTGTGCAGAGGAAAGGTGTACGTTTTTAGTGTGTTGGTGATTAACTAAAATTTGTTTGGAATAAAGACTTTCTGTATTGGGGTACTGGGCTCAGCAGTTGGGTCTATCCCAGGACAAGATTTGTTCCCTGATCAGAGTGTAACCCAACTTGTTCCTTGACTCTGCTTATGTGACTATAACGTGTGAGACTTGTTGGCTCTCTACCACAATCCCTATGTACTTACTGAAACAGGGTCCTTCCAGGGATGTAGCTTAGATAGTTGTAAGATTCTTCAAATATATAAAAAAAAATATCAATGACATTGATCCTGCTAAGACATGTTCCAGCTGGCGTGTCCAGATGGGTATCCCCTGACTTGGCAATCAGTACTTGCTAACAGGACCAAGTTTTTAAGGCAAGGAGCACCTGGTTTTCCCTGTGTGCTATCAGGTCCTTTGAAACTTCTCCTGAAAGCTTCCTCTTGTTTGTAGTGGACATAGGACACCATGTCAGCAAAGAAAAGGCGAGGTATAAGAGCTCAGTTTTTCTCTCAACCCGTGTTCTCAACTCATACTTGGCTAAGGACTGGTGAGCAGGGCCTTGGACTTCCCTGACCTCTACCTGCCATGGGATTTCGGCCCTTAAAGGGAACCTTACTCTAGTTGTACCTTTGCACTACATGTGTGTAGTGCTGTTAAACCTTGTTAAATCTTGCAGGGTCACCTCTACTGGGCAAAACACAATAAATCATATGCATAAAGACATAGGGGGACATTTATCCACATTTTTACACTGCTTTTTGGTTTAAATTTGTCACTGATTTGTCACACTTGTGCAAAAAGTGTGTGACTTTTTAAATTGACTTTGGAACACACTTTAGTTTTTCTCTTTGCAGTGGTAATAGTTTTATGAAGTGTGGCTTTTCTCTCGCAATGCCCTCAATTACACCACAAACATACAAAAGTTTAAAAAACTTTTAAGCATTTTCTTAGTCCCCCTAAGGGACTTTTATGAGCCATCAATATATGGTTCATACAGATCAATGCAGGACATATGTCCTGCATTGATTAGTGCCTGTCCTAGGCAAGCTCTATCCCCTCCCCCCCGATCTCCAGTAGCACCCGGCATTCTAATCAAATGCTGGGTTTTGGCGGCAGTGGTTGTGACGTCACGGCCACACCCCCTCGTGCCATCACACCACACTCCCTCCATTAGGGAGGGGGCATAACGGCCAACACGCTCCCTCCATTAGACATGAATGGAGGGGGATGTGCCTTGATGTCACCATCATGTCTGCCGACTCCAAGCATTCTGAATAAAATGTTCAGAACACTGGGGCACGGGAGTATCCCTTTAAGGGAAAGTTAGTGTAAGAGCAGCTTTGCATATCCCCTATTCCCAGAATAAGTAGAAAACATGTGAAATCTAGGATTGTTATGCCTGATTTTTTAGAGCCATGGAGGCTTTTTTGATTTAGATCAAATGGCTGATTCTAGTAAATTTTTTTTGGGAATCATTATTGCTCTAGCTGCTTTTTCACTGTTTAGATTGATGTTTAGTTGAGCCCTCCATCCTGCCACAGTGACAATGCAACTACACTGCTCAATAAAGGGAACACTTAAACAACACAATGTAACTCCAAGTCAATGACACTTCTGTGAAATCACACTGTCCACTCAGGAAGCAACACTGATTGACAATCAATTTCACATGCTGTTGTGCAAATGGAACAGACAACAGGTGGAAATTATAGGCAATTAGCAAGACACCCCCAATAAAGGAGTGGTTCTGCAGGTGGTGACCACAGACCACTTCTCAGTTCCTATGCTTCCTGGCTGATATTTTGGTCCCTTTTGAATGCTGGCGGTGCTTTCACTCTAGTGGTAACATGAGACATGGGTCTACAACTTTCACAAGTGGCTTAGGTAGGGCTGGTCATTCAGGATGGCACATCAATGCGAGCTGTGGCAAGAAGGTTTGCTGTGTCTGTCAGCATAGTGTCCAGAGCATGGAGGCTCTACCAGGAGACAGGCCAGTACATCAGGAGATGTGGAGGAGACCGTGGGAGGGCAACAACCCAGCAGCAGGACTGCTACCTCCGCCTTTGTGCAAGGAGGAGCCGGAAGAGCACTGCCAGAGCCCTGCAAATGACCTCCAGCAGGCCACAAATGTGCATGTGTCCACTCAAACGGTCAGAAACAGACTCCATGACGGTGGTATGAGGGCCTGACATCCACAGGTGGGGTTTGTGCTTACAGCCCAACACCGTGCAGGACATTTGGCATTTGCCAGAGAACACCAAGATTGGCAAATTCGCCACTGGCGCCCTGTGCTCTTCACAGATGAAAGCAGGTTCACACTGAGCACATGTGACTGACGTTCTGCTGCCTGCAACATCCTCCAGCATGACCGGTTTGGCAGTGGGTCAGTAATGGTGTGGGATGGCATTTCTTTGGGGGGCCTACAGCCCTCCATGTGGTTGCCAGAGGTAGCCTAACTGCCATTGGGTACCGAGATAAGATCCTTAGACCCCTTGTGAGACCATATGCTGGTGCGGTTGGCCCTGGGTTCCTCCTAATGCAAGACAATGCTAGACCTCATGTGGCTGGAGTGTGTCAGCAGTTCCTGCAAGAGGAAGGCATTGATGCTATGGACTGGCCCGCCCATTCCCCAGACCTGAATCCGATTGAGCACATCTGGGACATCACGTCTCGCTACATCCACCAACGCCACGTTGCACCACAGACTGTCCAGGAGTTGGCGGATGCTTTAGTCCAGGTCTGGGAGGACATCCCTCAGGAGACCATCCGCCACCTCATCAGGAGCATGCCCAGGCATTGTAGGGAGGTCATATGGGCACGTGGAGGCAAAACACACTACTAAGCCTCATTTTGACTTGTTTTAAGGACATTGCATCAAAGTTGGATCAGCCTGTAGTGAGGTTTTCCACTTTGATTTTGAGTGTAACTCCATATCCAGATCTCCATGGGTTGATAAATTTGATTTCCATTAATAATTTTTGTGTGGTTTGGTTGTCTTTATTATTTTGAGCAGTGTATGTAACTATGACCTGTCAATGGGGCGGTTACCACTGCTCAGTTGTCAATGGGGCATGAACTTCTGCTCTTTCTTTAACCCCTTAAGGACTCAGGGTTTTTCCGTTTTTGCACTTTCGTTTTTTCCTCCTTACCTTTTAAAAATCATAACCCTTTAAATTTTCCACCTAAAAATCCATATTATGGCTTCTTTTTTGCGTCACCAATTCTACTTTGCAGTGACATTAGTAATTTTACCCAAAAATGCACGGCAAAATGGAAAAAAAAATCATTGTGCGACAAAATCGAGAAAAAAAAACGCCATTTTGTAACTTTTGGGGGCTTCCGTTTCTACGCAGTGCATATTTCGGTAAAAATTACCCCTTATCATTATTCTGTAGGTCCATAGGGTTAAAATGATACCCTACTTATATAGGTTTGATTTTGTCGCACTTCTGAAAAAAATCATAACTACATGCAGGAAAATTTATACGTTTAAAAATGTCATCTTCTGACCCCTATAACTTTTTTATTTTTTTTCATGTACAGGGCGGTATGAGGACTCATTTTTTGCGCCGTGATCTGAAATTTTTATTGGTATGATTTTTGTTTTGATTGGTCTTTTTGATCACTTTTTATTCATTTTTTTAATGGTATAAAAAGTGCCCAAAATACGCTTTTTTGGACTTTGGAATTTTTTTGCGCGTACGCCATTGACCGTGCGGTTTAATTAATGATATATTTTTATAGTTCGGACATTTACGCACGCGGCGATACCACATATGTCTATTTATTTATTTTTTTACACTGTTTTATTTTTTTTATGGGAAAAGGGGGGTGATTCAAACTTTTATTAGGGAAGGGGTTAAATGACCTTTATCAACACTTTTTTTTTTTTTTTTTACATTTTTTTACATTTTTTTACAGTGTTATAGGCCACTGCACACACTGATCTTTTACACAGATCACAGGCGTATATTAACACGCCTGTGATCAGCATTATTGGCGCTTGACTGCTCCTGCCTGGATCTCAGGCACGGAGCAGTCATTCGTCGATCGGACACCGAGGAGGCAGGTAAGGGCCCTCCCGGTGTCCGGTCAGCTGTTCGGGACGCCGTGATTTCACCGCGGCGGTCCCGAACAGCCCGACTGAGCAGCCGGGTCACTTTCAGTTTCACTTTAGAAGCAGCGGTCAGCTTTGACCGCCGCTTCTAAAGGGTTAATACCGCACATCGCCGCGATCAGCGATGTGTGGTATTAGCCGCGGGTCCCGGCCGTTGATGAGCGCCGGGACCGAAGCGATATGATGCAGGATCACGGCGCGATCCCGCTTCATATCGCGGGAGCCGGCGCAGGACGTAAATATACGTCCTGCGTCGTTAAGGGGTTAAAGGGTGATTTTAGTACGTACCTGGCAGACAGTAATACAGTAATAGACATGCTTAGGAAGGATCTGCACTTGTCTTGGGGCTAAATGGCTATGTTGTGAGATTACCATAATACTGTGGCTAGCTTTTGTGAACTGGTATTTCCTGTTTCAGTTTTCTTTTTTCTACTACAAATCCCATAATTCCATTTCCCTCCCTCCTTCACATCAGCCACACCACCCATTGAAAAATAATTGAGCTGCATCAATTCAAAAGACCTGTGGTTTTCAATCAGGGTGTCTACAGCTGTTGTATTAGTTGCAGATTGATCTCTCTCCCACCAAGCGATCGCTCCACCCATTGAAGCAGACAGGCTCCCTGTCATCAGCTGACTAGTGAGTCAGGTCTCGGCTGCATTGCAACCTGGGAAAAATCTGAGACAACAGTCATTTTGTATGCTGTTAAAAATAAATATTTGGGTGAAAATCACAGAAGAATTGTGAGAAAACTACGCTGTTCACACTGCCCCTGCTACTAATTCCCATTGCCCTGCGCCACCCTCATTATTATGCCCTGTCACCACGCCGCCCTTGCGTCCAATAAGCCTGCAGCTTCTGCTGCAGCATCCAATCATAGCTGCCCTGCTCATCCCTCGCACACTAGGGGTCCAAATACCAAGTACCTCTAGTGTGCAAGCAGTTGCAGGGATATCAGCAAGGCAGTAATGTGCACAAAACAGTACAAACACATTCACAACATTGCCCCTATTATGTATTGCCCCTTATTCAATACAGTAAAATACTGTATATAGGGGCAGAGGGTGAGGTCAGCACTGTATACAATATCCTGTGGAAGGAAAAGTTGCCCAGTTGCCCATAGTAACCAATCAAACCGCTTCTTTCATTTTGCAGAGGCCTTGTTAAAAATTAAAGAAGCGATCTGATTGGTTGCTATGGGCAACTGGGCAACTTTTCCTCTAGACAGGATTTGATAAATCTCCCCCATGATTTATCTGTACTCTTTTTGAGGTTATTTTTTACCTTTATTCTTCATATTTTCTTACATTGGGTTGAAATTTCGTGGACTCAGAAACCAATTACCAGTTTTCCATAGAGTTATGGACTCAACATACAATGGTCATCCTGGAACCAATTAATATTGTAACGTGAGGGACCACTGTAATTTGTGTCAAATACAAATGACTTATTTTTCTGCAAAAATTTTAGTGGACTTTTCCAGGAAAACCCTGCAGGGATGATCCAGACTAAATAATAGGTGATGTTTCAACGATTATGTAAGACAAAGGCGTCATAAAATGGAATTAACAGAGACATTTTGGGAAATTGAGATATTAATTTATAATAATGTGTTAATAATTAGAATGACGAGGACTTTGTATTTGTGATCTATCACATTGCAGACTTTTACATTCTATTACTTGCTTTACAGTAATGATTCCAAAATTGAGTTGAGAAGGTCTGAGTTATAAAGTAATTATAAGCATATTGAACATGACAGCTATATCCAGAGCTCTCAGAAAAATGACTCTCAGAACTACAAGGAGAATTACATGCTACTAGTCCTCCCAGAAGGTGAGCAAATCATTGTTTCCAGGACTGTAAAAAGACAATAGAGCCTTGGGGTAGTACCTCTATGTTATTTCTGTCAATTCAGCATCTAGTAATCTCTTATTGATATGAAGGGGAACTACATACATATCATTGCATTTCATTTATCATAAGAGAAACCAATGAAGCTGTAAAATCATTCTTGGTCTCATTTGTGGGTTTCATATGTATTTTTACAATGAAAATTGCTTATAGTAGGGTGGGCCAAAATTAGTTTGCCCTTCACTAGTAAAGCCAAGTGAGATAGAAAATCGAGGCCGGAAAAAGTGTTTCATTAGACACGAAACAGACCTGTTGTCTCGAACTCCCCCCGCACCTGATCCCCTCTCCCTGCATTGTCCCACTTGTCGATTCCTAGCATCTGGATAGAGATTATGGAATAACGCATGAATTCTCTACAGGATGGTGAGTGCTTCGTGATTTTCTATCTCACTTGGCTATATGAATTGTTTCTTCTACACATTAAGCCCCCCATCAGACTAAGTTGGGACCCCTACACTCCTAGTTATATATGCTGGTCAAGCTAGAGCCTGCTGTGCCGGGTCTAAAAGTCTTCTCTCATTATTACTTCACTGGTAAACCTTAGACCGGAGACTGGCATGTGTCTGTACCCCCTCCCCCCCCCCCCCCCCACACACCTGCTAATTGGCAAATAATTTCTATATACTAGGTGGACAAAAGTATTGGCTCCCACCTTTTAATCAATTTATTATGCAGTCCCATTGCCACAAGTGTTTAAAATCCAGCCCCCATTAATGCAGTTTGCCTTTACAAATATACGTGAAAAAAGTAGTTTTTTTTTTTAAAGAGCTCACTAAATTCTAGCATGGTACTGTGATAGCACCCCACCGATGCAACAAGTCAGTTGGTGAAATGTATTCCCTTCTTAATCTTCGTTCATCAACTCTGAGAAGTAATAGGATTCAAACAACTCAGTCATTCAGTGGAGACCATGTAATGCTACCGAGCGGAGTTGTTGAGTGCATAATGCAAGACATTTAAATACAGAGCTCCAAACCTCATCTGGTATTAAATTCAGCACAAAACTGTGCCCCTTTGGGGTGTCATGGCATGGGTTTCCATTGCCACAGATACACTCTAAAAGCTTGTTGAAAGTCTCCTGCGAAGAGTGAAAGCTTTTATAACTGCAAAGATGATCTACTCAATATATTCCGTGCCAGTGCAATGAATTTCATCTTTACAGGCAAAGGTGTATTTTGGTGCCCCCCACTATGATATTCCCCATGGACCTCACCTTAATCGCTTAATCACCATGTCCCATGCTCTGTGTTGTACTTGTCTACCCAGTTATGTGCCCATCTTCCCAGAGGTGGCCATAAGCTTTGTGAGGCCTTAGGCAGATCTTGAACATGAGGCTCATTGTACTCATCAAGACTCCCTTTACTTTTTTTTTGGGGGGGGGCAAGTTAGCCCCATTGACCCCCCCCCCAACCTGAGCACTCTAAGGAAGCTGCTTATCCAGCCATATGGTAGCACCGACCCTGGATATAATGCCTATAATGTATAGGAGTTTCAATACTTTTGTTTATAGGTATTTTTCTTAGTTTTGTGGTCTCTCTTAAAACATCCCTTACCAAGTGTCGGAGTGCAAGAACAGGGAGTATCTCACTCCTATCACTATTACAGGGCCACTAAAACATCCCTTACCAAGTGTCGGAGTGCAAGAACAGGGAGTATCTCACTGCTATCACTATTACAGGGCTACTAAAACATCCCTTACCAAGTGTCAGAGTGCAAGAACAGGGAGTATCTCACTGCTATCACTATTACAGGGCCACTAAAACATCCCTTACCAAGTGTCGGAGTGCAAGAACAGGGAGTATCTCACTGCTATCACTATTACAGGGCCCCCAAAACATCCCTTACCAAGTGTCGGAGTGCAAGAACAGGGAGTATCTCACTCCTATCACTATTACAGGGCTACTAAAACATCACTTACCAAGTGTCGGAGTGCAAGAACAGGGAGTATCTCACTGCTATCACTATTACAGGGCCACTAAAACATCCCTTACCAAGTGTCGGAGTGCAAGAACAGGGAGTATCTAACTGCTATCACTATTACAGGGCCACTAAAACATCCCTTACCAAGTGTCGGAGTGCAAGAACAGGCAGTATCTCACTGCTATCACTATTACAGGGCCACTAAAACATCACTTACCAAGTGTCGGAGTGCAAGAACAGGGAGTATCTCACTGCTATCACTATTACAGGGCCACTAAAACATCCCTTACCAAGTGTCGGAGTGCAAGAACAGGGAGTATCTCACTGCTATCACTATTACAGGGCCACTAAAACATCCCTTACCAAGTGTCGGAGTGCAAGAACAGGGAGTATCTCACTGCTATCACTATTACAGGGCCACTAAAACATCCCTTACCAAGTGTCGGAGTGCAAGAACAGGGAGTATCTCACTGCTATCACTATTACAGGGCCACTAAAACATCCCTTACCAAGTGTCGGAGTGCAAGAACAGGGAGTATCTCACTCCTATCACTATTACAGGGCCACTAAAACATCCCTTACCAAGTGTCGGAGTGCAAGAACAGGGAGTATCTCACTGTTATCACTATTACAGGGCCACTAAAACATCCCTTACCAAGTGTCGGAGTGCAAGAACAGGGAGTATCTCACTCCTATCACTATTACAGGGCCACTAAAACATCCCTTACCAAGTGTCGGAGTGCAAGAACAGGGAGTATCTCACTGTTATCACTATTACAGGGCCACTAAAACATCCCTTACCAAGTGTCGGAGTGCAAGAACAGGGAGTATCTCACTCCTATCACTATTACAGGGCCACTAAAACATCCCTTACCAAGTGTCGAAGTGCAAGAACAGGGAGTATCTCACTCCTATCACTATTACAGGGCCACTAAAACATCCCTTACCAAGTGTCGAAGTGCTAGAACAGGGAGTATCTAACTGCTATCACTATTACAGGGCCACTAAAACATCCCTTACCAAGTGTCGGAGTGCAAGAACAGGGAGTATCTCACTCCTATCACTATTACAGGGCCACTAAAACATCCCTTACCAAGTGTCGAAGTGCAAGAACAGGGAGTATCTCACTGCTATCACTATTACAGGGCCACTAAAACATCCCTTACCAAGTGTCGGAGTGCAAGAACAGGGAGTATCTCACTGCTATCACTATTACAGGGCCACTAAAACATCCCTTACCAAGTGTCGGAGTGCAAGAACAGGGAGTATCTCACTCCTATCACTATTACAGGGCCACTAAAACATCCCTTACCAAGTGTCGGAGTGCAAGAACAGGGAGTATCTCACTCCTATCACTATTACAGGGCCACTAAAACATCCCTTACCAAGTGTCGGAGTGCAAGAACAGGGAGTATCTCACTGCTATCACTATTACAGGGCCACTAAAACATCCCTTACCAAGTGTCGGAGTGCAAGAACAGGGAGTATCTCACTCCTATCACTATTACAGGGCCACTAAAACATCCCTTACCAAGTGTCGGAGTGCAAGAACAGGGAGTATCTCACTCCTATCACTATTACAGGGCCACTAAAACATCCCTTACAAGCTGATGGCAGTCCAGCAACAATTAAATACATACATCATAAAACAAAAGTATATTATGTAACAGATACAGACACCTTCAATTTACTTATCATACAATTAGCACTAACGATGAGGTACCAAACACTTTCTTACCAGGTGAACAGATCCACCAGCTATAAAGAACCATTTGGAATGATAAGATGACCATTTATGAGGGATCAGATGGACATCAGGTATTGGAGATGATGTGGCATTTTGTAGACACCAAAAATGAGAAAACACAGTACACAATATCAGTACTTACAGCCCATTAGATTTGTGGTATAGTATATGTGATGAGGACATCAGGTGTACGGTGCTTACATGAACTTGATGGACATATGTGTTTTTTTTAAAACTGTACTAGCTATGTAACTATATGAGCCATAGGTTTCTATGAGTTGATGGTCCATATATAATGGGTAAGAGGGTTCCCTAAAAATAAGAGAAGAGTTTTTGTTTAAGTTACTGTTCTAGCAGGGCTCAAATATACATTAGTTTTAGGGTGACATTTTTTTCTTATTTGACTATGCTACAGGGGCTGTAAAGTTAGTGTAGTTCATAATATAGTGTCTGTACCTGTGTTTCATGGTGAATGTCTATTTTTAGCAGCATACAAAATGACTTGTCTAAGGTTTTCCCAGGTTGCAGTGCGGCCCGAAACATTACATCACTAGTGAGGTGTCTTTGCTTCAATGAGTTGAGTGACCGCTGGGTGGTTTTGCAATGGCTGGAGGCACCTTGGTCAGAAAACACTGGACTATTGCATGGGAAGGATCACAGGGGTGTTTCAGTGGGTGGGGTGGCTGATGTGTTTGAGGGAGAAATGTGACCTCACACTCACAAACAAAGAACCATGGGACTTGTAGTTTGAGAGAACAAACTCCAACAGGAAATAGCCAGTTTACATAAAGATAGCCTCAGCTTTATGGTAATCTCACAACATAGCCATTTAGCCCTAAGCATGTCCATTACTATCCTGTAGGTAAATACTAAAATCACTTTATAATGGAAAACCCCTTCAATCCAGTGCTTTGAGTTATTTTTACAACCAGGATAACCCTTCATATGGCAACCAAATTTGATCGTAATTTTTTTTATATGGTCATTGTCAATTGTTGTATATTTATGTTTTCATTGCTGAAAAGAATGAATAATGTTCTATAAGATTGAAAAAAACATGTCATCAGAAAATGATATTTTGTTTAAATCTAGTTTTTATGTTTAACATGTTTTTTTAAGAAATTTCTGTGAATTTTTTTTTCTAATTTTCCATTTTACTATCTATATTACAAAATGATCCTGAAATCTTGCAATTTTCACTCTGACCACTAGTCCCAAAACTATGATGAGACTTTCTGTACTGTCTATAATGGTAAGGAGGAGACTACTAGAGAGTGATGAGTACAGAATTAGAACCAAGGGTGACACCAGTATATAGATATGACAATAGCAGCTCAGACTCCTCTCCCCTGTAGAAGGTCAAAGAGTATGCTTACAAGCCTGTCCCATACAAATAATGGGGTCTGGAGTGTTAATTGTGTCTAATTCCATGGGGACTGCTGTAAAACATATCACTAGTGTTGAGCGGCATAGGCCATATTCAAATTTGCGATATTTCGCGAATATATGGAGGAATATTCGTCATATATTCGCTAAATTCGCATATTCGAAATATTCGCGTTAATATTTCGCATATGCGAAAAATCAGCATATGCGAAAATTTGCATAAGCAAAAATTCGCATGTGCGGAAATTTGCATATGCAAAATATTCGCATATGCGAACATTCGTACACCAGTCTCGCACAGTAGTATTAGAGCCTTCTTTACACCACACAAGCTGGAAGCAGAGAGGGATGATCACTGTGATGTGTACTGTGAAAAAAAAAAAACAATATTCGTAATTGCGAATATATAGTGCTATATTCGTGAATATGCAATATTCGCGAATAAAATTTGCATTACGAATATTCGCGAGCAACACTACATATCACTAAATGCTGTTAAAAACTGCTCAGGCAAGATGGCTGCCCCCATAATAATGTACTAAAACTGAAATAGAAAATATTACAAACAGAAAACTGAAACAGATTAGAATTTTTTTTAGTATCAGTTCAGAATTCATATCTAGGATACACATTTACTTTAAGGCTTTAAAAAACTGATTTTATTTTATTAGGTATCAATAAAAGTAGAATGTTGGTAAATAAATCTGGTGCTTTGTTCTTTTCAATACTTACTGTGAAGTCTTTGGTGATAACATTTCAGAGTGAACTTAGGGTTAGCGGTAACAAGTGCTAATGTAAGAGGAATCCAAGAATGTGTCAAGATGATGAGGAAACTGTAAATAATGACAAATATTCTTTTTGATCTTAGCTTCATAATAGCGGCGATTATGTGTCACTGATAATGCTGATCAAGAAGAATATATCTCAAAAATCTTTATGTACGTTTACAGTTAATCTGAAGTTTATGTTCTCAGTTTGGTAATTTATTTTTTAACGGTAATGAAGAGAAAAGAAAAAAAAGAAAGATATCTATTAAATACATTTGAGAGCCTCTACAATATTACATGTGATGATATATTAAGTGGTAGCCTTCTGACAACAGTGATGGGTCCTCTAAATATCCTTAGGCAACACAATTCTTTAAAGGCAAACTGCCTATTAAAAGGGATACATTTGTTATTCCAGGCGGAATTTATTGATAACCTATCCTTAAAGGGGTACTCCACCCCAAGAAATCTTATCCCCCTATCCAAGTATAGGGGATAGGATGCCTGATTGCGGGGGTCCTACGCAGACATCCGATGCACGGAGCAAACCTCGCTCTGTGCCGGATGACTGGCGATGCGGGGCGGAGGCTTGTGACATCACACCTCGCTTGTGACGTCACGCCCCCTCAATGCAAGTCTATGGGAGGGGGTGTGAAAGCAGTAGACTTGCATTGAGGGGGTGTAGCCGTGACGTCATGAGCCTCCGGCGCTGCACCCGACACTCTAAATGATCGCTGGGTGCAGCTGGGAGATTGGATAGGGGATAAGAAGGTAGTCAACATTAGTATCAGATAAGCAGGGTGCCAGGTATCAGTCAGTCAGTTTTCCAGAGCTGTGGTGAATCAGAGAACAGAGTTAAAAGCAGACAGCTCCATCCTCCATGTAGTGGCCGTGTTGGGTTACTGCAGCTCACCTACCGTTCACTCCAATGGACACCCCACCTATCTGTTATTAATGACCTATCCTGATAATAGAAGCAATACATTTACTCTGGAAAAAACCTTAAAGGGTAGTATCTCTAAACTTTGCTCAGTTTCTTTGAGAAATGCAATCTTCAGGAACAACCTTAATCGGGTGACACCCTGACTGGCCTGCCTGACACTAAATAGCTGCACTACAACTATCCAACAACCCATCCACCCTCCTCAGAAATAAAAAATATTAAAAACATACTGTGCCGCACCATGAATATCCGTAATCTGGAGGCTTTTTTGTTTAATTTTGAGCCCACATTTTGTGACGTTGTTGGGAAGACAGCGCAGCACCAACAGCCACATAAACAATAGTGAAGGCACCAAAAAAAAAAACGCTCGGTACGTTATCCACCCCAAAATGTGCATGAAACTGTATTACTATGGATGTTTCTTTTTTTTTTTTTTTAAGAAACATTTTTTGTGCCACATATGGTTTTTTTACATAGTGTGTAAAAATTCTTACACAATTATTTTGTGCCTTATTCTAACACAACATTAATTTTAAAATGTTGTGGGTACGCCAGCATGTCCTAAAAGTAACAAGGTGTGCAGTAATTATTTTCAACCTAAAAATAATAGTTATTAGTTATATAATTAATAGTTATATAGTTAATGTTCTTTTCTACGTATGCACTTTCTGTAAGCCAGGTAGGACCTGGAATACATATGCGATTTTTAAATGGAGATGCAACTTTTTTTTCTTCATAAATAGCGACTATCGCATTTGATAAATACATGACCACTGCAAAGTGAAAAAAAATTAATTACTACGTGAGCAGATTTAAAAAATGTGCTTTGGAATAAGCAAAAATAAAAAAGTTGCAGCATGTATAGAAAAGACGCAAGTGCACAAGTACCTTTTTAAAGCAAAAAAAAAATTCTACGGAGCTTGAAAAATCTCCTTCTTAATCTTCTACAGATCCTACTGAAATTGGTTTTGGACAACTATGGTTTGATAATCATCAGCAACTGATCTATATGGCAAAGACTTATTCCACTGCCCTATATGCTTATACTTAAACTGTGAGTAGATATGAAATAAGTAGCGATATGTGAATCATGGATAACATTACAGTAGTCTCACAAGTTACAATATTAATTGGTTCCAGGACGATCATTGTATGTTGAAACCATTGTATGTTGAGACCAGAACTCTATGGAAACCTGGTAATTGGTTCTGAAGCCCCCAAAATGTCATCCAAAAATAGGAAAAAGTGAGGATCAAACAAAAATAAGTAGATAACTAATATAGATAAAGCAAATCCTTACATATAAAAGTAATAACGATCTGCTGGGAGCTGTAATCACTGTCTATGTAGAGGACAGGAGCTTCTTCAGGGTCCTGTACAGTACATGCAGTGTCCTGCAAAATGGAGTCGCCCTCACCTGGTGTCCAAAGGAGCAGCTAACCCTGGCACAGGTAAAGAGTACAGAACATGTAATACCTCCCTGTACTGTAGGGGGCGCTACCAGACACCAGTCAGTGAATGCACTTCAGTAAGGCTAAGTTTCCACTTGTTTTTTTTTTCTGGCAGTTTTTGGAATACTACCACTGCAGTTTTTGAGCCAAAGCCAGAAATGTATTCAAAAGGAATAGGGCATATAAAGGAAGGACTTACACTTCTCCTCCCTTATGGATCCACTTC
The DNA here is from genome assembly GCF_029499605.1 of Hyla sarda. Lineage (NCBI taxonomy): Eukaryota > Metazoa > Chordata > Amphibia > Anura > Hylidae > Hyla > Hyla sarda. The sequence continues at coordinate 60,062,292 of NC_079193.1, read as the reverse complement.
TGACTTTGGCTCAAAAGCTGCAGTGGCAGTATTCCAAAAACTGCCAGAAAAATACCAAGTGGAAATTTAGCCTGATACAGGTGTTTTTCCAGTAAAATTCGCATTCTTCCAGCCATCGATATGTTTCGCAGATCTGGACTGTCCGTAGCATTGTATGTTCAGTATGGATTCAAGTTACAATGATCCGGAAAAGACCATTGTATGTTGAAACTATTGTCTGTTGAAGCCATTGTAAGGGATCCCCCACTGGCTGGAGGCCGAGCGGCTTTAGTCTCTGCCTCCCGTCCCGCTCCAGGCTCTCGCATTGCTGGGCCGGACAGCCGACAGGGCGAGCTGCTGAACCGGGATAGGGGCAGGAGGACGGCCCGGCAGAACATTCACCGGCTCTGCTCGGGGCCCTGGGCCAGCTCGGGGCCCCAAGCAATTGCTTAGTTTGCCTGTCCTGTAGCGACAGGCCTGCACGTGAGCGCTTGTGCCTATTGAACGCTCACATGACCAGCGTCCAGGAATATTCAAATTAACTCGGCGGGCCCGTCTGTATGTATCTTATTCAGAGACCCTGCATCAGTCTCCTGTTCACCCCCACTATAACCCAATGTATTGGGTTTAGTGTGGGGGAACGGGATGACCGTTTTCCTTTAAGGGGTTAATATAGGGTATTGCCAGTTCTAGGCTATGAGTGGACAAGACAAGGAGCCAGTATATTAAAGTGTAGCCAAACTGCTGCAGATCATTTCCACAGCATGAAGCCACAGAGAAATCATGTTGTGCTTTTCCCCTGTTGCAAAACTGCCTTTGGCATGCTGGTTGGGAAACGCTGCTCTATGACATAAATACACACATAGGGGGAGGATTTATCAAAACCTGTCCAGAGGAAAAGTTACCCAGTTGCCCAAAGCAACCAATAAGATCGCTTTTTTCATTTTTAACAAGGCCTCTACAAAATGAAAGAAGCGATCTGATTGGTTGCTATGGGCAACTGGGCAACTTTTCCTCTGCACAGGTTTTGATAAATCTCCCCCATAGTGGATCACTTTAACTTTCAACTGGTGCCAGAAAGTTAAACAGATTTGTAAATGACTTCTATTTAAAATTCTTAATCCTTCCAGTACTTATTAGCAGCTGTATACTACAGAGGAAATTCCTTTTTTTTTTGGATTTCTTTTCTGTCACGACAACAGTACTCTCTGCTGACACCTCTGCCTATTTTAGGAACTGTCCAGAGCAGCATATGTTTGCTATGGGGGTTTTCTCCTGCTCTGGACAGTTTCTGACATGGACAGAGGTGTCAGCAGAGAGCACTGTGGTCGTGACAGAAAATCCAAAATGAAAATAATTGCCTCTGTTCCAAAAGGATTAAGATTTTTTAATAGAAGTAATTTACAAATCTGTTTAACTTTCTGGCACCAGTTGATTTAAAAAAAAAAAAAGTTTTCTACAGGAGTACCCCTTTAAGTCCTCTCTTGAAAACAACGCCCTTGGCACAATGGACATCTGGTCTTGGTGTGAAGCGCTGGGGCAATGCATTGGTGGTGAAATATGTGTCCCCATGGAAGTACCATTACTTCCTCACCGCTCTCATATTCGGCCAGGCAGATGGGGCAGGTCTGCGTCTCTCCTGATGTTATTGTAGGCCTTGGCTCGGTGGTGGTGCCCTGCTCGGTGGTGGTCTCCTTTGATATGGAGAAACTCCGACTTGATGTGGTTGTGGTTCTGCTCCCCTTCTCCTGCTCAATCTAAGGTGCTCTCCAAGAATAGTCTGACTTAAATAAGAAAAATGTATTTGAAGAATAAATAAGCTATTGATTTCCGTAATATTATTGTCACAAAGCAAAAAATTGTCTATTCCTAATATTATCACTTGCCTGTATTCATAGGTCGACCAAGCCTCACCTCATTATCGGCGTTCAAGTGCCGCAGCTACCGGGAACCCGGTTCTCGGTAAGACTTGTGTCCTCTCTAGGCTCAGATGGTTTTGGCCTTGATTAAAAATAATTAAAAAAAACATAGACACACAGTGGAATGGAGGCAGCCACTCCCTCTACATATGTAACATAAAAAAGCAAAAATTGGTCAGCACATCCTTTACAACTATTTTAGATGTTATCAGTAACCAGCAGCCCCCATTTTGGTACGTGTTTTATGTAGGGAATAGCTGGATCTTACATGTCCAGAAACGATTGGCTTAGTGCTAGCCCAAGAAAGGCATATCTTTAGTGTAGGGTCCATCCCAAATGAGGTCACCTAATCGTGGTGGGATGGTACACACTATTTGGCCAAATGGTAAGCTAAGAACCTCTATTTTTCTCCATAGCAGTATTGTAATGTAAAAGATATATTTCACATATATCTCAGTGCTAGCAGTGTGCTGCTTTAATCCTCTCTTTTGCTTTTTATATAATATCCTCTTCTGTGCCCTTATATAGTAGTTAGAACCCCTCTCTGCCCTCATGTAGTATGAAATGTGTCACTATATAGTGTTAGGCCCACCTATGTGCCCTCCTATAGTATAAGGCCCATGTGCCACTCAAACAGATCCTTAATTTATATGTTCTGCAATTATAAATCTGCATTGCTACATTCAGAGGTTGAAAGGACAACTATGTACAGGTTAGCACGTTTACCTTCAAAGAAAGGCTTCTAGTACGACACGAGCTGCCAGATCTTATTTGCTAATAAAGATGTTTGGTTGAATTGTCCTTTAAAAATATCTGATTTCTTGCTTCCCTTAATCCCTGTTGTTCTCTATTCAGTGTATGCCTGTTACATTGAAGGTTAGAGTTTCATTTAAAGTTTGTCCAAGTATTTTCGAAAATGAAGTCATATTTGGCAAGCACTTAAAATATAGATCTAGTGTATTCCTATTATTTACATTATTTAATTTCATCTGAAAGGAAAATTTGGCATCTCCCTTTATAATAGTGGCCTGGTGAGTGACAAGAATTTTCTATAAGACAGAAGGAGTTTAAACAGAGATTCCGGGATGAGCTTGGCAGGGATAGTTTGGAGGCACAGGCATCGTGTACTCTGAAGGCAATTGTTGGCCCAGCACATCCACTGAATAACTGAGGAGAGAAAACACAAGCAGAACGACAAATTGCTAAGTATTTAGCTGTGCATGGCAATATTCCCATTGATCTGAAGATCCATTCATCTGGAATGCACTATATGCATGTAGATGAACCAACGCCATGTTTTCCATTGATCTATAGTTTTCTTATCAAAATGTTTGTGCTTCATATAATGTTTTAAACAATCTGTTCTAACTTTCCTTCATTACTTTTCTGAAACCCTGATAGAGTTACCTACCATAAAAAAAATCAACTAATAAGATGCTGATGAGGGGAGTCGGGGATGAAATAGAAAAAAATAATTATATTCACAGTACCTAGCCCTGGTCCCCTGCAGCTCCAATTTTCCTTTGTCTGGACCCCTGGTCTTCGCTCTGCTTCTGAGATAAGTACACAATGCCGGACCTGTTGGTTTAGCCAACAACTGGCCCGAGATGGGACACTACTACAGCCAGTGCTTGGCAGAGACAGTAGGTCCTGCAATGAATGCTCATCTCCAAAGAAGGAAGAAAAGTATACAAAGGGGGCTGCAGCTAGGTTAGTATCATTTTTTTTCTATTTTCCACCCATTCCAGCACCATATTAGTTTTTGGTCAGTATCATTAGCCAAAAAGGTGGAGTGGGTATAAAGCACAGGAAAATGAACACATTTTTCCATTCAGTTTTTTTGTTTGTTGATTCCGTTCCTTATTTTGGCTACAGTATTGAGCAAAATAAGCTTCAAAATGAAGAGTAACCAAACTATCACGTGTGAATCCAGCCTTAGACCTACAGTCATGGCCGTAAATGTTGGCACCCCTGAAATTTTTCTAGAAAATTAAGTATTTCCCACAGAAAAGGATTGCAGTAACACATGTTTTGCTATACACATGTTTATTCCCTTTGTGTGTATTGGAACTAAACCAAAAAAGGGAGGGAAAAAAGCTAATTGGACATAATGTCACCAAACTCCAAAAATGGGCTGAACAAAATTATTGGCACCCTTAACTTAATATTTGGTTGCACACCCATTGGAAAAAAAGAACTGAAATCAGTCGCTTCCTATAACCATCAATAAGCTTCTTACACCTCTCAGCCGGAATGTTGGACCACTCTTCCTTTGCAAACTGCTCCAGGTCTCTCTTATTGGAAGGGCGCATTTACCCAACAGCAATTTTAAGATCTTTCCAGCGGTGTTCAATGGGATTTAGATCTGGACTCATTGCTGGACACTTTAGAACTCTACAGCGCTTTGTTGCCATCCATTTCTGGGTGCTTTTTGATGTCATTGTCCTGCTGGAAGACCCAAGATCTTGGACGCAAACCCAGCTTTCTGACACTGGGCTGTACAGTGCAACCCAAAATCCATTGGTAATCCTCAGATTTCATGATACCTTTCACATATTCAAAGCACCCAGTGCCAGAGGCAGCAAAACAACCCAAAACATCACTGAACCTCCACCATATGTCACTGTAGGTACTGTGTTTATTTCTTTGTAGGCCTCATTCCATTTTCGGTAAACAGTATAATGATGTGCTTTACCAAAAAGCTCTATCTTGGTCTCATCTGTCCACAAGATGTTTTCCCAGAAGGATTTGGGCTTACTCAAGTTCATTTTGGCAAAATGTAGTCTTGCTTTTTTAATGTCTCTGTATCAGCAGTGGGGTCCTCCAGGGTCTCCTGCCGTAGCGTTTCATTTCATTTAAATGACGACGGACAGTTTGCGCTGACACTGATGCTCCCTGAGCCTGCAGGACAGCTTGAATACCTTTGGAACTTGTTTGGGGCTGCTTATCCCCCATCCAGACTATCCTGCATTGACACCTTTCATAAATTTTTCTCTTCCGTCTGCACCCAGGGAGATTAGCTACAGTGCCATGGGTTGCAAACTTCTTGATAATGTTGCGCACTGTGGACAAAGGCAAATCTAGATCTCTGGAGATGGACTTGTAACCTTGAGATTGTTGATATTTTTTTCCACAATTTTTATTCTCAAGTCCTCAGACAGTTCTCTTCTCCTCTTTCTGTTGTCCATGATTAGTGTGGCACACACAGACACACAATGCAAAGACTAAGTGAACTTCTCTCCTTTTTATCTGCTTTCAGGTGTGATTTTTATATTGCCCACACCTGTTACTTGCCCCAGGTGAGTTTAAAGGAGCATCACATGCTTGAAACAATCTTATTTTTCCTCAATTTTGAAAGGGTGCCAATAATTTTGTCCAGCCCATTTTTGGAGTTTGGTGACATTATGTCCAATTTGCTTTTTTCCCTCCCTTTTTTGGTTTAGTTCCAATACACACAAAGGGAATAAACATGTGTATAGCAAAACATGTGTTACTGCAATCCTTTCCTGTGAGAAATGCTTCATTTTCTTGAAATATTTCAGGGGTGCCAACATTTACGGCCATGACTATATAATCCTGAATAATGTAAGAGTATTGTATATCTTATATCCTCTACATTCCTTAGCTATTTCTTTATGTATGCGATGTATCTTTCATTATTTTAATGTTTATTAGGCAGACCTTCACACTCCCCAACTTGTATTTTTCGGGAATGGACATGCTTGCTAAGCACTGCCCTAATAGACTTGAATGGTTACTTAGCTTTATGTAGGTGACAAGACCAACGCTATGTTCTTCTGTACAGATAAAGTGGTTTCTTGTCACAGTGTAGAAATTTAATTCCATGGTTTGTTATAAGGCAAAATGGGCTGGTGGCAAAAAAAATAAATAAATAAATAAAATATTGCTGAAACCTTTTTGTAATTCCATTTTTACTTTTAGCAAGGATAGAAGTCCATCCCTGATGTCTCGGTCATACAGCTCTTATGACAAGATAAACATTGTTGAAACTCCTGGCCACTGCCACAAGTAGGGTCGCCACCTTTCTTGCAAAAAAAATACCGGCCATGCTAATTTGCATAATTAATTACATATGCATAACATCACAGGATACACATATGTGGGGGGAATTTTGTCCTATTCTGACCCCTATAACTTTCTTATTTCTTCATACAAGGGCCTATATTAGGGCAAATTTTCCCCCCGATCTGTAGTTTTTAACAGTACCATTTTTGTTTTGTCGCTATTTTTTTTTATTTTTGGCTGTCCGGGAATGCTGGGAGTTGTAGTTTTGCAACAGCTGGAGGCTCCCTGCTCTGGAGCTTCTTCAGGGTCCTGTACAGTACCCAATGTCCTAAAAAAGTAAAATGGAGCCCCAGTCACCTGGTTCCAAAGAAGCAGCTAAATGTGGCATAGGTTAAGAGTAGTACAGAACATGTAATACCTCCCTGTACTGTAGGACGCGCTACTAGACAGTCAGTCAGTGCATGCACTTCAGTAATACAGGGCTTTACCTGTGAATGGCCATTCTGATTGGTCAGTTTTTCCCGCCATTGACCGTACACTGTTCATACATTGTATGTTGAGTCTGGTTTCAAGTTACAATGGTCCAGAAAAGACCATTGTATGTTGAAACTATTGTATGGTGAGGCCATTGTAAGTTGAGGGATCACTGTATTTTATGTAAAAAATACCGGCAGACTGGCCAAAATACCAGCTGTGCTGGTAAAATACCGTCCGGTGGCAGCTGTGCCGCAAGTGACCCCAAGGTAGACTCTTGTTAGCTCTCTCTTGAAAGTGTTCCTGGCCTCTCTTCTCAGCTAGCATCCAATCAGGAGATTGTTTGAGCTAATAGTCATAGCTGAGAGGGTGGGAAAACTCTCAATAGACAGTGCTATAGGCATCTAATAAGAAGAGCCCGCCTCCTGGGCACTTGTAGTGACCAAGAGCTTCAGCAACATTGAAGGGTTACTCCGCTCCCCAGCTTCCGGAACATTGAGTCCCTTACGCTGTGTGCGAGCTTCCGCGTGCATGCCCGCTCCCTCGTGTCGTCACGGCCTGCCTCCTCAATGAAAGTCTATAGGAAGGGGGTGCGACGGCAAGATGTACCGGGAAGGGGGTGCGACGGGGCGGGATGTACTGGGAAGGGGGTGCGACGGGGCGGGATGTACTGGGAAGGGGGTGCGACGGGGCGGGATGTACCGGAAAGGGTGTGCGACGGCAGGATGTACTGGGAAGGGGGTGGGACGGGGCGGGATGTACTGGGAAGGGGGTGCGACGGCAAGATGTACCGGGAAGGGGGTGCGACGGGGCGGGATGTACCGAGAAGGGGGTGCGACGGCAGGATGTACTGGGAAGGGGGTGGGACGGGGCGGGATGTACTGGGAAGGGGGTGCGACGGCAAGATGTACCTGGAAGGGGGTGCGACGGGGCGGGATGTACCGGGAAGGGGGTGCGACGGCAGGATGTACTGGGAAGGGGGTGCGACGGGGCAGGATGTGACGTCACAGGACGGGGCGCGATGACACAAGGGAGTGGGTGTGTACACGGAAGCCCGCACACAGCGTTAGGAACTCAATGTCCCGGAAGCTGGGGAGCGGAGTAACCCTTTCATCTCGGCTGCATGACCAAAACATATGGACTTCTCTCTCTGATCTTTGTATGGATTTTAACTGCTGCTTTATCACATGATCCCCACAGCACGTTCGGCATTACAGGTTCAAATAATATTCTAAATAAGATAAAGTGCCTTAGTTCTCATGGAGGAATCTAGATGCTTGGTTACGCTGGAGAATGTCACAAAAGCACCACACCAAATATTTGCAAAACAATTCATTGTGAAGAGTGCGTCAGCGTCTACACATCTCCACGTTTCCCAGTGGCATTTGAAAGTTGACCAACAAGCAAATAATGTGACTATAAGGTCAATGCTACTGAATACCCCCCATTTGTTTCTTTGGAAATCTAGTAAGTCTTGTAGGAGTTTTCAAATGTTATATATTACATCAGGGAGACATTTGGCTACTTCTACGCACCATTCATATTTTTCGTAAACAAACAAAAAAATAATAATCTCCTCTTAGGCGTTTAGACTAGAGGCAATGTAAGCTGTGCGAGAGGTTGCTATTAAAATGAAGTTACGTTTTTCACCATTTGTTCTATTTTTGTGTTTCTTTTCTTTCTTTTTTTTAATTTTAATTTCAACAAGAAATAATTATATACAAAGCAATGTGGTGTCATTTAGTGGAAGTCAGCCAATTCCCAGCAGTTATAATTCTATGAATTGCCCTCAATGCTGTCTGTGACTCTCACACAGTTAATTCTTGCACGTATTTCATAGAAATAGCAAGTAAGTGAGTAAAGCAGCACCCACGTGCAAAATTGTATATTCTGTCTGCACAAATTCATTGGTGTAAAGTATCTAAAATGTGACAGTATAGACCAGTGGTCTTCAAACTGTGGCCCTCCAGATGTTGCAAAACTACAATTCCGGGCATGCCGGGAGTTGTAGTTTTGCAACATCTGGAGGGCCACAGTTTGAAGACCGCTGGTATAGACAGATATTAAAGGGGTATTCCAGGCAAAAACTTTTTTTTATATATATATCTCAACTGACTCTGTAAAGTTAAACAAATTTGTAAATTACCGTATTTTTCGTCCTATAGGACGCACCGGCGTATAAGACGCACCCTATTTTTAGGTGCAAAATCAAAAAAATTTAAGATTTTTAACCCAATAGTGGTCTTCAACCTGCGGACCTCCAGCTGTTGCAAAACTACAACTCCCAGCATGCCCGGACAGCCGTTGGCTGTCCGGGCATGCTGGGAGTTGTAGTTTTGCAACAGCTGGAGGTGCGCAGATTGAAGACCACTGCATAGGAGGTAATACTCACGTGTCCCCGCCGCTCCTGACCCGTCACCGCTGCCCTGGATGTCGCTCCATCGCTGTCGCCGTCGCTCCGGAACATCTCTGCTGCCGGCCGGGTATCCTCGCTCTCCGTCGCCGCCATCACGTCGTTACGCACGCCGACGCACGTACGCGACAACGTGATGATGAGGAAGGAGAGCGCCAGCCATACAGGGGATCCCTGAACGGAGAAGACACCGAGGAGGCAGGTAAGGTCCCTCCCAGTGTCCTGTAAGCACTAACCCGGCTATTCAGTCGGGCTGTTCGGGACCGCCACGGTGAAATCGCGGCGGTCCCGAACAGCCCAACTGAACAGCCGGGTTAGTGTCACTTTCCCTTCAGACGCGGCGGTCAGCTTTGATCGCCGCGTCTGAAGGGTTAATACAGGGCATCACCGCGATTGGTGATGTCCTGTGTTAGCCGCGGGTCCCGGCCGTTGATGGCCGCAGGGACCGCCGCGATAGGGGTGTATTCGCCGTATAAGACGCACCAACTTTTCCCCCCCAGTTTTGGGGAAGAAAAAGTGCGTCTTATACGGCGAAAAATACGGTACTTCTATTAAAAAAATCTTAATCCTTCCAATAGTTATTAGCTTCTGAAGTTGAGTAGCTGTTTTCTGTCTAACTGCTTTCTGATGACTCACGTCCTGGGAGCTGTCCAGCTCCTATGGGGATATTCTCCCATCATGCACAGCTCCCGGGACATGACATCATCATTGAGCAGTTAGACAGAAAACTTCAGAAGCTAATAACTATTGGAAGGATTAAGATTTTTTAATAGAAGTCATTTACAAATCTGTTTAACTTTCCGGAGCCAGTTGATATATATATATATATATATATATATATATATATATATATATATATCTAAAAAAGTTTTTGCCTGGAATACCCCTTTAACTAGTTGCACAAACGAATGCAGTATATTTGTTTGTGCAGCAGATTGTGTGGTTATATGTATTAAAGGATTTGTCTATATTTCTCCCCCCCCCATGCATAGCAATCTGTTTTATTGTAGAGCTTCTCCCCCTTCCCCCATAATTGCTCTCTACGTCTTTAAAATGTAATTGAGTAGTAGTATTATAGCGAGCGATGCTGCAGTTTAGATAGCACAGAACTTTCCTAGCAGACCTGGGGTTAGGTCATTGCTGTTAGAGTGCATTTCTCATATTTTAGTAGTAGTATTTTAGAGTGGAGCTATGTTGTGTTTGCTTCCTCCCGCCATGATAGTAAAAAAGAAAAATGTGGACCCCTTCCAATGGTTATATGCTAAATAATATAATCAGTCTTCTGTGTAAATAAAGTCTATATAGTAATATAGTTGTTACGGTGAGTGCTCCGGCCCGGTGCTCTGACCGCGAGCGCTCTACCTCCCCGCTCTCCTGTCCGGGCTGCGATTCACATCGAGGGACGCGCCCGCATGTGAATCCTAGGACGCACATGCGCCTGCTGCCTGAAATTTAAAGGGCCAGTGCCCCACTGATTGGTGCCTTGTTCCACTGCTATGTTATATAAAGCAGCTCCTCCCTTTCCTCCCTGCCGGATCTTCAGTGCCCCTAGCCTGAGATTAAGCTTCCTTATTGTCTGTTGCCTTGCCTGTGTTTATTGACCCTTCCGCTACGTTTTTTGACTACGCACCTTTTCCATCTGCCTTGACCTTCTTTTAAGTCCGACTACACCTCTGCCTTACCCTTCTGTACTTCGTCTTTGCCCAGCTACCTGTGTGGTCGAGTCGTATCGGGGGTAGCGAACTGGGTGTCGCCTGCCGCAGCAAACCCATCCTGCCTTGCAGCGGGCTCTGGTAGACCAGTGGCACCTTAGACTCTGCTCCCCGATACGGCCTGTGTCATCTGCCACACAGATTAGAGGATGCCCATCTAGGACCTTTACAATGGTTTATAAGGTTGAAAAAAGACAAATGTCTCTCAAGTTCAACCTACATCCCTAGTGTGCCAATTGTCCCATACCAAGGGGTAAAATTCCTTCCCGACTCCAATATCGCAATCCCTATTAATCTAGTATTCTACTACTACTCTCCAGAAATGTATCTAGGCCCCTTTGAACTCTTGTTCACCATGACCACTTTCTCAGGCAGAGAATTCCACAGTCTCACTGCTCTTACAGTAAAGAACCCCCATCTGTGCTGGTGTAGAAACCTTCTTTCCTCTAGATGTAGAGGATGCCCCCTTGTTATAGATACAGTACTGGGTATGATTAGATCCTGTGAGAGATATCACTGTACATTATACATAGCATGGAGTTATAGTAAACTTTATTGCTAGGGTCATTGCCATTGGGACTAATAATGATGTGTTGTATGATTTTTTTCAGCATTACAAACTAACTAATAACTTTAGTCATCACTAATACACAGTCATGCAAGAAGTTTGTGCTCCAGAGACGTTGATCCTGCTGTATCTAGGGACAAGGGATAGCTGCCATAATCTGCCATACTGTCCCGGGTACCTAGTCACTCAGCTCTGTAAAAGTTAACGTAAACATTTTTATGTTCCTTCTATTACGCACTTCTTTCCATGTCTCTCCGACAGTCATAGGTAGGACTGACTTTTAATTCTTTGCACAAGTGACTTTTTCTGAGAAGTCCTTCTTAGTTACATAGATTCATGACCAAGGCTTCTCTAATGTCAGGTTGCGCCAAAGTGACTGCCAGCTCTTGGCTGTCCTCCTGAGCTGCTTTGGGTTTCAAAGAGACTATGCACTGCCATAACTGGTGATATCCATACAGCACTCTTGGGCAGGATATCACTAGGCCATTTGTGCTTCTCTGCACCTCTGTGGGTCCTTGTGGTCAATGCTTCACTACCCTTTTCAGATAACTACCCACAGATGCAATCATTCAGCGTGCACATCACATAGGGGGAGATTTATCAAAATCTGTGCAGAGGAAGATTAGTGCAGTTGCCCATAGCAACCAATCAGCTCGCTTCTTTCATTTTTAAGGAGGCCTGTGAAAAATGACAGAAGCGATCTGATTGGTTGCTATGGGCAACTGCACCACTCTTGCTCCACACAGGTTTTGATAACTCTCCCCCCGTAGTATTTTAGACAAACAAGAATGTGGTCCTAAACCACCAGGTGACTAAAGGTTGTGTTACGTAGTCAGACTGCTGTCTGACGTGACCAGTTATTTATCAAGCCTCTTACAGTGGGGATCAAAAGTTTGGGCACCCCAGGTAAAAAAATGTATTAATGTGCATAAAGAAGCCAAGGAAAGATGGAAAAATCTCCAAAAGTCAACAAATTACAGATTAGACATTCTTAGAATATGTCAACAAAAGTTAGATTTTATTTCCATCATTTACACTTTCAAAATAACAGAAAACAAAAAACATGTGAATGCCCCCTTACTGTGTATTTGCTGATAATTATTATTATTATTATTATTATTATTATTATTATAGGGGAAATATGAACACAGAATGTGCCTTTGTTTAAAGGATTGGACACTCTTCTAGTTCATCTAATGTCTCAGAACTAATTCATTAACTTGTTACTTATTTATTACAATGATTTGTGGGAATTCCAGAACATAATAAATTCTGTCAGCCATGAGCATCTCTAAGCAGCTGACTGGGGATCTGTATTATAGCATCAATTGACTCCTACAAGTTATACAATATATTTAACAACTTTCTACAGCTTCTATATCAGTGGTCTTCAACCTGCGGACCTCCAGATGTTGCAAAACTACAACTCCCAGCATGCCTGGACAGCCAACGGCTGTCCAGGCATGCTGGGAGTTGTAGTTTTGCAATATCTGGAGGTCCACAGGTTGAAGACCACTGTTCTATATGTTTCTACTGCCTGAAATATCACCGAGAAACAAAAATTTTTGTTAAAATTGTTAAAATCTGGGAGACCCACAAAAATCTTTCATAGACTGGCCAGGAATATATATAAAAAAAAGATTGTGCCCTTAGTGGGGGTGGATTTTACTGAATATTTACAGTTAGAGATGAGCGAACTTACAGTAAATTCGATTCGTCACAAACTTCTCGGCTCGGCAGTTGATGACTTTTCCTGCATAAATGAGTTCAGCTTTCCGGTGCTCCCGTGGGCTGGAAAAGGTGAATACAGTTCCAGGAGACTCTTTCCTAGGACTGTATCCACCTTTTCCAGCCCACCGGAGCACCTGAAAACTGAACTCATTTATGCAGGATAATCATCAACTGCCGAGCCGAGAAGTTTGTGACGAATCGAATTTACTGTAAGTTCGCTCATCTCTATTTACAGTTTTGGAACTTTAAATCTCAAAATCATTTATGGACTGCCCAAGATATTTTTCTAAATTTAACTTAAATGGTCAGTGTTGTTTCAAACCATTTCCTTCTGTTTAATAGCCGATGTGATCTGTAACATAGTTACGCCTTACCTCAGACAAAAATGCTCTAAAGTCTTGGCCACTAGGTGTCTCACTTCCCTGCAAACTGCTGTCTAATGCTATTGTTAGAAAAATTCTGTCTTTAGAAGCAGAGTGACCAGGAGGGAACAAAGAAAGTGGGAGCAGGGTTAGCTAGTGTTTACATGCAAGTTCAGTTTGTCCATGCTAATACCTGAAAGGTAAATCAAAGCTTCCCTCTTACTCTTTACCACTCATAAAGTTCTTGGCAGCAATCCCTTATGTAAATGCTTGTGTTCCTACTCTATACTCTCTCCCCTTAGCTTGGCATCATCAGCCATACCAAAAGAAGAAACAGCAACAGTTTACTGCTTAGACTAGGGCTGCTTTTGTGATGTAACTCATTCCTTGCAGTGATCTTGTTGCTATTTACCTTTCTGCTTACAAAGTACCCAAGAAGTCAATGCATCAATAATCTCACCCCCATGCATTTTATATCAGTGTACTGTGCAAATCATTTCCAGCACAGTGGCAGCTCATTCAGTCCAGTGCAGTTTCTTCAAAACGATGTCATACCAGAAAGGAGTAGATGCTGTCCTGTGATTGGCCAGAAAAGGGGAAAGGAAACTAATGTATGTGTACTATAGGCTAACATGCCAGCTCTAAGACCCTAACCCATCTTATCTTTTGATATATCTGTGTGACATGTTAAAAATACTTTTTGTGATAGTAACACTTGATTTGTAAGAATATCATGTGCGAGTTTGTTTCATGCATTTGTTAATTTATTTTTAAGTACAAATTCAACAGAGCTTGTCATTTAACAAATGGTGCCCAAATGTTTGCATTAAACTGTATGGGACTTCTTACTAAAAGTGTTCCCCAACCCATCAGTAGAAGAGCAGGGAGAGGTCATCTTCCTGTTCTGTGTCTATGTGAGTAGGAAGGTCCCATAGACTTACATTACAAGTCTGTCCTGATCACGTGACATATAACCAGGAGTAAATGTGCTAGGTGTGCACCTTCCTTGCTTGCTCTACTGATTGGTCAGGGTCTGAACACTCAGACCACAAATGATTTTAATAAGTCTTTATTGCATATCAAGAGTTTTTAGTAATGACATGTACACTTTAACTCTTTAAAGGGGTACTCTGGTGGAAAACTTTTTTTTTTTAAATGAACTGGTGCCAGAAAGTTAAACAGATTTGTAAATTACTTCTATAAAAAAAAAATCTAAATCCTTCCAGTACTTATTAGCAGCTGTATACTAGGAGAAAATTCCCATATCAAATATATGCTAGGTTTCAGCAGAGAAAAAGAAATCCAAAAGGAAAAGAATTTCCTCTGTAGTATACAGCAGCTAATAAGTACTGGAAGGATTAAGATGTTTAATAGAAGTAATTTACAAATCTGTTTAACTTTTTGACACCAATTGATTTTAAAAAAAAATGTTTTCCACAGGAGTACCCCTTTAAGGGCACAGCCCATTTAGATTTTTGGATTTTTGCTTTTTTCTCCTCACCTTTTTAGAGCCATGACTTGTTTTTTTTTATATAATTGTTCATAGGAATGACACTTTTTATTTTACCATAAAATGTACAGCTAAACCTGAACCGTGTTATTTGTGGGACAAAATATAAAAGAAAAATGCAATTTTGCAACTTTTTTAGTTTTTTTTTGTTTTTACGCAGGGCACTTTATGGTAAAAATGACCTGTTCTCTTTCTTTTGTAGGTCAATGCGATTAAAATGTTACCCAATTTATTATTTTTTTTTTTATTATTGTACTACTCAAACTGTTCACCTTGTGGGATCATAAACATTATTTTTAATAGTTAGGACAATTCTGCACGTAGTGATACCAAATATGTTAATTTTTTTACTTTTTTAGCATGTATCATAGTATTGCTCAGTGACATTGGTACTCTCCTTGTACAGTCTGCATCCATCTTATCTTATCGGGCCCCTGTGATCGTGCTGCGGGGTGAGTGGCCCACACTTTTTATCAGCTTTTAGATGCCATGATCGGTCTTGATCACGGCATCTTTAGGGTAAATGGTGGACAACAGCATGAATACCCATGTTGGGCATGAGTGTTGAGTCCCAGCTATGAGGCAAGTGCTTGCTTCATAGACAGAATGCACAACATGACTCAATGTATATCATGTTATATATATATAGTTAAATGGGCGCTGTCATTAAAATTATTTTTTGCATATGATACATCAGGTAAAATAAATAAGATCTGTAATTTACTCCCTGTAAAAAAATTATTTTTATGTCGCTTTCATGGCCTTATAAATCTGGGCACTAGGGGTCTCCCTTCTGGTCCTGACTGCATTCCGTCTGCTTAAAAGCACAGACTTTGGTCTCCCTGCAGGAGACCAAATTCAGGAAATGCGGTCTGGCCATAGGCAGTGAATAGCACTCGCTCTCCATGTTTCATACACAGGCAGAGACCTAGTGCTATTCACTGCCTATGGCCAGACAGCACTTCTTGACTTTGGTCTCCTGCCAGTCCAGCAGGAGACCAAAGTCTGTGCTTTTGAGCAGACAGAATGCAGTCTGGACCAGAAGGGAGACCCCTTGTGGCCTGATTTATAAGGCCATAAAAGTGACCTAAATTTTTTTTTTTTTACTGGGAGTAAATTGCAAATCTTATTTATTTTACCTGCTGTAAAAATAATTTTAATGACAGCGCCCATTTAAGGTCCAGCACACCATGCCGTACATGTACGTCCAATGTTGTCTATGTGTTAAAGTGAAGCTGTCATTAATAAAAGTGTTTATTGGTCAGTGTCCGTGTATTCAGTAGAATGAGCTGGGAGAGAACCGCACTGCTGTGCACTTCTCTCCCCGCTCTGTGTCTTCATAGACTTACATTATGAGTCCGTCATGGTCACCTGATGCAGAGCTGGGAGTGAATGCAGTAAATTCCCACTTGCCCAGGCTCATTCTACTGATCGGTCAGGGTCTAATGACTCACACCCGGACTGATAGAAACTTTTCATATGTCTCTGTGACCACACCAGTCCTTAGGTTATGGGGTACTGTAGCTCCGTTTCATTGAAGTAAATGGGAAGTTGTAATACCCCAAACAACCAGGTGTGGTGCTGTTTTTGGAACAAATTAGCTCTGTTTTTCTATTCATGGATAACCCTTTTTAAGTGCGTACATAAGAAGATATATATTTACACTTTGGGCCAGCAATGCAAACTCCCTTTTTCTCTAATAATTTAAATATAAAACACACCCTGAAAGGAAACAGCCATAAAAATAACAAAAAGTTTTCTGTAGTGCAAAATGGTGCAAAATGTACTAAGTATGATCAGAATTTTGTGCCCAGATGTATAAGAATTTAGGTCATGCTAAAAACAACTCCAAAATATTACATAGAATAAGAAACTGCACCAAAAATAAAAAACTGTCAGCTATACAGAAAACATTAAAGACGGTGACCAGATACTTTATACAGTGGTCCCTCAACATACGATGGTAATCTGTTCCAAATGGACCATCGTTTGTTGAAACCATCGTATGTTGAGGGATCCGTGCAATGTAAAGTATAGGACAGTGGTCTACAACATGCGGATCTCCAGATGTTGCAAAACTACAACACCCAGCATGCCCGGACAGCCGTTGGCTGTCCGGGCATGCTGGGAGTTGTAGTTTTGCAACATCTGGAGGTCCGCAGGTTGAAGACCACTGGTATTGGAGGTTGTGCTCACGTGTCCCCGCCGCTCCGGACCGTCACCGCTCGTCACTGCTGCCCTGGATATCTCCCTCCTTCGCTGTCGCCGCGTCCCCGAGGTATCCTCTACGCTCCGGCAAGGCCTCTGCTTCCCCGGCATCCTCGCTCTCCGTCCCCGCCATCACGTCGCTACACACGCCGCTCCTATTGGATGACGGGACAGCGTGCGCAGCGACGTGATGACGATGATGGAGAGCGCCGACGATGCAGGGGATCCCGAAGAGGACGCACCGGAGCCCTGAGGACAGGTAAGTGATCGTCAGCGGACCACACGGGGCACCGTAAAAGGCTATCCGGTGGCAGCTGAAGCAGTCTGCGCTGCCGGATAGCCGTTTATGCGATGGCCCCGACATACAAAAGCATCGTATGTTGATGCTGCCTTCACAATGTGATGGACTCTGATAGGTTATCGTATGCTGAAATGATCGTATGTCGGGGCCAGCGTAGGTCGGGGGGGTCACTGTACTTATGTGATATATGATGGCACCATTTCCAATTCCATTGTAGATTTCTGTAGATTTTATAACTATGACTCATGTTAATAATAGTGAATGACTAACATTTGGACACCATCACAAGAGACTGCTATTTATCTAATCCAGACACTTCATAATACCTATAAGGAAATTGAGAAATGAAAAGAAGACACAAAGCACTCACCATTATGTGAATGTCTTACTGTGCCCACACTGCCCAGTCATTGATTCACAGTCAGCAAGACCCTGGAATGTTGGGAGGGTTCCCCTGCCTCCGTTCCGGCCGCTTGCTGACTGTCTTCATGTGTAAGAAGTTTATACAATCAATGACTGGGCACAGCAAGACGTTCACATAATGGTGAGTGCTTTGTGTCTTCTTTTTATTCCTGGATTACAACTTGTTACTATTTCATTCACATCAAGCATGTAAGACAAGCTGACTATTAAAGAGGATTCTCTTAAAGGGATACTTCCCTGAAAACATCTTATCCCCTATCCAAAGGACAACGCTGCTGCCGCCCGATGATTGTGGGGGTCCCCAGTGGTGGGGACCCCCGCGATCTAACATCTTATCCCCTATCCTTTGGATAGGGGATAAGATGCTTTCAGCAGAGTATCCCTTTAAATGGGCACTGTCAGATACAAAAACTTTTGATATGTTGTAAAGCATGTATAACCAATAGGTTTTGCAATTGCTTTCATTAGAACATTTTCAGTATTTCATACATCTGCCCCCCCTGCCTGCTTGGACACATACTAGTCCTGCTGTGTCCAGGCATCATCACCTATGTTATGGACACACTTCCTTGATTGACAGCTGTGAGTGCAGGGTTCAGAGCTGGAGGAAAAATCCTCCCACTGTCAGCGTGTGTCCCGCTACTGTCAGTGAGGACAAGCTGGGAGTTGTAGTTTTGCTAATGTTAGGGGAGATGTAAGCAGGCAGCATACTGAGGGAGGGGGCGGAGACCTGCACAGTGAGGCCACGCCCCCTCCCTTTGAGAGGAATTCAGACTAGTGAGCTAAATTAAAAGTGTGATAAAATAAATAAAATAAAGGTGCTAGACACAGAAAATGAGATGTACATGGTCAGGATTAGATACTGAGTGATATATTAAAAAAAAAAAAGTGTTGGATCTGACAGGTTCGCTTTAAGGATACATTTTAGTCTGATAGTGCCAGAGTTTGGACTGTGTCTTTGCTTATCTTACTTACATTATAATTAAATTGATACGTCTTGCACAATGGCAAGAATAGAAAGAAACATAGAATGTGTCGGCAGATAAGAACCATTTGGCCCATCTAGTCTGCCCAATAATCTGTATACAGTCTTTGTCCCTATCTTATATGAAAGATAGCCCTATGTCAAAGAATAATGCTTATAAGAATAGGTGCAACCTATGTTTTATTGTGAAACGACCATAACGTTAGAAATGACCAGCAAATGCGGCAGATCTATATTCCTGTTGTATGGTAGGGTACGTGATGATTAGTAGCTGCTTTGCAGTTGAGAAGGACTCTAATCCTTAAGACAAGTGTGGCGGTTGAGAGTGGCCCTACAGCAGATGGAGGACGTCAATTATCATGGATCTATGATGAATGCGCTTTATTGGCAGCTGCCACACAATGGAGTAAAATGGAATTATGTCACAAGTAATTATGAGGCCAATATTGAAAATGACACCGCAGCATTTACTACAGTGATGCCAGTGTCTCGAACTACAATACTAATACATGTTATAACTTATCAATACACTAAAAAATGTCATACATAATTATTAGGTATCATTCACCATGTCAGATTACTTCTATATTTAAAAGGGACCAAAAGAAAAAGCAAACTGTCCACAAAAACATAAAGGAGGTAAGGTATGGAGTTATTCCGGCTCTGCACATGCTACGTAGGGGATGTTCATATGTTTAAAGTAGTGAAAATTTTTACGAGAATAGAAAAGTATCGCACCACGATAAAACAACAGATGTCTGTCATTTCTGTTCTTAAAGGGGTACTCCGCCCCTAGACATCTTATCCCCTATCCAAAGGATAGGGGATAAGATGTTTGATCGCAGCGGTCCCGCTGCTGGGGACCCCGGGGATCGCTGCTGCAGCACCCCGCTATCATTACTGCGCAGAGCGAGATCACTCTGCTTGTAATGATGGGCAATACAGGGGCCGGAGCATCGTTACGTCACGGCTCCGCCCCTCGTGATGTCACGGCCCGCCCCCATCAATACAAGTCTATGGGAAGGGGGCGTGGCGGTCGTCACGCCCCCTGCCATAGACTTGCATTAAGGGGACAGGCCGTGATGTCATGAGGGGCGGAGCCATGACATCACACTGCTCCGGCCCCTTTATCGCCTGTCATTACGCACAGAGCGAACTCGCTCGGTGCAGTAATAACAGCTGGGTGCCGCACAGCGATCCCCGGGGTCCCCAGCAGCGGGACCGCTGCGATCTAACATCTTATCCCCTATCCTTTGGATAGGGGATAAGATGCCAGGGGCGGAGTACCCCTTTAATGCTGGCTGTGCTAGGCTGCACTGGCCTTGGTTGTCACCCCCCTACATTATATCATTCTGGTCAGTGAATCAGGCATCACCACAGTTACAGTATTTGTAGAAGAATAATTCGGAGCACTCACCCGACAAGAGCTTGTAAATTCTTGCTTGTAAAACTTTATTCAGCTTGGGAGCAAGTAACAGGAGCAGTGCGGGAGAGAGGAATGGCGTGGGGGGTTGGGCAAACGGACCGTGTTCGCGCGGGATCGTGCTTCGTCAGGCCCCTGAGGGGCCTGACGAATCACGATCCCACACGAACACGGTCCACGCGAACACGGACCGTGTTCGTGCGGGATCGTGCTTCGTCAGGCCCCAGAGGGGCCTGACGAAGCGCGATCCCGCGCGAACACGGTCCGTTTGCCCAACCCCCCACGCCATTCCTCTCTCCCGCACTGCTCCTGTTACCTGCTCCCAAGCTGAATAAAGTTTGAAGAATTTACAAGCTCTTATCGGGTGAGTGCTCCGAATTCTTTTTCTACAAATACTGTTGCCAATGTCCTATATTCACTCGCGCAGCACCACCCGTAGCTGAACATAAGGAGTGAAGAATACGACCGCTGCCACGGTGGGCACCTACACAGAGAGGCTCCAGCAGTGCCAAGGTTCCTATGTTCTTCACAATTACATCACCACAGTTATATCACCTGTGAAAGACTAAGGAAATCCTGAAAACATGACCTGTTGGGGGTGCTTGAGAACCCTGTGCTATGGGGATTTTCTCTTGCTCTGGACTGTTCCTGAAATGGACAGAGGTGTCAGCAAAGAGCACTGCAGTCAGACAGAAAATAAATAAAAAATAAAATAAAAAAAGAACTTAATGTGGGGCATACAGCAGCTGATAAGTACTGGAAGGATTAAGATTTTCTTAAATAGAAATAGTTTGCAAATCTGGCACCAGTTGATTTAAAACAATTGTTTTCCACTGGAGTACCCCTTTAAAGGGATACTTCCCCCCTAAACATATTTCCTGTCCCTTGGATGAGATGTCTGATTGGGAGAAAGGGGGGTTGGAAGGGGAGGGTTAGGGGGGGGGGGTTCTGGTGGCTGGGACCCTCCATGATCTCCGGCCGTAATCTGCATGCAAGGAGCAAACTCTGCTCCGTGCCGGATTACGAGTGACCACAGCCATTACATCTCCCTCCATAGTCATTAATGGAGGGGTGTGACAACCAAGACCACTGCAGCCTAGCCCAGCCAGCGTTAAGAACATAAATAACAGACATCCCCTATCCTTTGGATAGGAGATAAGATGTCTAGGGCGGAGTACCCCTTTAAGTAGGAACTGTCAGAATCAAAAACTTTTTATATGTTTTACATCTTGGCATAACATTAACATTGCTAATATACTTTTTAAACAAATGTTATCTCCTTTTTATACAAATTGTGGCTTATTTTAAGGTCCCTAACCTATTCCATCCAGAACATAATCTTGTCTGGCTGCTGCATCATCTTTGTTCCAGCTGAAGCACAGGAAGTGAGTGCAGAACTACACTCCTATATGCTTACCCCTGTCCTATCAGACTCCTTTCTGAAAACAGGTAGTAGAGGAGTTACAGAGCAGACTGTAGTGATTGGATGAAGAGAATCAGCACAGCACAGCAGGCTCAGGGAGGAAGCGAATGCATGGTGAGTGAGGGTGAGTGACATGCCATTTCCTGAGCAGTGGCTGTCAGAATTAGTGTGCAGCAGAACAGTGGGATTTGTGACACACAAAAAAGACATGTGAAGCATCTGCATGACCTAGTGAGTAACATATATAAGCAAGCATTATTTTTTCTGTGACATGACAGCGTTAAAACAGTATTCTTACTATTTATTTTAAGTTGCCATTAACCCCCTTCATGCAGATGGACTTCTCCTTGCTCGTTCCAATGATCATGGGGGCTCAGTTCTGATAAAAAATGTTGACATGTCTCTGTGACAAGTCAAAAGTTTTTCTAAATGACGGGGACACTTTAATGTGATGATTTTCTGGGCACCCTTCTAACAAACAGGATTTTCCCAGACAAGATTACATTTTATCATCAGTATCTGTTATGACATTATAAAACATTCCATTACTCTTTCAGTAGATTCAATAAACGTGAATGCTTAAGATAGAGTTTGATGTCAATTCTATTCTTACATTTTACAAGTTATGATTCTTATTAATGATTTTCTGTCTGCATTTGAAGCTTTTACATTTGATCTGTCATTTGAATCCATTTTATATCTTTCTTTCCCAAACATTTAACAAGATTTAATATTTATTCTTATTTTATAATTAAGTTTAACGTAAATATATTAAAGGACAAGTCTCATGCTGATAAGTACAGATAAATGTATTTCCTATCCACACGATAGGGGATAGGTTTTAGAGCGCGGTGGCCCCCCTGCGATTGTCTGTACGAAGCCCCAGCTCTCCTACAGAGTGGCGCGTCACAACCCCACAGATTAACAAAAATTTTTATCCTTCCAGTACTTATCAGCTGCTGTATGCTCCACAGGAAGTTCTTTTCTTTTTTAATTTCTTTTCTGTCTGACCACAGTGCTCTCTGCTGACACCTCTGTCCATGTCAGGAACTGTCCGGAGCAGGAGAAAATCCCCACAGAAAACCTCTCCTGCTCTGGACAGTTCCTGAGACAGACAGAGGTGTCAGAAGAAAAGAAAATAACTTCCTATGGAGCATACAGCAGCTGATAAGTACTGGGAGGATTAACATTTTTAAATAGAAGTCATTTACAAATCTGTTTAACGTTCTGGCACAAGTTGTATAACAAAAAAATATATTTTTCACCGGAGTACCCCTTTAATAGAGGCTTTCTTTTGAAACTTAGATAAATAACATCTGTTTTATAGGAAAAACATACAATGCTTATCCTTTGGATAGGCTATCAATGAGTGGTTTGGGCCATTCAAAGATTTCCATTTAAAAAAAAATTCTAATTTAAAGAGGTACTGCGGTGGAAAACAAATTTTTTCTAATCATCTGGTGCTAGAAAGTTAAACAGATTTGTAAATTACTTCTATTTATAAATCTTATCCTTCCATCCTGATCAGCTGCTGTATACTACAGAGGAAGTTGTATAGTTCTTTTCCATCTGACCACAGTGCTCTCTGCTGACACCTCTGTCCATGTCAGGATCTGTCCAGAACAGGAGTGGTTTGCTATGGAGATTTGCTCGTGCTCTGGACAGTTCCTGACATGGACAGAGGTGTCAGCAGAGAGCACTGTGGTCAAACAGAAATGCACCATATGAAATCCCTTGGAGCGGTGAGGTTGACGATTATGAGGATGCCATTTAGAAGCTGACTGGATGCAATGGATGCATGAAAAAACTGCGGTGGCACTCCCAAGGAAGTAACCCGAAGTCGTGGGTATTGGTATAAAGTAAATAATTTATTTTTTACAGCATAAAGAAATCAAAGAAAATAAAGAAATAAATGAAGCAAAACGCGTTTCGGGAGTCACAGCTCCCTTTCTCAACTGCAGGTGGTAGATACAGCAACCACCTGCAATTGAGAAAGGGAGCTGTGACTCCCGAAACGCATCTTGCTTTGTTTATTTATTTATTTATTTTCTTTGATTTCTTTATGCTGCAAAAAATAAATTATTTACTTTATACCAATACCCACGACTTCGGGTTACTTCCTTGGGGTCTGAAGGAGTAGTCACTTTTACCTTCACATTTGTACTTGTGAAATTCTTCTTCTTTTTAAAGTTTTTTTAGTTATGTAAGATAATGCAATAAAATACGATTACGATATACGATATATACGATATATGCCAATATGAGCTTTGAGAGTTGTAGAAAGTAAAAAAGATGCTCCAGAAGTCTTATTTCATGGAGGATACAAATATTTACAGCTTTAACAGCATCAACTTGTTTAGGCTAGGTTCACATTGACGTTGTCTTCCGTTCCGGGTCCATTCGGCTCTGCTTGAGCTGAATGAACCCTGAAACGCGTTGGGACACAACGGACACTCTACACACCTGAAGAAGTTTGGTGACGAAACGTCGGGTGCTGGAGGTCTGTTATTGTCAGCCACTTGGTAAGTTCTGATCTGATTTACATGTATGATAGTTTTTTGCAATGTCAAATGCTTTGGTCACTAGTCGTCCTATTATAGCACCAAGTGATCTGTCATAATACCTATACAGTCTGCATAATATAAACAGATGGTTAATGTACCTCTGTTTTTACTTTGGCACTTTTGATTCGGAACATTGCTTAGGCCTTCATTTTGTTCTCTTTTCCCTACTGGTTATTCTTGCTATATGTGTTTCCATTACATTGGACATCTATACCTTCATCGCTTAATTTAATTAAATTTTAATTTAATGATTTCAAATGTCTGTGATTTTTGCATATATGTTAATAAACTTTGTTTATTATTGATCTATATACGCTTGTGTTCGTTGTGTCACACAACGGACACTGCCAGGTCCCGATGAACCCCATTCACTTGAGTCCAACAGCAATGTGAACAAGGACTTACTCATATTACTCATAACAAAGCATTGTAAACCCTAGATAGTCTGTGTACTAGTGTGTAGAGCATCAATCGGGAGAATACCTGTGTAATATGGCATAGGATGGCAATGGCAAAATAAATGTTTTTAAATATATATATTTTTTTAAAGTGTGTCCTGTTAATGTACCGTATTTTTCGCCCTATAAGGCACACGGGTGTATAAGACGCACCCAATTTATAGGTGCAAAATCTAAAAATATAAAGATTCTGAACCCAACAGTGGTCTTCAACCTGCGGACCTCCAGATGTTGCACAACTACAACTTCCAGCATGTCCGGACAGCAACATCTGGAGGTCCGCAGGTTGAAGACCACTGGTAGGAGGTAATACTCAAGTGTCCCCGCCGCTCCGGACTCGTCACCGCTGCCCTGGATGTTGCTCCATCGCTGTCGTCGCGTCCCCGTGGTGTCCCCGACGCTCCGTATGTCTTCTTCCCCGGGATCCACGCTCCGTCCACACGCTGCAGGCCTGCATACCAAGCTACCATCACCAGCAAGGGATACGCTACACCACACCCGGGCACCTACCTACATCGGCTAGAGACCTACACCGCACCCAGCACCACCTCCACTTTTTTCCGTTATATACTGCTGGATGCAATGGATGACCTTCCCACTTGTCTTCCGTACCACCTTTCATAAATAACCATTATGCCATTTGTGTTTGTTTGTGTACATGAATCTTACGATTCATGAATGTGTTCATACCATGTAATTGATACAACATAATACAGTAGATAAGAAAATGGCTTAACATGGGTGAAATGTTTAACAATGGAGTAAATGAATTGATTGTGGCTGATTTAGTCACCACATAATCCATAATGGCTCTGAAATCCCACGGCGCTCAGTAATAAAACAGACACTAAGTGAGTAATATGCTGTTTTTGTGCTTTTCCATTAAATGTGGCAAAAGTCATCCACATTTCCTCATGTGCTGTAATAGTATCATGTCATCATTAACAATAGGGTTAACTAAAGCAGCAGGGGACACTAAGTCATAAAAAAAATGTCTTTCCGGGATCAAATAAAGGCCAAAAGCGGTAATGTATTGAAAGCAACAAAAGGAAGATTTACCCCATTCCCAGCTCATTCTTGTAAAGTCACCAAACAAAAAAAGAATACTGTAAAAATATTTACGTTTATAATTTTTTAGACATTCTTTCATGATATTTTTGTAAAAATGTTTTATATTTACAGCCAGATAATGACAGGACACCATATAAGTCCAACAAGTTCCTACCAGAAAATGCAAGAATAATTTGTGGTTGATGCGGTCATCCCACTACAACATTTAAAGGAGATTATTTTAAAAAGATCCCTTTAGGACTAAGAAAAACTCTTGTATTATGGACACTCTGCTGTACAAATACCGTATTTTTCGCCGTATAAGACGCACTTTTTCTTCCCCAAAACTGCTGGGGGAAAAGTTGGTGCGTCTTATACGCTGAATACACCCCTATCGCGGCGGTCCCTGCGGCCATCAACGGCCGGGACCTGCGGCTAATACAGGACATCACCGATCACGGTGATGCCCTGTATTAACCCTTCAGACACGGCGATCAAAGCTGACCGCTGCGTCTGAAGGGAAAGTGACACTAACCCGGCTGTTCAGTCGAGCTGTTCGGGACCACTGCGGTGAAATTGCGGCGTCCCGAACAGCTTACAGGACACCGGGAGGGACCTTACCTGCCTCCTCTGTGTCTGCTCCGGGATCCCCTGCTTGGCCGGCGCTCTCCTTCGACGTCATCACGTCGTCGCGCACGCCGTCCCGTCATCCAATAGGAGCGGCGTGCGTAGCAACGTGATGACGGCGACGGAGAGCGTGGATCCCGGGGAAGAAGAGGTCCGGAGAGTCGGGGACACCACGGGGACAGCCATGGAGCGACATCCAGGGCAGCGGTGACGGGTCCGGAGCGGCGGGGACACTTGAGTATTACCTCCTATCCTGTGGTCTTCAACCTGCGGACCTCCAGATGTTGCAAAACTACAACTCCCAGCATGCCCGGACAGCAAACGGCTGTCCGGACATGCTGGAAGTTGTAGTTGTGCAACATCTGGAGGTCCGCTGGTTGAAGACCACTGTTGAGTTCAGAATCTTTATATTTTTAGATATTGCACCTATAAATTGGGTGCGTCTTATACGCCGGTGCGTCCTATAGGGCGAAAAATACGGTACATTAACAGGACACACTTTAAAAAAAAATATATATTTAAAAACATTTATTTTGCCATTGCCATCCTATGCCATATTACACAAGTATTCTCCCGATTGATGCTCTACACACTAGTACACAGACTATCTAGGGTTTACAATGCTTTGTTATGAGTAATATGAGTAAGTCCTTGTTCACATTGCTGTTGGACTCAAGTGAATGGGGTTCATCGGGACCTGGCAGTGTCCGTTGTGTGACACAACGAACACAAGCGTATATAGATCAATAATAAACAAAGTTTATTAACATATATGCAAAAATCACAGACATTTGAAATCATTAAATTAAAATTTAATTAAATTAAGCGATGAAGGTATAGATGTCCAATGTAATGGAAACACATATAGCAAGAATAACCAGTAGGGAAAAGAGAACAAAATGAAGGCCTAAGCAATGTTCCGAATCAAAAGTGCCGAAGTAAAAACAGAGGTACATTAACCATCTGTTTATATTATGCAAACTGTATAGGTATTATGACAGATCACTTGGTGCTATAATAGGACGACTAGTGACCAAAGCATTTGACATTGCAAAAAACTATCATACATGTAAATCAGATCAGAACTTGCCAAGTGGCTGACAATAACAGACCTCCAGCACCCGACGTTTCGTCACCAAACTTCTTCAGGTGTGTAGAGTGTCCGTTGTGTCCCAACGCGTTTCAGGGTTCATTCAGCTCAAGAAAAAAAAAAAGAGTCGAACGGACCCGGATGCTGTTAAAGCTGTAAATATTTGCATCCTCCATGAAATAAGACTTCTGGAGCATCTTTTTTACATTCTACAACTCTTAAAGCTCATATTGGCATATATCTTATATATCGTATATCGTAATCGTATTTTATTGCATTATCTTACATAACTAAAAAAAATGTAAAAAATAAGAAGAATTTCACAAGTACAAATGTGAAGGTAAAAGTGACTACTCCTTCAGACCCTACTGCTTATTGCTCTTCACTGAGACAGTCCCTTAAAGATATTTTACTATGACATTATTTGTCAGTATAAATCAGCCCAGTCCGAGGCATAACTAGTCACAGTTTTATGAGTGAAATAAATGGCTTTAACCATGGCTAAAATTTATTTTTGTCTCACACCAAAAAAATCAGTCAATACATTACTATCATAATAGGAGAAGTGGGATTCTTAATTGAATCAGTTAAGTGGCTCTGACAGGGCTGCGGCTAATAAATGACTGGGATGGCCCCATGATGTCATAAATCATTGGGGTCTACAGGGAGTTTCCTGAGAACAACTCCGATACTTATGATTGAATGACCATATGTGAAATATAATGTGCGCGTGTCCTGTTAGCATTTCAGTACAACGTAACTGTACAAAGTGCAATGGAGCAATTGTCAGATTGGAGCTGTGTTCTTAAAACAATAGACTAACATTTATGGAAAGAAGGAAATATAAAACCAAAGGGAAACTCCAGCAAATATAGGGATGGATATTGTGATCATACATTTAAGTCTTTGTTATTTCCTAAGCAGTACTATTGAATGGCTGGTGACATTAGTGAATAGAAGACATGCACCAACCAGTAACTTTAGGCTAGTTTTCACTTGTTTTTTTAGGCAAAAACGTCAATAAAAGCACCCATTCTGCCGCATGGCGTTTTTTTGTGTGAAAAAACGCAGCAGACAGATGTTAGCTGCAAGTCAATAGGGAACTGCAAAATGCCATATCCACTTGGCGTTTTTCAGTTTGGCATTTTTTTTAAATCCTTTTGGCATTTTTCAGCTATTTTTGTCTCCTTTTTCAAAAACGACCTCTTGTTGAGACTTTGGCATTTTTTAAGAAAAATCTTGACGTTTTCCTCCCATAGAAGTCTATGGGAGTGAAAAAACGGCAAGAAAAAAGCCATGCGGGTTTTAACCTCCCTGGCGGTATGATTCTGTCTGGAAATTTGTACCAAAAGCGGTAAAATTTTTTGCATTGAATTTCACATCTCCCCCGCCCATTTCACATCTCCCCCATCCCATTCCCCCTCCCTTGTCACACCCCCCCCCTTATCACATTCTCCTACCCCTTGTCACATCCCCCCCTTGTTACATTCTCCCCCCTCCTTGTCACATTCTTCCCCCCTTGTCACATTCCCCCCGTTGTCACATTCCCCCCCTTGTTACATTCTCCCCCCTCCATGTTACATTCCCCTCCCCCCCTGTCACATCCCCCCTTGTCACATTCTTCCCCCTTGTCACAGAGTAGTAGTAGCTGCAGTTAAGGACAGATCACAGCGGATGTCACTCCTGACACCCGAGCGATCGTCCTATCTATTGCAGACATGCGGAGTGGCTCTGTACAGCACTCGCAACTCTACACTATACTCCGGCCGGCCAGTGATATGAATAGAACATCACTCATTCATATTTCCTGTTGAGAGCTGTGATTGGCTGCACCCATCCGGCCAATCCCCACTCTGGGTGGAAAATATGACTGAGTGAGGTGAATTTCTATTCACATCACTGGCCGGCCGGAGTACAGAGCAGAGATGCGAGCTCTGTATAGAGCTGCTTCGCATCTCTACAACAGATAGGAAGATCGCATTGGGTGTCAGGAGTGACACCTGGGGCGATCTTTCTATTAGTACAGGTACTACTACCCCCATCGTGGGACAGTCTGTTCCATGCTGGGAGTAGTAGTACTACCTAAGAAAAAAAAATAGAGAAAAAAAAGTGAAACACACACACACTTTATTAAAAAATAATGAAAATTTTGCTATAAAAAAATTAAAATGTTGTTAAATAAATTATTTCCCATCCCTACTGCACCTTTTTTTTTTTTTGGTACCCAACAAATTTAGAAAAAAATGCCAAAGGGGCCAAAGATGTAATTTCCACTCAAAGGCAAAAAAGCCAGAAAAACTGCCCAAACTGTTTTTACAGACAGTGGCGGCAGAATGAGAGTGTCTTGGATGGAGTGAAGGTTTTTACAGACAGTGGCGGCAGAATGAGAGTGTCTTGGATGGATTGAAGGTTTTTACAGACAGTGGCGGCAGAATGAGAGTGTCTTGGATGGATTGAAGGTTTTTACAGACAGTGGCGGCAGAATGAGAGTGTCTTGGATGGAGTGAAGGTTTTTACAGACAGTGGCGGCAGAATGAGAGTGTCTTGGATGGAGTGAAGGTTTTTACGGACAGTGGCGGCAGAATGAGAGTGTCTTGGATGGAGTGAAGGTTTTTACAGACAGTGGCGGCAGAATGAGAGTGTCTTGGGTGAAATGAAATTATGTAAATATTGTTAATCCTTCATGGATTGTGTCTTTTGATAAAAATAGGACGATACATTTTCCAGTTTAAGGCTAGGTTTCCACTTGTTTTTTTAAATGACAGAAAAACTGCCAAGGGTTTTTCTATGTACATCAGATAGATATATAGGTTAGTCAATTGATCGATCAATTGACAGATTTTGTAGTTCAGTCTGCCTGGCGCCACCTTTTCTAGTGAATGCTTATTGGTGAAAAATACTTATTTATGAGTCTCACTGATGTTACATGCTATTTGTCTCTCATGACAGCTAATATTTACTCCAGTGTTTCCCAACTAGGGTGCCTCCAGCTGTTGCAAAACTACAACTCCCAGTATGCCCAGACAGCCTTCGGCTGTCTGAGCATGCTGGGATTTGTAGTTTTGAAACAGCTGGAGGCACCCTGGTTGGGAACAATTATTTACTTCCTGAGAAGTCATATATAAAGTTTGCATTAAAGGGGTAGTCAAGTGCTGAAAAACTAATCCCCTATCCTAAGGATAGGGGATGAGTTTCAGATTGCGGGGGATCCGACCGCTGGGGCCCCCACGATCTCATGTACGGGGCCCTGGCTCACTGGCCAGATAGCGGGTGTCAACCACCACACGAAGCGGCAGCTGACACGCCCCCTCAATACATCTCTATGGCAGAGCCGGAGATTGCCGAAAGCATCGCTCCGGCTCTGCCATAGAGTTGTATTGAAGGGGTGTGTCAGCCACCGCTTCGTGCGGAGGTCAACACGCCCCCTTTCCACGGGCTGCTGGGGCCCTGTACAGGAGATCACGGGGGGCCCCAAGTGGTCGGACCCCTTAGGATAGGGGATACGTTTTTCAGCACTGGATATCTCCTTTAATGTTAAGCTAGCGCAATTCATAGGTAAATGTGGTTGCTATTCATTTTATGGGAACACATAACCTTGAAAACACTTGCAGTCTTTCCGTATACTATGGACCAGTGGAGAGCACAGTTTGGAGACCACCGCTATAGAATATATGACAACAGTACATTCCGGGTTACCGTCTGCAGGTGAGCTAGTACCGTATATAGAGCACTACAAATACCTGCAGTAGAGAGATAGAGCGCTGTTGGATTATTCATTGCTGCAGTATCATAGTTTATTATGTTAGGTTGTGATGTTTACAGTGAAGGAGTTGGCTTGTAAATAAAGTGAAAGATACAATGCTGGATACTGATATCTAGGGAACATTTCCTTAGAAATTCTGCAGCCAAGTTTTTATGTCATGACCTCAAAATCAGATAATAGTCAAATAAGGAATTCAAGTGAAGAATGATCCCTCTGGCCTGTCACATGGCTTTGCCTATTAAAAACTCTGGGGTCTGAATTCATTTAGGGATCTAGTCTGGGATTTCACTGGAGGTATCCATGCAATGTATTTGGGTATCTCCATCACTCCCATAGACAATGAATGTAACGTGCCATCCACTGCCACGTTCAGTGGGGGCTAGAGATTGTAGGGGGTCCCAGAGGTTGGACACAACCCATCCGCTCCCACAAGACACTTATCCTGTGAATAGGGGATACATTTTTAGGGGTCCATTCACTGTGTGTTGAGACTGTCACGATGCCGGCTGGCAGGTAGTGGACCCTCTGTGCCAGAGAGGGATTGGCGTGGACCGTGCTAGTGGACCGGTTCTAAGCCACTACTGGTTTTCACCAGAGCCCGCCGCAAAGCGGGATGGTCTTGCTGCGGCGGTAGTGACCAGGTCGTATCCACTAGCAACGGCTCACCTCTCTGGCTGCTGAAGATAGGCGCGGTACAAGGGAGTAGGCAGAAGCAAGGTCGGACGTAGCAGAAGGTCGGGGCAGGCAGCAAGGATCGTAGTCAGGGGCAACGGCAGAAGGTCTGGAAACACAGGCAAGGAACACACAAGGAACGCTTTCACTGGCACTAAGGCAACAAGATCCGGCAAGGGAGTGCAAGGGAAGTGAGGTAATATAGGGAAGTGCACAGGTGAAACCCTAATTGGAACCACTGCGCCAATCAGCGGCGCAGTGGCCCTTTAAATCGCAGAGACCCGGCGCGCGCGCGCCCTAGGGAGCGGGGCCGCGCGCGCCGGGACAGAACAGACGGGGAGCGAGTCAGGTAGGGGAGCCGGGGTGCGCATCGCGAGCGGGCGCTACCCGCATCGCGAATCGCATCCCGGCTGGCAGCAGGATCGCAGCGCCCCGGGTCAGAGGACGTGACCGGAGCGCTGCAGCGGAGGGAGTGAAGCGAGCGCTCCGGGGAGGAGCGGGGACCCGGAGCGCTCGGCGTAACAGTACCCCCCCCCTTGGGTCTCCCCCTCTTCTTGGAGCCTGAGAACCTGAGGAGCAGACTTTTGTCAAGGATGTTGTCCTCAGGTTCCCAGGATCTCTCTTCAGGACCACAACCCTCCCAGTCTACTAAAAAAAAATTTTTCCCTCTGACCTTTTTGGCAGCCAAAATTTCCTTGACCGAGAAGACGTCCGAGGAGCCGGAAACAGGAGTGGGAGGAACAGATTTGGGAGAAAAACGGTTGAGGATGAGTGGTTTGAGAAGAGAGACGTGAAAGGCATTAGGGATACGAAGAGAAGGAGGAAGAAGAAGTTTATAAGAGACAGGATTAATTTGACACAAAATTTTGAAAGGACCAAGATAGCGTGGTCCCAACTTGTAGCTAGGGACACGGAAGCGGACATATTTAGCGGAGAGCCATACCTTGTCTCCAGGGGAAAAAACGGGGGGAGCTCTTCTTTTCTTATCCGCGAACCTCTTCATGCGTGAAGAAGCCTGTAAGAGAGAATTTTGGGTCTCTCTCCATATAATGGAAAGGTCACGAGAAATTTCATCCACAGCGGGCAGACCAGAGGGCAAGGGGGTAGGGAGGGGGGGAAGAGGGTGACGGCCGTACACCACGAAAAATGGGGATTTGGAGGAAGATTCAGAGACCCTGAAGTTATACGAAAATTCGGCCCATGGAAGGAGATCTGCCCAGTCATCCTGGCGGGAGGAAACAAAATGTCGCAAATAATCACCCAGGATCTGGTTAATTCTTTCTACTTGTCCATTGGACTGGGGATGATATGCAGAGGAAAAATTTAATTTAATCTTGAGTTGTTTACAGAGAGCCCTCCAGAATTTAGACACGAATTGGACCCCTCTATCCGAGACAATCTGCGTAGGCAACCCGTGAAGACGAAAAATGTGTACAAAAAATTGTTTAGCCAACTGAGGCGCAGAAGGAAGACCAGGAAGAGGGATGAAATGTGCCATTTTGGAGAATCGATCAACGACCACCCAAATAACGGTGTTGCCACGGGAAGGGGGTAAATCAGTAATAAAATCCATACCAATCAGAGACCAAGGCTGTTCGGGGACAGGCAGAGGATGAAGAAAACCAGCGGGCTTCTGGCGAGGAGTCTTATCCCGGGCACAGATAGTGCAGGCTCGCACAAAGTCCCCAACATCCGTCTCCAGAGTCGGCCACCAATAGAAGCGGGAGATGAGTTGCACAGATTTCTTGATGCCCGCATGACCTGCGAGATGGGAGGAGTGACCCCATTTGAGGATTCCGAGGCGTTGGCGTGGAGAAACAAAGGTCTTTCCTGGAGGAGTCTGCCTGATGGAGGCAGGAGAAGTGGAGATCAGGCAGTCAGGTGGAATGATGTGTTGCGGAGGGAGATCAACTTCTGAGGCATCCGAGGAACGAGAGAGAGCATCGGCCCTAATGTTCTTATCGGCAGGACGAAAGTGAATCTCAAAATTAAATCGGGCA
Source organism: Hyla sarda (assembly GCF_029499605.1). Lineage (NCBI taxonomy): Eukaryota > Metazoa > Chordata > Amphibia > Anura > Hylidae > Hyla > Hyla sarda. Next base: position 60,028,611 of record NC_079193.1, on the reverse strand, counting down.
AAGAACAGAGACCACCGGGCCTGGCGAGGATTCAGCCGTTGGGCCGACTGGAGGTAGGAGAGGTTCTTGTGGTCGGTGTAGATAATAACAGGAAATCTTGATCCCTCCAGCAGATGCCTCCATTCCTCAAGTGCTAATTTAATGGCTAGAAGCTCTCGATCCCCGATGGAGTAGTTCCTCTCCGCTGGAGAGAAGGTCCTAGAGAAAAAACCACAAGTGACAGCATGCCCGGAAGGATTTTTTTGTAGAAGAACAGCTCCAGCTCCTACTGAGGAGGCATCAACCTCCAATAGGAAGGGTTTGGAAGGGTCAGGTCTGGAGAGCACGGGAGCCGAAGAAAAGGCAGACTTGAGTCGTTTAAAGGAGTCTTCTGCTTGAGGAGGCCAGGACTTGGGATCAGCATTTTTCTTGGTTAAAGCCACGATAGGAGCCACAATGGTAGAAAAATGTGGAATAAATTGCCTGTAATAATTGGCGAACCCCAAAAAGCGTTGGATAGCACGGAGTCCGGAGGGGCGTGGCCAATTTAAGACGGCAGAGAGTTTGTCTGGATCCATCTGTAGTCCCTGGCCAGAGACCAAATATCCTAGAAAAGGAAGAGATTGGCATTCAAACAGACATTTCTCAATTTTGGCATAGAGTTGGTTGTCACGAAGTCTCTGAAGAACCATACGGACATGCTGGCGGTGTTCTTCTAGATTGGCAGAAAAAATTAGGATATCGTCCAGATATACCACAACACAGGAGTATAACAGATCACGAAAAATTTCATTGACAAAGTCTTGGAAGACGGCAGGGGCATTGCACAGTCCAAAGGGCATGACCAGATACTCAAAGTGTCCATCTCTGGTGTTAAATGCCGTTTTCCACTCGTCCCCCTCTCTGATGCGGATGAGGTTATAGGCGCCTCTTAAGTCCAATTTAGTGAAGATGTGGGCACCTTGGAGGCGATCAAAGAGTTCAGAGATGAGGGGTAAGGGGTAGCGGTTCTTAACCGTGATTTTATTAAGACCGCGGTAGTCAATGCAAGGACGTAGGGAGCCATCTTTTTTGGACACAAAGAAAAATCCGGCTCCGGCAGGAGAGGAGGATTTACGGATAAAGCCCTTTTTTAGATTCTCCTGGACGTATTCGGACATGGCAAGAGTCTCTGGGGCAGAGAGAGGATAAATTCTGCCCCGGGGTGGAGTAGTACCCGGGAGGAGGTCGATAGGGCAATCATAAGGCCTGTGAGGAGGTAGAGTCTCAGCTTGTTTTTTGCAGAAAACATCCGCGAAGTCCATATAGGCCTTAGGGAGACCGGTTACTGGAGGAACCACAGAGTTACGGCAAGGGTTACTGGGAACCGGTTTTAGACAGTTCTTGGAACAAGAGGACCCCCAACTCTTGATCTCCCCAGTGGACCAATCCAGGGTTGGGGAATGAAGTTGAAGCCAGGGAAGTCCAAGGAGAATCTCCGAGGTGCAATTGGGGAGGACCAAAAGTTCAATCCTCTCATGATGAGATCCGATGCTCATAAGAAGGGGCTCCGTGCGGAAACGTATGGTACAGTCCAATCTTTCATTATTTACACAATTGATGTAGAGGGGTCTGGCGAGACTGGTCACTGGGATGTTGAACCTGTTGACGAGAGAGGCCAAAATAAAATTTCCTGCAGATCCAGAGTCCAAGAAGGCCACTGTAGAGAAGGAGAAGGCAGAGGCAGACATCCGCACAGGCACAGTAAGACGTGGAGAAGCAGAGTAGACATCAAGGACTGTCTCACCTTTGTGCGGAGTCAGCGTACGTCTTTCCAGGCGGGGAGGACGGATAGGACAATCCCTCAGGAAGTGTTCGGTACTAGCACAGTACAGGCAGAGGTTCTCCATACGGCGTCGTGTCCTCTCTTGAGGTGTCAGGCGAGACCGGTCGACCTGCATAGCCTCCACGGCGGGAGGCACAGGAACAGATTGCAGGGGACCAGAGGAGAGAGGAGCCGAGGAGACGAAACGCCTCGTGCGAACAGAGTCCATATCTTGGCGGAGTTCCTGACGCCTTTCAGAAAAACGCATGTCAATGCGAGTGGCTAGGTGAATAAGTTCATGTAGATTAGCAGGAATTTCTCGTGCGGCCAGAACATCTTTAATGTTGCTGGATAGGCCTTTTTTGAAGGTCGCGCAGAGGGCCTCATTATTCCAGGACAATTCTGAAGCAAGTGTACGGAATTGTACGGCATACTCGCCAACGGAAGAATTACCCTGGACCAGGTTCAACAGGGCAGTCTCAGCAGAAGAGGCTCGGGCAGGTTCCTCAAAGACACTTCGGATTTCCGAGAAGAAGGAGTGTACAGAGGCAGTGACGGGGTCATTGCGGTCCCAGAGCGGTGTGGCCCATGACAGGGCTTTTCCGGACAGAAGACTGACTACGAAAGCCACCTTAGACCTTTCAGTGGGAAACAGGTCCGACATCATCTCCAGATGCAGGGAACATTGGGAAAGAAAGCCACGGCAAAACTTAGAGTCCCCATCAAATTTATCCGGCAAGGATAAGCGTATCCCAGGAGCGGCCACTCGCTGCGGAGGAGGTGCAGGAGCTGGCGGAGGAGATGACTGCTGAAGCTGTGGTAGCAACTGTTGTAGCATAACGGTCAGTTGAGACAGCTGTTGGCCTTGTTGCGCTATCTGTTGTGACTGCTGGGCGACCACCGTGGTGAGGTCAGCGACAACTGGCAGAGGAACTTCAGCGGGATCCATGGCCGGATCTACTGTCACGATGCCGGCTGGCAGGTAGTGGACCCTCTGTGCCAGAGAGGGATTGGCGTGGACCGTGCTAGTGGACCGGTTCTAAGCCACTACTGGTTTTCACCAGAGCCCGCCGCAAAGCGGGATGGTCTTGCTGCGGCGGTAGTGACCAGGTCGTATCCACTAGCAACGGCTCACCTCTCTGGCTGCTGAAGATAGGCGCGGTACAAGGGAGTAGGCAGAAGCAAGGTCGGACGTAGCAGAAGGTCGGGGCAGGCAGCAAGGATCGTAGTCAGGGGCAACGGCAGAAGGTCTGGAAACACAGGCAAGGAACACACAAGGAACGCTTTCACTGGCACTAAGGCAACAAGATCCGGCAAGGGAGTGCAAGGGAAGTGAGGTAATATAGGGAAGTGCACAGGTGAAACCCTAATTGGAACCACTGCGCCAATCAGCGGCGCAGTGGCCCTTTAAATCGCAGAGACCCGGCGCGCGCGCGCCCTAGGGAGCGGGGCCGCGCGCGCCGGGACAGAACAGACGGGGAGCGAGTCAGGTAGGGGAGCCGGGGTGCGCATCGCGAGCGGGCGCTACCCGCATCGCGAATCGCATCCCGGCTGGCAGCAGGATCGCAGCGCCCCGGGTCAGAGGACGTGACCGGAGCGCTGCAGCGGAGGGAGTGAAGCGAGCGCTCCGGGGAGGAGCGGGGACCCGGAGCGCTCGGCGTAACAGAGACTATGGCAAACAGTTGATCAGTAAAGTGCCGGACCTCCAAAGATCAGATATCATTAATCAATCCTAACGTTTTCATTGGAAAATCCCTTCATTTAGTTTACTTTCATGTCTGGTTTATCCACAAATAAATTGTTGATACAGTCCTAAAAATTTTGCAAAACTTTAACAAAGTGAAGTATTTGTCAGTGCTCGGCATGGATCATCGAATGACTGCTGATCCCGGGATGTGAAGTTTTATTAAAACTAGTTGAGCCACCGATATACTATATATATAGTGCTGGTCATGTACATGATCGAATAGATATGGAATATTTATTGCAGCCAACTAGATCATTAGTTATCATGTATTCTATCTGTATGATCTGTTGTATTGGGCCGTATTCACTATGAGGGAGATTTATCAAAAACCTGTGCAGAGGAAGAGTGGTGCAGTTGCCCATAGCAACCAATCAGATCGCTTCTTTCATTTTCCACAGGCCTCTTTAGAGGCCTGTGGAAAATGAAAGAAGCGATCTGATTGGTTGCTATGGGCAACTGCACCACTCTTCCTCTGCATGGGTTTTGATAAATCTCCCCCTATGTTATTTGATTAAGGTGACATTATAAGGGAAAGGACTTGTCAAAAAAAGAAATCAGTAGTTAAATAGTGTTCAATATTGTTCTCTACTACGTGACGATTGTGTGTTTCCATATATTGTATGACACTGAACACCCGGCCGGATGACTGTAAAAGTAAAGGAACTGAGGAGGTCATGTGAGGATAAAAAGATGTACTGAATGATTTTCTGGTTAATGAGTAAACGTCAGAAACAATGACACTTTACATCTTTATTTATGTTCTTACTTGTTCTCACAGACACACAATCCCACTGGTCCAGAGGGGGAACTTGGCACACTTTGGGTGCCCAGGGCTACTCTTCCCATAGACCTGATAAAAGCAGAGCATGATCTGATGCCACAGCAGAATCTGGCGGCACGTGGAGGTCAGGAGCGCAACGGGGGTTGTAGTCCATGTCTGCTCCAGTTGCTCAGATTCTGTCACAGATTCTGTAGGAAGAGTGACATGTTGAGTCTGCTGCCGGAATGCAATTTGACGCGGAAAGTTCTGGTACATGTGAACTGTGCAGTGGAATCCCCATTAAAATCAATAAGAAGCATTCACGGGACTTTCTAGCACGTCTCCTCATATAGAACAGAGAGACCTTATGGGCCCCTTTATGATTTAGGGCCTCGGTGTGAGTGCTTCCCTTATGGCTAAACCCCTCTACAGGTCTTTCTTTTTTTTTTTTTTTAAACAATGTTTTATTAAAGTTTTCATAGAAACACCAGAAAAATGTACAGACAATATAGCAAAGTCACTGAGCAGAGCAGAACTTCACAGAAGTAAAAAAGTAAAAAACAGTTGTCGGAGCACATCAGTATCGGTCACACAATACTTGTAACACATATTCAGACATAGAAATGCATGCTACTATACACTACGATGGATCTACGTCTATGACTCATGGAACTAAGCATTATTATCCTCGAGTTATGATAAGCCCATTGGTATCCATTTGTGAGCAGGCTAGGCTGGTATCGCCAACTAGGCAGTAGCATAACGCCCCAGTACCAATGGAACAAACTTATCCTGTACTAATACAGGAACATCGCAATACATGTCTATACAGGATATTAGTCGCTGCTCCGCGAACTACCCAACCACAAGAATCTCCCCGCTCAGTCATGTCGAGATCACCTGACCTCATGTACCATCTGGACTACAACAGACAACACTATAGACAAACACCACAGGTAAAGGTAGAAATAAGATCCCATGATGAACATAGAACAATTACCTTGGGAAAAAGAGGTAGAAAAGAAGTAGTGAAAAAGAAAGTAAGAAAGCAAAGAAAAGATAGAAGAGATGAAGAAGAACCTCTCAGCATGTCCGCCCCGCCCCTCCACCGACTATGTAACTTTAAGACCACCCAGCGAGCCACTAATGTTTGCCCTGCAATACCATGAGGAGTCTACAAGCTCCTTCATCAGATACAGGTCTTTCTTTAAATAGAGACATACATTGGGGGAGACTTATCAAACCTTGTTCACAAGGACCGTGGAACAGTTTCCCATGGCATCCAATCAGACTCCAGCTTTCATGTCTAAAAAAAACAGGCCTGAAAAATGAAAGCTGGAATGTGATTGGTCGCCCCACTGGTCATCTGCACAAGGTTTGATAATTCTCCCCCAAGGTTCTTAAACAAGGTCACACTAGAAAAGACGCATATATGAGATTTATGAAGCTGTCTAGAATAAAGTCTGTCTCTGTTGCCCTTAGCAACCACAGTGCAGCTTTCATTTTATATTGTGCTCTTGTACAATTAAAGCTGTGATTGGTTGCTATGGGCAACAGAGGAATTTTTTCTTCCAGAAAGCTATATAGATCTCCCCCTAGTGTTTGCTGATATGTATTACATCTCATATCTGACCCCATTACCCATTGTCAGACTTGATTAGAATAGAGCCGCAGTAGGATGAGGTTGACTCTAAATCCTACTTTCTTGCATATCATTTCTAATGGAACAAATGACTAAATAATGTGTGCCACACTCTGTTGGTGGCACTTATTTCCATCTCGAATTGCATTCGGTAAAATGTCCTTATGTAAAATATGGGTGCCAGCAGATTAATATATAAATTGACAATAAAAGTCCCAGGAAAACTAGTAATTTTTTAATGTAAATCTCTGCTCATTCTGGGTTAAGTAGTCATGCGGGCGGTCCCACTATCAATCACTGAGTAGGACCACCTACATGACTACATAGCCCTAAATGAGCAGAGATTTACATGAATATGTCAATCTGTTCAGCTCCTCCTGACCTATAACATGATAGCTGCAGATTGGAGTGTGTTTTTTAATGTGACAACTCCCTTTAACCTCTTAATGACCACGGATTTTATCTTGCCAGGTAGTTATTGCATATAGAGCAGTGAGTGTCATCTATATATTACAGCTGGCATCTGCCTTCAACTGCCAGCACTGGGCTTTAGTCTGATGCCTGCAGTTTAACCTTCTGCATGCCAGTTTTACTGTAAGTGGACAACAAAAAAACTTGTGGTGTCCCGGTACAGGACCTTGTCCTGTCCCTTGTGTTAAGTTCCCTCAGCTAGAGTTCCTCCATCTCCACAGGGTTCTCCTGCATGGCTTGCCCCTTGGTCGCATCATATAATTGTGTTTATTTGTATATTATTTAATGTATAGGTAAAATAAATGTATAGGACCTTCTCAGGTCATGTGATCTACAGTTGTGAATGTACGTATGTTTAAGGACCTTCCTGGGTCATGTGATGTACCCAGAGTTCACTGGGTTAAGGACCTACAGGTTTGCTGGTCAATGAGCTTAGTCCAGCCCCCTTGATATATAAGGGGCTGTAGTCACCAAATTCTCTTGGCTCTTCTCTCTTCTCTGCTGTACACTGAAGCCAGCACAATAAGCAAATCAGCATCAATCTCAATTCATCAAGGCCAAAGCCTAAAGAACCAGCAGCCACTACAAAACATGAGTTACAAAGCTCCATCTATCAATTCCTTGTGACTACTATTCACCCGAAGCTTCTCATTAGTAGCACAGTGGCCTGCAGCTCATTACTACCAGTCCCAACAAAGCCTGTGAGGAACCTGCTTCCCGGTTACCTCGAGAGACACTTTATACTTGTAAAGACTGTTGCATAAAAGTTTGAGTAAAAGTTTCCAGTTATTTCATAAATCCTGCTGTGGAAATTCCATTTATTATATAATACCACAAGAAGGACACATAGCCGGCACTGCTACCTCCTCTACTTATGTCTGTCTAAAAGTGCTTCGTAGCAATTCCAATTTCCCAAGGCTGGGTAACACAGTTCCTTTGTTCATGCTGGCAGGCACTAAAACCTGAGTGGTTCCAAGTCCCTATAGACAGTAGCAATCTTGAAAATGCAATCACAAGAAAAAGCAGGGACGTCACTCACCAGGATACTGTGCAATATTCTTTAATTTCAACGGCACAGTAACATGGTGCTTGGACAATGTCTGTAGGACTCAGCTCATGAGTGAAAGACTGGGTTACAGCTGTTGCGCGTGCGTATCACGCTTCTTCAGACCCATTTATTATCCCTGCCGTTTGTGGGCCGGTTGGCGGCAGGACCTCCAATACTAAGAAAACCGCACACTGGCATCACAACAATTAAGAGTTAATACCACCAGATCCTGTTATACCACAGTATCACCCAGCTCACCACAAACTAACATCGTCAAAATTTCCTTTTTACATTTTTATTTATTTTCAGCCCACAAATTATTTATGTTTCTATTTCGCTGTACATTTTATGGTAAAATGAAAGGTTGTCTTCTAAAAGTTAAGTTATTCCTACAAAATAGGTGTCACGCTGCCGGCTGGCAGGAGGTGGATCCTCTGTGCCAGAGAGGGATTGGCGTGGACCGTGCTAGTGGACCGGTTCTAAGTCACTACTGGTTTTCACCAGAGCCCGCCGCAAAGCGGGATGGTCTTGCTGCGGCGGTAGTGACCAGGTCGTATCCACTAGCAACGGCTCAACCTCTCTGACTGCTGAAGATAGGCGCGGTACAAGGGAGTAGACAGAAGCAAGGTCGGACGTAGCAGAAGGTCGGGGCAGGCAGCAAGGATCGTAGTCAGGGGCAACGGCAGGAGGTCTGGAACACAGGCTAGGAACACACAAGAGAACGCTTTCACTAGGCACGATGGCAACAAGATCCGGCGAGGGAGTGCAGGGGAAGTGAGGTATACATAGGGAGTGCACAGGTGAACACACTGATTAGAACCACTGCGCCAATCAGCGGCGCAGTGGCCCTTTAAATCGCAGAGACCCGGCGCGCGTGCCCTAGGGAGCGGGGCCGCGCGCGCCGGGACAGGACCGACGGAGAGCGAGTCAGGTACGGGAGCCGGGGTGCGCATCGCGAGCGGGCGCCACCCGCATCGCGAATCGCATCCCGGCTGGAGGCGGTATCGCAGCGCACCCGGTCAGTGGATCTGACCGGGGCGCTGCGGGAGCGAGAGTGTAGCGAGCGCTCCGGGGAGGAGCGGGAACCCGGAGCGCTCGGCGTAACAGTACCCCCCCCCTTGGGTCTCCCCCTCTTCTTGGAGCCTGAGAACCTGAGGACCAGATTTTTATCTAGGATATTGTCCTCAGGTTCCCAGGATCTCTCTTCAGGACCACAGCCCTCCCAGTCAACCAAAAAGAAGGTTTTTCCTCTGACCTTTTTGGAGGCCAGTATCTCCTTTACGGGAAAGATGTCTGAAGAACCGGAGACAGGAGTGGGAGAGATAAGTTTAGGAGAGAAACGGTTGATGATGAGTGGTTTAAGAAGAGAAACGTGAAAGGCATTAGGAATACGAAGAGAAGGAGGGAGAAGAAGTTTATAAGAGACAGGATTAATCTGGCACAAAATTTTGAAAGGACCAAGATAGCGTGGTCCCAATTTGTAGCTGGGAACACGGAAGCGGACATAAAAATGGGGGGAGCTCCTCTTTTCTTATCAGCAAACTTCTTCATGCGTGATGAAGCCTGTAAGAGAGAATTTTGGGTCTCTTTCCATATGGTGGAAAGATCACGAGATATTTCATCCACAGCGGGTACACCAGAGGGCAAGGGAGTAGGGAGGGAGGGAAGAGGGTGACGGCCGTACACCACGAAAAATGGGGATTTGGAAGAAGATTCAGAAACTCTGAAGTTATACGAGAATTCGGCCCATGGTAGAAGATCTGCCCAGTCATCCTGGCGGGAGGAAACAAAATGCCGTAAATAATCACCCAGGACCTGGTTAATTCTTTCTACTTGCCCATTGGATTGAGGATGATAAGCAGAAGAAAAGTTTAATTTAATCTTGAGTTGTTTACAGAGAGCCCTCCAGAATTTAGACACGAATTGGACGCCTCTATCCGAGACGATCTGCGTGGGCAGCCCGTGAAGACGAAAAATGTGTACAAAAAATTGTTTTGCCAACTGAGGCGCAGAAGGAAGACCAGGAAGAGGGATGAAATGTGCCATCTTGGAGAATCGATCAACGACCACCCAAACAACAGTGTTGCCATGGGATGAGGGTAAGTCTGTAATAAAGTCCATACCAATCAGAGACCAAGGCTGTTCGGGAACAGGCAGAGGATGAAGAAGACCAGCGGGCTTCTGGCGAGGAGTCTTATCCCGGGCACAGACAGTGCAGGCTCGCACAAAATCCACAACATCCGTCTCCAGAGTCGGCCACCAATAGAAACGAGAGATGAGTTGCACGGATTTCTTGATGCCCGCATGACCTGCGAGATGGGAGGAGTGACCCCATTTGAGGATTCCGAGGCATTGGCGTGGGGAGACGAAGGTCTTCCCTGGAGGAGTTTGCCTGATGGAGGCTGGAGAAGTGGAGATCAGGCAGTCAGGAGGAATGATGTGTTGCGGAGAGAGCTCTACTTCCGAGGCATCCGAGGAACGAGAGAGAGCATCGGCCCTAATGTTCTTATCGGCAGGCCGAAAGTGAATTTCAAAATTAAATCGGGCAAAGAACAGAGACCACCTGGCCTGGCGAGGATTCAGCCGTTGGGCAGACTGGAGATAGGAGAGGTTCTTGTGATCGGTGTAAATAATAACTGGAAATCTTGATCCCTCCAGCAGATGCCTCCATTCCTCAAGTGCCAATTTAATGGCTAGTAGCTCTCGATCCCCGATGGAGTAGTTCCTCTCCGCCGGAGAGAAGGTCTTAGAAAAAAAACCACAAGTAACAGCATGCCCGGAAGAATTTTTTTGTAGAAGGACCGCTCCAGCTCCTACTGAGGAGGCATCAACCTCCAATAGGAAGGGTTTAGATGGGTCAGGTCTGGAGAGCACGGGAGCTGAAGAAAAGGCAGACTTGAGCTGTTTAAAGGCGTCTTCCGCTTGAGGAGGCCATGACTTAGGATTGGCATTCTTTTTGGTTAAAGCCACGATAGGAGCCACAATGGTGGAAAAATGTGGAATAAATTGTCTGTAATAATTGTCGAACCCCAAAAAACGTTGGATAGCACGGAGTCCGGAGGGGCGTGGCCAATCTAAGACGGCAGAGAGTTTGTCTGGATCCATTTGTAGTCCCTGGCCAGAGACCAAGTATCCTAGGAAAGGAAGAGATTGACATTCAAACAGACATTTCTCAATTTTGGCATAAAGTTGTTTGTCACGAAGTCTCTGAAGAACCATGCGGACATGCTGGCGGTGTTCTTCTAGGTTGGCAGAAAAAATCAGGATATCGTCCAGATACACAACAACACAGGAATATAAGAGATCACGAAAAATTTCATTAACAAAGTCTTGGAAGACGGCAGGGGCGTTGCAAAGGCCAAAATAAAGTTTCCTGCAGATCCGGAGTCCAAGAAGGCCTTAGTGGAGAAGGAGAAGGTAGAGGCAGATATCCACACAGGCACAGTAAGACGTGGAGAAGCAGAGTTGACATCAAGGACTGTTTCACCTTTGTGCGGAGTCAGCGTACGTTTTTCCAGGCGGGGAGGACGGATAGGACAATCCTTCAGGAAGTGTTCGGTACCGGCACAGTACAGGCAGAGATTCTCCATGCGGCGTCGTGTCCTCTCTTGAGGTGTCAGGCGAGACCGGTCAACTTGCATAGCCTCCACGGCGGAAGGCACAGGAACGGATTGCAGAGGACCAGAGGAGAGAGGAGCCGGGGAGAAAAAACGCCTCGTGCGAACAAAGTCCATATCCTGGCGGAGCTCCTGACGCCTTTCGGAAAAACGCATGTCAATGCGAGTGGCTAGATGAATGAGTTCATGTAGGTTAGCAGGAATTTCTCGTGCGGCCAGAACATCTTTAATGTTGCTGGATAGGCCTTTTTTAAAGGTCGCGCAGAGGGCCTCATTATTCCAGGAAAGTTCTGAAGCAAGAGTACGGAATTGCACGGCGTACTCGCCAACGGAAGAATTACCCTGGACCAGGTTCAGCAGGGCAGTCTCAGCAGAAGAGGCTCGGGCAGGTTCCTCAAAGACACTTCGTATTTCCGAGAAGAAGGAGTGTACAGAGGCAGTGACGGGGTCATTGCGGTCCCAGAGCGGTGTGGCCCATGACAGAGCTTTTCCAGACAGAAGGCTGACTACGAAAGCCACCTTAGACCTTTCAGTAGGAAACTGGTCCGACATCATCTCCAAGTGCAGGGAACATTGTGAAAGAAAGCCACGGCAAAACTTAGAGTCCCCATCAAATTTATCCGGCAAGGATAGTCGTAGGCCTGAGGCGGCCACTCGCTGCGGAGGAGGTGCAGGAGCTGGCGGAGGAGATGATTGCTGAAGCTGAGGTAGTAGCTGCTGTAGCATCACGGTCAGTTGAGACAGCTGGTGGCCTTGTTGCGCTATCTGTTGTGACTGCTGGGCGACCACCGTGGTGAGGTCGGCGACAACTGGCAGAGGAACTTCAGCGGGATCCATGGCCGGATCTACTGACACGCTGCCGGCTGGCAGGAGGTGGATCCTCTGTGCCAGAGAGGGATTGGCGTGGACCGTGCTAGTGGACCGGTTCTAAGTCACTACTGGTTTTCACCAGAGCCCGCCGCAAAGCGGGATGGTCTTGCTGCGGCGGTAGTGACCAGGTCGTATCCACTAGCAACGGCTCAACCTCTCTGACTGCTGAAGATAGGCGCGGTACAAGGGAGTAGACAGAAGCAAGGTCGGACGTAGCAGAAGGTCGGGGCAGGCAGCAAGGATCGTAGTCAGGGGCAACGGCAGGAGGTCTGGAACACAGGCTAGGGACACACAAGGAAACGCTTTCACTGGCACAATGGCAACAAGATCCGGCGAGGGAGTGCAGGGGAAGTGAGGTATACATAGGGAGTGCACAGGTGAACACACTGATTAGAACCACTGCGCCAATCAGCGGCGCAGTGGCCCTTTAAATCGCAGAGACCCGGCGCGCGCGCGCCCTAGGGAGCGGGGCCGCGTGCGCCGGGACAGGACCGACGGAGAGCGAGTCAGGTACGGGAGCCGGGGTGCGCATCGCGAGCGGGCGCCACCCGCATCGCGAATCGCATCCCGGCTGGAGGCGGTATCGCAGCGCACCCGGTCAGTGGATCTGACCGGGGCGCTGCGGGAGCGAGAGTGTAGCGAGCGCTCCGGGGAGGAGCGGGAACCCGGAGCGCTCGGCGTAACAATAGGTCTTACCGCTCTTAGAAGATGAAGAGTTACAAAAGCTATAAAAATCAGGAGGTAGCTTTTATACATTTCTTTATGAATTTCTTTATTTATTAGAGGATGTTCTTTGTAACGCCATTCTACATAGCATAAAATTAAAGCATAACTACAATTACTGTCCGGTGGCAGAATATCTGTCTAAATCTTCTACAACATTGTTGCAATGTTCAGGATATGAATTTACCAGAACTTTCATGGACTTGCATGTTGCATGAGGCAAATAAATATCCTGAACATTGTAGTCTTGGGCAAGTCTCGAGCTATAAAGTTACAGAAGATTTAAACAGATATCCTGCCACCGGACCATGATTTTAGTTTTGATTTAACCTTTTCTAATACACAAAGGGTGGACTAGCACTCCTCTGTACTCCCCCCTGCCTGATAGGAGAGGGAGCACAGAGGAGTCCTATCAGACAGGAAAGAGCACAGAGGAGTGCTATCAGACAGAAGAGAGCATAGAGGAGTCCTATCAGACAGGAGAGAGCACAGAGGAGTGCTATCAGACAGGAGAGAGCCCAGAGGAGTGCTATCAGATAGGAGAGAGCACAGAGGAGTGCTATCAGGCAGGAGACAGCACAGAGGAGTACTATCAGACAGGAGAGAGCACAGAGGAGTGCTATTAGACAGGAAAGAGCACAGAGGAGTACTATCAGACAGGAGCATGCAAAGAGGAGTGCTATCAGACAGGAGAGAGCACAGATGAGTACTATCAATCAGACAGGAGAGAGCACAGAGGAGTACTATCAGACAGGAGAGAGCACAGAGAAGTACTATCAGACAGGAGAGAGCATAGAGGAGTGCTATCAGACAAGAGAGAGCACAGAGGAGTGCTATCAGACAGAACAGAGCACAGAAGAGTACTATCAGACAGGAGAGAGCACAGAGGAGTACTATCAGACAGGATAGAGCACAGAGGAGTACTATCAGACAGGAGAGAGCACAGAGGAGTACTATCAGACAGGAGAGAGCACAGAGGAGTACTATCAGACAGGAGAGAGCATAGAGGAGTGCTATCAGACAAGAGAGAGCACAGAGGAGTGCTATCAGACAGAACAGAGCACAGAAGAGTACTATCAGACAGGAGAGAGCACAGAGGAGTACTATCAGACAGGAGAGAGCACAGAGGAGTACTATCAGACAGGAGAGAGCACAGAGGAGTACTATCAGACAGGAGAAAGCACAGAGGAGTCCTATCAGACAGAAGAGAGCACAGAGGAGTACTATCAGACAGGAAAGAGCACAGAGGAGTACTATCAGACAGGAGAGAGCACAGAGGAGTCCTACCAGACAGGATGGAGCACAGAGGAATACTATCAGACAGGAGAGAGCACAAAGGAGTCCTATCAGACAGGAGAGAGCACAGAGGAGTCTATCAGACAGGAGAGAGCACAGAGGAGTCCTATCTGACAGAAGAGGGAACAGAGGCATACTATCAGACAGGAGAGAGCACAGAGGAGTACTATCAGACAGGAGAGAGCACAGAGGAGTGCTACCAGACAGGAGAGAGCACAGAGGAGTCCTATCAGACAGGAGAGAGCACAGAGGAGTCCTATCAGACAGGCGAGAGCACAGAGGAGTACTATCAGACAGGAGAGAGCACTGCGGAGTGCTATCAGACAGGATAGAGCACAGAGGAGTCCTATCAGACAGGATAGAGCACAGAGGAGTGCTATCAGACAGGAGAGAGCACAGAGGAGTACTATCAGACAGGATAGAGCACAGAGGAGTGCTATCAGACAGGAGAGAGCACAGAGGAGTACTATCAGACAGGAGAGAGCACAGAGGAGTACTATCAGACAGGCGAGAGCACAGAGGAGTCCTGTCGGACAGGAGAGAGCACTGCGGAGTGCTATCAGACAGGAGAAAGCACAGAGGAGTCCTATCAGACAGGAGAGAGAGCACAGAGGAGTACTATTAGACAGGAGAGAGCACAGAGGAGTACTATCAGACAGGAAAGACCACAGAGGAGTGCTATCAGACAGGAGAGAGCACAGAGGAGTACTATCAGACAGGAGAGAGCACAGATGAGTACTATCAGACAGGAGAGAGCACAGAGCCGTACTTTCAGACAGGAGAGACCACAGAGGAATACTATCAGACAGTAGCGAGTACAGAGGAGTGCTATCAGACAGAACAGAGCACAGAGGAGTCCTATCAGACAGGAGAAAGCACAGAGGAGTCCTATCAGACAGGAAAGACCACAGAGGAGTAGATAAGAGAGAACTACCAAAGATGTTCCTATTCTCTTTAATTTTCAGTACAGATGCAGCACTGAATGTAGAATCTGTATTATTATTTAAAGTTTATTTTGCACTACATGACACCTAACTAAAGGTGTATTGACACCAAACAGTTTTACACACCTCACACATCTGACTTTTTACCATAAATAAACCAAGCAGTAGTCTACAATCTGCTGATCTCCACCTGTTGGTAAATACTACAACTCCCAGTATCCCCTGACACTCGAGAACACAATGACATTCTGGGATTTGCAATTTAGCAATGGTTGGAGATCAGAAGAGTGGATACCGCTGTCATAATATATCATATTAATAAACTCAACTCTGCTACATCTGACAATATAAAGGTCTTCTTATAGTTACAATGCTTCACCAGCAAGCTCTCTATTCATGAAAAGCCTTTAGCCAGCGTCTGTGTTCCTTAGAATCCTGTGTATGATGTATGACGGTCTACAATGACATGTCTATGAAGCTATGCTGTGTTCTTGACTGTACACATCAGTTAGAGGGATCATATTTGTACTTGTGCCAGGATGTCACTTGATACATAGATATAGATGTATACATATAACAGAAACAAGTAACGGCTTCCTCTGTCAAACATGACACCAGGCCTAGGCCTCGGTCTTCTTTTTTATGTCTGATTTCGTGTTGACAATCTTTCGAAAGCTCAAGGAAAGAGAAGAGAAAATCCTTGAACTATACAGGTGAGAGTTTTGTACAGATGTTCAGTGAAGCCCATCCCAGTGATGACTGATTCAGGCTTTCAACAAGTGAGCTGCTTTGGGATGACATTGCCAAGAATTTTGATTGAGAGCTGGAATGCGCGAGCTTAAATATCAAAATGTTGCTGCTCGTGTAATAATGTCAATCTGAGCTACTTACTCCCTTTGATATTCCTCGGATTGTCTTGAAAGGTCACATACTCGCTGCCGTAAATGCAAATCTTGAGAAGGCAACTAGAGTTCGACGTAAAACAAATGGGATCACAGAAGATTAAGATTATTTTAAAAAGCTTCTTAAAGGAAAACTGTCACATATTTTCTCCCGCACTATCCACATGTACTGGTGGACAGTGCGGGGGACGCTGATTAAAACGAGCCCTACCTTGGTCTGATCTGCACCGCCGTTCGCCCGCACTTGTAGTTTTAATCTCTGTGTATATCCGGCTGTAACTGGCAAAGGCGGCGCTTCTGTGGGCTAATGGACACTGACGTCAGCGCCGCTCATGAATATTCATCCCTCCTGTTCTCCCTCTCTTCGCCGCTCCTAACCAGAGGGAGGGATGAATATTCATGAGCGGCGCTGACGTCAGTGTCAGTTAGCCCGCAGAAGCCCCGCCTTTGCCAGTTACAGCAGAATATACACAGAGATTAAAGCTACAATTGCGGGTGAACGGCGGCGCGGATCAGACCAAGGCAGGGCTCGTTTAAATCAGCGTCTCCCGCACTATCCACCAGGACATGTGGATAGTGCGGGAGAAAATATGTGACAGTTTTCCTTTAAGATATGTTACTTAAATTACACCAATGCGACCTATTATTTTTGGCTTTATATCAATTCAAGTTTCATTAACTTTTTGTTCTTCGCATTAAAATTTTTTAATAGGGCTGTTAAGTTGCTTGTTAACACAAATAGCTAACCAGCCAATCACATTGCAGCCACTCAATGCATTTAGTCATGTAGACATGGTGAGGACAACTTGTTGAAGTTCAAATCAAGCATCAGAATGAGAAAGAAAGGGAATTTAAGTGACTTGGCATGGTTGTTGGTGCCAGCTGAGCCTGGTCTGAAGATTTCAGAAACTACTGATGTACTGGGGTACAGTTGTGTGGACGAAAAAGCCTTGTTGATGTCAGAGAAGAATTGGCAGACTGGTTTGAGATGACAGAAAGGCAACAGTAACTTAATTAACCACTTGTTATGGTCACCAAGGTATGCAGAATACCATCTCTGGACACACAATACATCTACATAACGAGTGCGAGCCAGAGGAAGCGCCTACGTGCGTGAAACTAGTTGCCGCCCCCTGCACGCCCCCTGCCTGTGTCCATCTACAGCTCCCTGTGCACGTTTGTACCTGATGATTTTATGAACTACACGCTGAAATAAAGTATTGATTCATCCTATCAAGAAAGTGGTGAGTGCATTTTCCATCCTACTTCTTCGTCAAACATATTTTAGTTTGTTGCAACACTTTATAAAAGGTAGGAAGCTCCCCATCCCATAGCCTCAGCTCATATGGGGGGAAAATCGGGAGAGTAGCCACCGGCCAGATGGCCAATTACAGTACCTCAAATCATAGGCCTGAAATTCTCTGTTTTCTGTTACCCTCCTGGGCATGGCTGAAACTTCATGTGCATGGACTTCATACAGACTCTAGATCATGGTAGATTGGAAAGAGCGGAGGGAAGAAAAATGATTCTGCCAGGGTTTTTGGCCATTGGGACAGCACCAATTCGAATGAATGCTTTGTGTGTAGAGGGGGCTTGTGGGATGTCCAGGGCTCTTCTTCCTGTCATTTACCAACCGCAGCTGAGACACGGAAGCAGAGCAGCTGGCTCTGTTAGTAGGAACAGATTGTTATAGAAAAGCAACAGCGTTTGTATGGTTAAAATATAAATGTCATTTTTACCACTCTAGGTTTTATATTTTCAGTGTATTTATATCATATGTTCGACGAAACCGTGCTGTCACATATTCACAACCCTCAATAAGAACTGCCATTTACATCACATAATCCAACATCCCGTTAACTAGAGCGATCATTTATATTGATATGTATGGATGAATAACGTCACAAACAGGAAAAACATTCCTTTCTGTATAGTAAAAGGCCCCGAGAAAGATGAGGTAGAACTGGTAGAAGTTCCTCTATGCAAATCACTTTGTGCAATCTCTTTCCTGGAATTTGTATTTGCTTTCTCTACTCTTGGTGTATGGGGTAAGGTGTGTGCCTCTATAGAAACCGCTCACATTATATCACTTTTTGAACTTGTTTGCAGGCAAAAAGGCCCAAAAATGATTAACTAGCCATATTAATTATTAGCTTGCTATGAGTTCCTACCTTTGGTTCCTATTGCTCGATTTGTTTTAAAAGAAAAGCAACCATGATCAAAGTGGCAAATGTGTTACAAACTATGTGCTATAATGTTATATTGTCATCATTCCAATATGTCTGAGTCACAGAGTACTTTGCACCTGCAGTTTCTTCAGATGTCCAGATCAACCTACAAACACATAGGTCTCAAGCAATTATCTTATGCATGGAGGACATAGCACCACCCTTCAATGAGAGCGTCTTACCTAGGTGGGTGAGTGATTTCACTGTTAATGACTTAAAGGAGCACTAACCTAAAGGCTTCATATGATACACATATTTCTTATAAAAAAAAAAAAAGCTTATACCATTTACAGTATATACATTAAATTTTTTTATCTGGGGCCCCCCAGAATTGGAGATACAGTGCCTTTAGAAAGTCTTTACGCGGCCTTTGTCTGTTGGAACAGCTTTTGACATATTGCCCAGACATATGAGGTCCAGAGCTCTCTGTATCAGGTTATCATCAAGAATATGTCTGTAATTTTGCTTTATTCAACTTTCCCTCCACAGTATTCCTGTCCCAACTGCTAAACCTCCCCCACAGCATGATGCTGCCATTACCATACTTCACTGTAGGATGGTATTGGACAGGTGGTGAGCAGTGCCTGGTTTCCTCCAGACATGATGGTTAAATTGAGGCCAAAAAGTTTAATCTTGGTTTTATCAGGCTAGAAAATATTGTTTCACACTGTCTGAGAATCCTTTAGGTGTTTTTGTTTGCAAACTCCAGGTTGGTTTTTATCTGTCTTTTGCTCAGGAGAAGCTACTTTCTGCTACTCTTCCACAAAGCCTGGATTAGTAGAGTGCTGCAGTGATGGTCAACCTACTAAAAGTTTCTCCTGTCTGCACCCAGGTTCTTTGGAGTTCAGCCAGATTGAAACATTGGGTTCTTGGTCACCTGTTCTACCAAGGCCCTTCCACCTGTTAACTTAGTGGTGGGGTGGTCCAGCTTTAGGAAGAGTCTTGGTTGTTACAAACTTTTTCCATGTAAGAATTAGGGAGGTCACTGTGCTCTTGCAGCAGAAATGTTTTTATATCCTACTCCATATCCATCTGCGCCTCCCGCAATCCCTATACTCCTCATGGTTTGGTTTTTGCTGTCATATGAATTGTCAGCTGTGAGACCTCATATAGACAGGGCTGTGTCTTTCCAAATAATTTCCAATCAGCTGAATTTACCACAGGTCACTCCAATCAAGGTGCGGAAACATCTCAGAGATGATCAGGATAAACAGCTAACGTATATACTCGAGTATAAGCCGAGATTTTCAGCATGATTTTTCGTGCTGAAAATGCCCCCCTCGGCTTATACTCAAGTGAACTCTCCGCCTGTCAATCTCTTCTCAGTGGTCTTCAACCTGCGGACCTCCAGATGTTGCAAAACTACAACTCCCAGCAGCCGATGGCTGTCCGGGCATGCTGGGAGTTGTAGTTTTGAAACCTCTGGAGGTCCACAGGTTGAAGACCACTGCGGCCTTCGTCATCATCCAGACCCCCCCCCCCCCCTGTGCGTTTTCACCGGGGGGGCCCTCTTCTCCGCGCTCTGGGCCTGGCCTCTGACTAGTGACGTTCCCTTGACGACGACGGACAGGTATGTTCATGCGCATCCCTGTGCATCGTTGTCAAGGCAACGTCACTAGTCCTGGGCCAGGCCCGGAGCGCGGAGAAGAGGGCCCCCCTGGTGAAAATGGACAGCCCGGAACGACTAACCCTCCCCACCAGACAGTCCCTGCAGCATAGGTGGCCCGGACCAGCTCACCCTTCCTTCCCACCGAGGGGAGGTGAGTAGAAAACTAAAGGGGGGGGGGGAGGTCCGCAGGTTGAAGACCACTGATGAAGGGATTGACAGGGTGATGATGAAGGGGGGGGATGATGACGGGGATCTGGATGATGACGGGGGTCTGGATGATTACATGGGGGGATGATGTATTTCCCACCCTAGGCTTTTAGTCAAGTCAGTAACTTTTCCTGGGTTTTTGGGGTGAAATTAGGGGTCTCGGCTTATATTTGGGTCGGCTTATACTCGAGTATATAAGGTACATTTTTTCCTCTTTAATACATTTGCTAAAATTTCTAAAATTCTATTTCCATATGTCAATTATGGATTATTGTGTTCAGATTGATGGGAGAAACTTTTTTTTTTTTTTTTTTAAATAAAAGGCCGCAACATAACAAAATGTGGAAAAGTGAGAGGGTTTGATGACTTTTTGTTGAGGATTTTACTGTAGAGACGCTATGGAGAAATCGCAGATCCACAGCAACATTCACAACTGTGTGCATATTCGCAGCAGCATCTACATCATTTCAGCCTCTCCTCTAGAGTGTGAGAATACAATGTAAGGTAGAACCAGTTTTTCTTAACTTAGCATGGATCCAGTTCGCTTCTGACCTTTATTAGGGCTCATCCACATATGTACGAAATTCATCATCTTTTCCCTCTGTTACTTGCTAAAAAGCGATATAAGAAAACTGATGATAGAACTGAACATCTCAAGTTGGATGCTGGATTGATAGACATGGCGGACAGGTAAGCGCATGTTGCTGGTTTCCTCTGTCTGGCATTTAGAAATCATGGTTGCCAGATGCTAAGACCTCCTTTACATATATCAGTTGTCTGGCGGCGTTTCCCTCCGGCGTGCTCCGCAGGGAAACTGATAGCAGAACTGATCCCATTCATTTACATGGGACAGTTCACAATCATCCGGCATCTCAGTCTGATGACAACTGATGTATGTTGTTGTCAGTTTTGGCACCAGTTGTGTTGAGATTTAGGCTGGGATAACGTATGCCGGACGCCAGATTTATGTAATCCTAGCCTAAACAACTGATGACAACTGATGCACATTGTCATCAGTTGTAGCATCAGTTGCATTAAGTTTAAGGCTGGGTTCATGCCGGACATATGTGAACCCAGCCTTAGTGAGTTCCCCATGAGCACACTGCAAGTTCCATAGTCTCACTGCTCTTACAATAAAGAATCCTTGTCTAAGTTGCTTGAGAAACCTTTATTTCTTCAGACATATAGGAGGTCTCCTTTTTAAAGGGGTTATCAAAGAATTGAAAAACACCGCTAATTTCTTTCGAAAACAGTTCTGCATCTGTCTCCAGGTGAGGCCGGAAGAAGTACCCGTAACTCCGGACTCCCAGACGCGCTGATACTTTCCCTGCGGTGAGTGCATGTATACTCTTTTGTATTGACGTTTATCAATTTATTTGTAAGACTTCAACCATTGTTCAGCATACAATATTATGTTTTCTTGCTCTAATCTTATCCTTGAGAACTACTCCAACCCCTTCTTCTGCTCCACCCCCAGGTTCATTAGAAAGTCCTAGTTCTCTATCTACAATATTTTGCCCATCAAATGATCCCTAGTTTGAAAATTCTGTCCACCCTCTGGCTTTTTCCCCAAGTACAGTTGCATCCTCCTTGCTTAGGTGCAGCCCATCCCTATTTGTAAAGTCTGTAGCCAGAAGTTAAGTTAGCCCAGACATGTAATTGCTCTAAGTATACAGCCAAAGCACCATACACCTAGCTGTAAATTTATCACTGGTAACCATGTGCCCTCATATTTCCCTTTTTACTGGAGTAATCATTCCGCTTCCAAGGAAGTGTCTTTCTAAAGCATCTGCCAATTTGGAAAACGTATTTGGATGTACCAGGCCTGGGCTAGTCTCCCTGACACTCTATTTCTACCCTGCCTTGTGTCATCCAGCTAGCTGCCTCGTTTATCTGCCTCTCTAAGCCACTTTCCTCCCTATCTCCTGATTTTGGTTTATGTTGTTCCCTGTGCTACACATGTCGAGTTAAACTTAGGCCAGGTTCACACAGCGTTCATGTGTTTATGATAAATGTACATGTTTATCCATTTGAAACAGACAGAATCGTATATGGGTAAAAAGAAACATCGATTTCTATAGTATAAGACGAACAAGATACAGTGGTCCCTCAACATACGATGGTAATCCGTTCCAAACGGACCATCTTTTGTTGAAACCATCGTATGTTGAGGGATCCGTGCAATGTAAAGTATAGGACAGTGGTCTGGGCATGCTGGGTGTTGTAGTTTTGCAACATCTGGAGGTCCGCAGGTTGTAGACCACTGTTAGAGGAAGTTGTACTCACCTGTCCCTGCTGCTCCGGACCGTCACCGCTCATCACCGCTGCCCGGGATGTCGCCGTCCATCGCTGTCGCCGCGTCCCCGAGGTGTCCCCGACGCTCCGGCAAGGCCTCTGCTTCCCCGCATCCTCGCTCTCCGTCGCCACCATCACTTTGCTACGCACGCCGCTCCTATTGGATGACGGGACGGTGTGCGCAGCGACGTGATGACGTCGATGGAGAGCGCCGACGATGCAGGGGATCCCGAAGAGGACGCGCCGGAGCCCCGAGGAAAGGTAAGAGACATCACCGGAGCTCACGGGGCACAGTAAACGGCTATCCGGTGGCAGATGAAGAAGTCTGCGCTGCCCGATAGCCGTTTATGCGATGGCCCCGACATACAAAAGCATCGTATGTTGATGCTGCCTTCAACATGCAATGGCCTCTGAGAGGGGCCATCGTAGGTCGAGGGGTCACTGTATTTACTTTTGTCTTTGTTGTACAGGTTTATATTTTATACCTCTTATATGGCTGTGTCTGCCGAATCGGTTTTTAGTATCCATTTAACGTATATGTCTTTATTCTTTTCAGGAGTATAACACCATGTATGTTAAACGTAAACCCAAATGCATTGTTTTGTTTAAAAATTTCATTTTATGAATATTTGTGCAAATTTAACAATGCAAATGGTGTTCTTTCACAAATTAGAAAAAAAAATGCATTGCGAAGCCTGGATTACCAGATAAAAAAAAATAAAAAAAATTAAACATACCATCTATTTATGATTCCTACTGCTGGACAACTAAATGATAGATTGATCGATATATATAGATCGATCAATGCATCCAGACAGTTTGCCAGGTTTGTAATTCCCATTGTAGTGAATGTTACACACTGCGCTTCGGCCGGACACGCCAGCCGTGAGCACATCTCCCCTCTCATGTCTCCTGCCGGTAGGGCTGGGATTTGCATCGCGGGACGTGCCTGAATGCGAGTCCCAGCCGGTCACTCACCTCCACCTTCTGCCTCCATCTCTCAGCTCCGGCACGTGTGCCCCCACCTCCGAGGGTGCACGCGCGCCGAAGCTCTGAAATTTAAAGGGCCAGTAAGCCCACAATCATGGGTTTCACCTGTCCCATTATTATAAGTTTCTGCATCTCCCACATACCTCTGCCAGATCTTTGTGTGCCACTGTGCCTAAGAGAAAGAGTTTCCTGTGTAGTCTTCTCGTATTCCTGACCTCTGCATCCAGTTATCTGACCATGTTCCTTGCCGCCTGCCTATTGACCTACTTCTACGTTCCTGACTACCCCCCTGTGCCACCTGCCCTGAACTCCTGACATCCTGACTACGTCCTGTCTCATTCCTTCTGTGCCTCGTTTCACCTCAGCCACCTGTGTGGTTGAGTCGTTCCAGGGGTAGCGACCTGGGTGCCGCCTGCCGCAGCAAAACCATCCTGCTTTGCAGCAGGCTCTAGTGAAAAACAGCGGTACCTTAGACTCTGCTCCTTGGCAAGGCCCATGTCATCTGCCACACAGATCCAGCGGATCTACTACCTGTTGTGTTCCAGACTACTGTGGTCCAGCGGATCTACTACCTCCTGAGTTCCAGTCGACGAGTCTAACAGTAAGATCTGGCCATGGATCCTGCTGAGGTACCTCTGCCGGAGATTTTGGATCTTCCTTCTGTTGTGGTCTGTCAGTTGCAGCAGTTAGCCCGTCAGGCACAACAACTAAGTCAACTGTCCGCCATGATGCAGCAACTACTGGCCATGCAACAGCAGCAGCAACCAACTCCTTCCTCTCCACCCGTTTCTGTAGCTTCTTCCGGATCAAAGCTTCATTTACTCCTTCCCACGAAGTATGATGGCTATCCAAAGTTGTGTAGAGTTTTTGTGACTCAATGTTCCATGCACCTGGAACTCATGGCAGACCAGTTCCCGACGGAACGAGCGAAGTTGGCGTTTGTGGTCAGCCTCTTGTCCGGAAAGGCCCTGGTCTGGGCTACTCTTCTCTGGGAATGCAGTGACCCGATTACCTCTAACCTCACGGTCTTCTTAACTGAATTCTGCAGCGTTTTTGAAGAACCTGCACGTGCCTCCTCTGCCGAGATGGCTCTTCTGAACCTCAGCCAAGGGACTTCTTCCGTAGGAGACTATTCTTTTCAGTTTTGCACCCTCGCTTCAGTATTGGCATGGAAAGACGAAGCCTGTGTGCTACATTTAAAAAAGGAGTGTGCTACATTTAAAAAAGGATTGTCCAGCAGAATAAAGGATGCTCTTTCTGCACGAGATCCTCCAACTAACCTGTGTGAACTAATCCATTTAGCCCCACATATTTAAGTGCCTTTTGCCGAGAGGCAGGAAGAAATTTGTACTGAAAGAGGATTTGCCTGAACATGGCACTTTCCTCGATGGGACCAGTGTTCCAATGTCCAACTCTATAGTCTTCTTTGCCTCTTGCCGAAGAGGCTATGCAAGTGGATCGTACTAGCTTAACGCAGCTGGAAAAATCCTGTTGATGCAATGAGAATTTGTGCCTATACTGTGCCAGTCCGGAGCACTTTCTCAAAGACTGTTTTACACGTCCTCAGCATCCGGGAAACGCTTGCACCTAGGACACGTGTGAGAGGCGGATACTAGGTGTGAATACTACCTCTCCTCACTTGAATATACTACCTCTCCTCACTTGAATATACCTGTTGAAATCCACGATTCCGCTGGCAGCTTCATTGATACCTCTCTGGTACATGAATGTCGTCTTCCTGTAACCCGGCTTGCCAAGCCTTTGTTCATCTCTTCAGTCAATGGACAAAATCTTAACTGTAAGGTGCAATTCCGCACAGAGCCTCTCGCCATGCAAGTGGGAGTCTTGCATAAGGAAAATATTGAATTCTATGTGCTCCCTCACTGTACTTCTCAGCTACTTCTTAGTCTTCCTTGGCTCCAACATCATTCTTCACAACTTGACTGGAAATCTGGAGAGATCACTCGCTGGGGACAGAGCTGTAAAAATCTTTGTCTTGTGCCAGTCCAGCCTTAAGTTGTTTCTTCCTTTCCTCCTATGCCAAGTCTGCCTGCCCCTTATCGAGATTATTCAGTTGTTTTCTGCGAAAAGCAGGCCTAGACTTTGCCTCCACATTGTCCTTATGACTGCCCCATTGATTTACAGCCTGGGACTATGCCCCTTCGTGATAGAATCTATCCTTTGTTGGTCCTGGAGACCCAAGCCATGGAAAAATATGTCCAGGAGAACCTCCAAAAAGGATTTATCCAAAAGTCCTCCTCTCCCGCTGGTGCAGGATTCCTCTTTTTGGGCAAGAAGGATGGTTCTCGCTGTCCCATGTATTGATTATAGGGGTCTCAACAAAATCCCGGTCAAAAAACTTTTTCATCGTCTTCGGGGAGCCAAGGTCTTCTCTAAATTGGATTTATGGGGAGCTTATAATCTGATTAGAATCCATGAGGTAGACGAATGGAAAACGGCCTTTAGCACCCGTGATGGACATTTTGAGTATCTTGTGATGCCTTTTGGCCTTTGCAATGCTCCAGCTGTTTTTCAGGAATTTGTCAATGATATTTTTTTAAGATCTTCCCTACCCCTGTGTTGTCGTGTATCTTGATGACATCTTGATCTTCTCTTTCAACTTAGACGAGTATCATTCACATGTGCGTCTGGTACTTCAGTGCCTCTGGAGGAATCATCTCTATGCCAAACTGGAGAAATGCCTATTCGAGAAATCTAGTCTAACGTTTCTCGGATACATTGTCTCTCATCAAGGTCTGCAGATGGATCCTGAGAAACTCGGTTTTGGATTGGCCCCGTCCTACTGGTCTACGGCTATTCAACACTTTCTGGGATTTGCCAACTATTATCGTCAGTTCATCCCATACTTCTCTTCCTTGGTCGCTCCTATTGTAGCTCTCACCAGAAAGAACTCTAACCCTAAGTCATGGCCTCCTGAGGCCGAAGAGGCTTTCTCTCACCTAAAGTATGCATTTGCTTCAGCTCCCGTGCTTTCAAGACCCGATCCTTTGAAAGACCTTTTGCTTTGGAGGTTGATGCTTCGTCTGTAGGAGCTGGTGCCATTCTTACCCAGAAAAACTACAATGGTAAGACTGTAACCTGTGGTTTCTTTTCTAAAACCTTCTCATCAGCAGAGAGGAATTACTCCATTAGAGATTGAGAACTTCTTGCTATAAAACTACCCTTAGAGGAGTGGCGACATTTGTTGGAAGGGTCTCCTCATTTGGTCAGTCTCTATTCAGACCACAAGAATCCTCGCCAGGCAAGGTGGTCATTGTTCTTTTCCAGATTTAATTTCTTCATTCACTTCCATCCAGCTAACAAGAATATCAGAGCTGATGCCCTCTCCAGATCCTCTGACGTTGTGGGTTTGGACTCCGCGCCTAGGCATATTATTCCATCTGACCGTCTGATTTCTGCAGCTTCTGTAGATCTTCTGCAAGAACCTCCTGGTATATCCGTTGTACCAGCCACATTGAGACGCAAAGGCCTGAATTGTGGTCATTCTTCTTTATTGGCAGGTCATCCCGGAGTATGTAAGACTTTACTTCTAATCTCACGGCATTATTGGTGGCCACATCTGGAACGCAATGTCTCCAAATTTGTCCGTTCCTGTGTCACCTGCGCACGTGACAAAACTCCTCTACAAAAACTTGCCGGACTCTTACAGCCATTGCCCATTCCGGAGACTCCATGGACTCACATTGCAATGGATTTTATTACCGATCTTCCACATCTCATTATAATAACACGGTCATCTGGGTAGTAATTGATCGGTTTTCCCAAATGCCACATTTCATCCCTCTTCCTGGTCTTCCATCTGCTCCACAGTTAGAGCCCATTTCTTACAACATATTTTCTGTCTACATGGTCTACCAGAACATATCATCTCGGACCGCGGAGTTCAGTTTGTGTCCAAGTTCTGGCGAGCTCTCTGTACCCGTCTAACTGTCAAGTGGAGAGGGTAAATCAGATTTTGGAGACTTATCTTCACCATTTTGTTTCTGCTCGTCAGGACAACTGGGTTGATCTTCTTCCCTGGGCTGAATTTTCCTATAACCATAAGGATTCCGAGTCCATGATGACCTCTCCCTTTTTTATTGTTTATGGTTATCATCTCCGGTCTCCTCTTCCAGTTCCAGTTTCTTTTGGTGTCCCAGCTGTAGATGAACTTGACTTCTCTTCCATTTGGGGACAGACTCGACATTCTTTGTCCCTGGCCTCCTCTCGCACGAAAACCCAGGCTGACAAGAAAAGAAGACCTCCTCCATCCTTCTCTCCCAGTGATAAAGTTTGGTTATCTTCTAAGTAAATTTGTTAAAAAAATTCCCAGCTACAAGTTAGGTCCTCGATTCCTTGGTCTGTCCGAAGTCTTACAAAAACTCAATCCAGTCTCGTACAAATTTCGGTTTCCCCTTCTCTCCGTATTCCTAACTCTTTTCATGTGTCACTTCTCAAGCCTCTGGTTGTCAACCGTTACTCACTAAAGAACACTGTTTCCATGCCCGTCTCAGATTCCTCTGATGTCTACCAAGTCCAAAACCATGCAAGGGAAAAAGTTCTTCCTGGTTTACTGGAGGGGATTTGGTCCTGAGGAGAGATCCTGGGAGCCTGAAGAAAATATCTTGGACTGTAATCTCCTCAAGAAATTTTTGAAACACAGGAATAGGGGGAGACCAAAGGGGGGGGGACTGTTACACACTGTGCTCTGACACGCGGCCATGAGCGCATCTCCCCTTTCATGTCTCCTGCCGGCGGGGCTGGGATTTGCATTGCGGGACGCACCCGCATGCGAGTCCCAGCCCGTCACTCACCTACGACTTCTGCCTTCGTCTTTCAGCTCTGGCGCACATGCCTCCGCCTCCTAGGGCGCGCGCACACCGAAGCTCTGAAATTTAAAGGGCCAGTACACCCATAATCATGGGTTTTACCTGTCTGTTTGCCACTGTGCAAGCGTTTCCTGTGTAGTCTTCTCGTGTTCCTGACCTTTGCATTCCGTGACCTGACCGTGTTCCTTGCCGCCTGCCTATTGACCTACTGCTATGTTCCTGAGTATGCTCCTGTGCGGCCTGCCCTAACCTCCTGCTATCCTGATGTTCTATCTCATCCCTTCTCATCCTCATGTCCTGTCTCATCCCTTCTGTGCCTCGCTTCACCTCAGCCACCTGTGTGGTCGAGTCGTGCCAGGGGTGGCGACCTGGGTACCGCTTGCCGCAGCAAGACCATCCCGCTTTGCGGCGGGCTCTGGTGAAAACCAGCGGCACCTTAGACTCTGCTCTGTGGCACGGCCTGGTCGTCTGCCACACAGGTCCAGCGGATCTACAACCTGCTGTGTTCCAGACTACTGCGGTTCAACGGATCTAATACCTCCCAAGTTCCAGTCGACAGCGGTGAGTCTAACAGAGAACCTGTGAATAATAGAATTGTTAAAGGTTTGCTCATCTCTAATAATACATGGTACAACAAGTTCTAGAGAGATGAAATAGAAGTGAAATGTCTAGCTTTTAATACAATATATTGTAGGTATCTACTTTGTTAAATACCCTATGGCTTCAGGTATGAGGCATGTTTTGCTTGGTGATAGATGTAGCCTTTGGTTGAAGAGAACAAGAGTTCTGTTGTATAAATAGGATTTAGTGTTTAGGACTACTGCCTTTACATGGAACAAGAAATATTTGAAGGATTCTTAGGCTGGGTGGGGATAGTTTGATGGAAGGACATGGTTGCATGGATAGCTAAAATATGCAATTGCTAAAGCAACAAAGCTTTGTAATGAGCAAAGAACCTAGACTGAAAGGTCAACATAACTGCGACAGGGCAGCAAAATTGTAAACTAACAGAAGAAAAAGCAGTTAACAGAGTTAATCAGGTGTGTAAAACCATATAATAAAATAACAGCTTCAGATAGAAAAGAAAAATACACTCCTATCAGGTGCTGGATCTCATTTCACTTTTCAATAAGCTGCATAGTTCCTCTGTTTTCTCACAGACTCAGTGTTTGGGATTGTACATTTTTTAGTTACCTGTTATTTTATTTACTTCTAGCTGAAATCTGAAGATGATCCCAGTACCGTATTTTTCGCCGTATAAGACGCACTTTTTCTTCCCAAAACTGGGGGGGAAAAGTTGGTGCGTCTTATACGGCACATACCTGTCCTATCGGGTCGGTCCCTGCGGCCATCAACGTCCGGGACCCGCGGCTAATATATGACATCACCGATCGCGGTGATGCCCTGTATTAACCCTTCAGACGCGGTGATCAAAGCTGAGCGCCGCGTCTGAAGCGAAAATAACACTAACCCGGCTGTTCAGTCGGGCTGTTCGGGACCACAGTGGTGAAATCTCGGCGTCCCGAACAGCTTACAGGACACCGGGAGGGACCTTACCTGCCTCCTCGGTGTCTGCTCCGTGCCGGGATCCCCTGCATGGCCGGCGCTCTCCTTCGACGTCATCACGTCGTCACGCACGCCGTCCCGTCATCCAATAGGAGCGGCGTGCGTAGTGGCGTGCGCAGAGGTGTGCATAGCAACATGATGGCAGAGACGGAGAGCGAGGATACCGGGCAGCAGAGACGTTCCGGAGCGACGGGCGATGGAGGGCGACATCCAGGGCAGCCGTGACGGATCCGGAGCGGCGGGGACACGTGAGTACTACCTCCTAAACCAGTGGTCTTCAACCTGTGGACCTCCAGATGTTGCAAAACTACAACTCCCAGCATGCCCGGACAGCCGTTGGCTGTCCGGGCATGCTGGGAGTTGTAGTTTTGCAACATCTGAAGTTCCGCAGGTTGAAGATCACTGTCCTATACTTTACATTGTATTTGGCTCAGAATCTTTATTTTCTATATTTTTATCCTATATTTCCTAGATTTTAATCTTATATGCTGGAGCGTCTTATATGACGAAAAATACGGTAAGTTGTGAAAGTGTAGGCTATTTTCACACTGCATCTGGTAATGTCTGTCAGAGCTGTACATCAAGGTATCCCTGCCACACACCTATGGCAGATGCCATGTATAGTATGTGGCATCATTTTTCTTTTACTATATACTGCCCCATGAAATAGAGAAGCATTCTGTGCTGTTCCTTATAGCAAAGCCTGACTTTTACTACCCAAAATAGAGGCCAAAATGATATGTTTACCGTACACCTTGGGAAGCTTTTCTGGCTTTGCAGACTATATAGCACAATATGAATTCACCTGGATGTACGCTTTTAGAGATGAGCGAACTTACAGTAAATTCGATTTGTCACGAACTTCTCGGCTCGGCAGTTGATGACTTTTCCTGCGTAAATGAGTTCAGCCTTCAGGTGCTCCGGTGGGCTGGAAAAGGTGGATACATTACTAGGAAAGAGTCTCCTAGGACTGTATCCACCTTTTCCAGCCGACCGGAGCACCTGAAAGCTGAACTAATTTATGAAGGAAAAGTCATCAACTGCCGAGCCGTTGGAAAATGCCTAATGTCTAATTGTGTACAATAGGCCAAGTGTGTGCATAGTTGAGTACTCTTAAAGGGGTACTCCTGTGGAAAACTTTTTTTTTAATCAACTGGTGCCAGAAAGTTAAACAGATTTGTAAATTACTTCTATTAAAAAATCTTAATCCTTCCAGTACTTTTTAGGGGCTGTATACTACAGAGGAAATGCTTTAATTTTTGGATTTCTCTTCTGTCACGACCACGATGCTCTCTGCTGACCTCTGCTGTCCATTTTAGGAACTGTCCAGAGCAGCATATGTTTGCTATGGGGAATTTCTCCTGCCCTGGACAGTTCCTAAAATGGACAGCAGATGTCAGCAGAGAGCACTGTGGTCGTGACAGAGAAAGAGAAATCCAAAAATTAAAGCATTTCCTCTGTAGTATATAGGCCCTAAAAAGTACTGGAAGGACTAAGATTTTTTAATAGAAGTAATTAACAAATCTGTTTAACTTTCTGGCACCAGTTGATTTAAAAAAAAAAAGTTTTCCACGGGAGTACCCCTTTAAAGGGCAGCTGTCACCAGAATTAACCCCCTAAAACTGTGCCCAGTACGTAAAATCAGCATAGTAGTGTAAAGCCATACCTTTGGCTGCCTTATCTGTGCCTTTATCATTCTAAAAACGCCTTTTTCCAGAGTCAGCAAAAGTCAGATAGGCGTGGCACACTGGTCCTTAAATCAGGCAAAAGTATGGCTGCATTAAAGGGGTACTCCGGTGCTTAGATATCGTATCCCCTATCCAAAGGATAGGGGATAAGATGCCTGATCGCGGGGGTCCTGCCGCTGGGGACCCCCGGGATCTTGCACGCGGCACCCCGTTTGTAATCAGTCCCCAGAGCGTGTTCACTCCTGATCTGATTACCGGCGACCACACGGCGGGACTCCCGCGATCAGGCACCGGAATACCCCTTTAAACCACTAAAGTGCTTTCATAGTTTTAGACTGTATAGTTAAATTTAGACATATAATAAAGTTTATGTAAAAGAGAAACACTGTTGTATGTAATGTCAACATAATTCAGACTATCCATAGTCCGTACCATATATATATATATTTTTTCATTTTACAATGTGTGGAGAGAGAGAGCAGAGGCCCATGGAGAGCCCATTACATGAGGGCAGAGGCCCATGGAGAGCCCATTACATGAGAGCAGAGGCCCATGGAGAGCCCATTACATGAGAGCAGAAGCCCATTGTCCCCCGAGTGAATGGAATGGTAGTGTGTATATTCATTCACTTCTACATCCACTCTTTTGGGATGAGTGGTGTCCTATAGGTCGGCCTCCACCAATTGGCTGGTTACTCTCTATCCTATGGCTAGGGTATAATGTTTTATTTTTAGATATTATTCATTAAATCAAATTCTTAATTGAAGTTACAAATCATGTTAGCTTGCTCTTTCGAATCATAACTGCATATGTGGCTGGGATGGTATAAAAGTTAAAAAAATAGTGATGCTCACTTACCTTGATTCCCTCCAGCCGCTGTTCCAAAGGCACACATTACCACATCCTCCTGGTTCCACTCATCCCCTCAAGAACTCACTTAGCCTATCACTGTCTGAGGCACCACACTACTACAGCCAGTAATTTGTCACCGGTCAGCTGAGTGGTGCCATTTTTGTAAAACCTGTCACAATAAAAAGTTGGCATCGATATAGGTGAGTATTAATACTTTTTATTTTTACAGCAGCCTCATATATATAGATGGTGTGGTGAGCTATTTTAAATATTTTTTTACCCAGAAGCAAAATCTCCGTTACACCTGAAGAGGTGTCCTCTCCCTGAGGAAAGTACTGACCCCGTTTAAAGCCACAGGCCTCTCACCACAGCCAAGCCAGATCACCCTGCTCTGTACTGATGAGGGGCAAACACCCTGAAACAGCTGTCTGCAGATGGGTCCTCTTTCCTTCTGGAGAGAGTTCTGGCTTGGCATAAATCCTAATCAGTTCTGAGACTTCTTAACTAGAGCCTGAGCTGTTTTGCAGGACACACAACCTGTGGAGGTGGTGTGTGAGCTAATTAAAATATTTTTTTTACCCAGAAGCCCGAGGAGTTCAAAATGGCCTAACTTGAATCTCCGTTACACCTGAAGAGGTGTCCTCTCCCTGAGGAAAGTACTGACCATATATATATTTAATCTGGACATTTCAAATGAAATAGTTCTCTGGACCCTAATACTGAAACTTAATAAAATAGGTTTCACTTATTTAACCTTATTTTTTCTGAGAGAATAAAACATGAAACAAAAATCCAAACCATCTAAAATCCAAATCAGTTCCCCACCTATGTCTTACTGCTTCGGGCGCAAACAAAGTGCAGCAGTCTTAAATACTTTAAGAAAGGATAAAACTGAGTGTTCTGTAATTCACTTTATGTTTGCTCTATTAAAATAAGCAGATATAAAATGACATCATACAGGAGACAGCATGGTTTGACGCGTTTTGAGGGTTACCTCTTACTCATCTATTCTTCTTACAGAAAAATATGGTGGAATTTTTCATTGGGGAATCCTCTCATATTTAAGTGCCACAAGTGATACTACCATACAAGTGACACTACCATGCACTAAGGACAGATAATTGATTCAAATCATTTGCTTTATTACGAACAAAACAAATGAAAGACATGAGGTTTGTATTTTCTCCTGGTTTCTAGTTTCACTTCATCTACCCAGAACATTAGGTTAATTGGTTTCCTCTGAAACTGAAAGCATGTGTGGGCTTGTGCCTGTGGGAGGGAAAATAGA
Organism: Hyla sarda; assembly: GCF_029499605.1. Taxonomy (NCBI): domain Eukaryota; kingdom Metazoa; phylum Chordata; class Amphibia; order Anura; family Hylidae; genus Hyla; species Hyla sarda. The sequence continues at coordinate 59,995,256 of NC_079193.1, read as the reverse complement.
GTGTAAGCTCTCAATGAACATAAACTATTGGAAACCAATGATTCTTCATACAGTTATTCATCCTATGCACAAAGCATAAATAGGTAATAACAGCAATAAAAGTGATAAAATCATAAAGAACAATAACAATGTCAATAATTTTCCCACCGTTAATAACCAACTAGAAATCAAATTTTTTTAACTCTTTAAGTACATTTCAGTTTTAAAGCTTATTGAGGTGAGGAGAATTGAGCTATTTTAAATGAACAATATTTGAATTAGATAAGAAATTGTCATGATAAATAAAATAACATCCTACTTCCTTGTCTCAGTTCTGTGCAGAAAAAAGCACGGCCAAGGTGTATTAAAAGAACACGCCGCAACACATAATGCAAAGCAAATCAAGTTTCCCTTTAAAGATTTAAATCCTGTGTAAATAGTTACTGCAAATATATGAATCAGAAAAATGCACTTTCAGCTGTGATGACCACTCCTTTCACTATCTGCTTTTATTTGAAAATCGACAAACACAACGCAGAGTTTAGTTCTGTTTGCTTTTTCTGCTGAAATGGTTTATTCTGTCTGAAAAAAACTTGATGTTTGGCTAAAGGTAACACAAGAGAACATGTCAAAACAAGCAGCAGGAGTTATTTTTGATGCATCTAAGCTACATGTATAATGTGGTTCTTAGTTACTTTAAGGTTTGTGTTAAGTAACATGAAGAAACAACAATAAAAAGACTTTTTATCACCAGACAACATGAAATGCAGAATAAAAGGGCTACCGGACAATGCCATGGTTGTTTTTGTTTTTTTTTCCTTTATATGTTTTATCCCATAATTCATTGGGAAAGAGATTGTCTCGAATCTGGTTTATTTTTTAAAAAAACTTTGAAAAGTAACACATTTCCATCCATGTCATGTTGTGGACCAGGCTGCAGAGATATTACTATATTAGTCACTTAATTGCATTGTCTAAAAATGTAGAAAACGTAAATTGGAGCCATATTACCGGATAGAGACTAGAAGAAGAAGAAATAATTACATACAATTTTTTTTTAAAGGGATACTCCACTGGAAAAAAAAAAAATTTTTAAATCAACTGGTTCCAGAAAGTTAAACAGATTTGTAAATTACTTCTATAAAAAAAAAACTTCTATAATAAAAAAAAATCTTAACCCTTCTAGTACTTATCAGCTGCTTTTATGATTCACAGAAGGTTCTTTTCTTTTTGAATTTCCTTTCTGCCTGACCACAGTGCTCTCTGCTTACACCTCTGTCCATTTTAGGAACTGTCCAGAGTAGGAGCAAATGCCCATAGAAAACCTCTCCTGCTCTGGACAGTTCCTGACATGGACAGAGGTGTCAGCAGAGAGCACTGTGGTCAGATAGAAAAGTTAATTCAAAAAGAAAAGAACTTCCTGAGGATCATAACAGCAGCTGATAAGTACTGGAAGCGTTAAGATTTTTTTTAATAGAAGTAATTTACAAATCTGTTTAACTTTCTGGCACCAGTTAATTAAAAAAAATGTTTTTCAGTGGAGTACCCCTTTAGGTTTTAAATGTGGACATTTTAGAAAAATGTCAGAATTCTAGACATTCTTGTTAAAAAAGACCTATGGTCAGAAGGGAAATTCAAGGTTGGTATACTATTTTATGGCCAGGGTTGCCCGAATTTGTTGCCCCTCACACCCCCCTAGTCACAAGCAGAATTTTGCTAAACGGATAATTATCTTCAGTGTTTCCAATAAAAGGCAGATTGTCAAAAAACTGCCCAAAAAATGCCCAAATTAAATAAAAAAAACAAACACCTTGTAGCAAGTTTGAAAAGGTGTCACCAGAACACACAAAACCTATTGACCAAGAAAAGATCAAGTATACGTGTGTCTTGTAATCAGGAGCGGGTACACATTGCCTATATGGGTTTTGGTCCCTCCTGCTTTTACTCATATAGATTATGTATGTAGGAAGGTAACATCATCCCAGATGAGAAACACAGGAAAAAAATGTCTAGCTCAAACATTGCATGTAGGAATAAAATTGGCAAAACTTTTCCATCTGTGGTGGTGCTGTTGCAAAGGGAAAAAAATGGCCACACTGATAAGGGTAAGTACTATACATAGTGCCAGCCAAGAGTGTACATAGCATAGTTATAGCCTGTGTTGTATCTGTAAGGCCCATTAAAGCTCAAGTTGACCCTATTAACCACTGCAAATGGGCTATTTATACTTTCTTATGTCTCCATCTCTGTACTATCACAACCAAATTAGCAAAAAGTTGCTAGTGGTTCATGCTACCTTTACAATGTTTCTTGCACAATATTCCTTCTCCGTACCAGCAGCCATTCTCTACCATAGTGAATTACAGTTACTTTGTATCTGATAGCCTTAAAAAGGTAGCCCACCTAAATGTCTGCATAATCACTCAGAATTAGATAAAGAAAGACATAAGTTAACTGGCAACCAAACTTACATGACGAACCTGATAAAGAGGGGTCCTGCCCCTCGAAACGCGTTGTTCTTCCGCATGCTTTTGTAAAATAAATTGTTTGTTATTTTATAAGTCCGTTCCTTGCCGGTTAGGTTTTATTAGCCTGTCCCTATTGAGAGGAGAGCGCCGCTGACTGCACAAAATTACCGGGAGATTATTTCTTCTATTCCTTGAACTTACATGATATGCTATAGTAATATGTCAAAAGTTTTTGATCATGTGGGCTTCAGCAATAAGCTTCAAGTCTAAATATCTGACATGTCATTATGTCAGACGTTTGTGCTTTTCCTTATCTCAATCTGAAGGAATAACAAGATTGTTCATAGACTACATTTAGACGCAGAGCCTTTATAAGGTTAACAGATATAAAGTAATTGTAATTCAGTATGGTGGAGAATGGCTGGTGTCAGGGATGTAGATCTCCATGACATGTCAGAATTATAGATCACTAGGGGGTCCGGGTGCTGAGACCCCCATTTGTCACCAAAACAAACTGGCAGAATCGTTCAGCTGAGAACTTTTCTTAACAACATTGTGATAAACAGCCTTTTACAGAAGAACCCACCTGCTTCTGAAGAAACCATGATTAAATCTCTGCTGCAGAATGGCATATTTATAACATGGGGTTGAACAAACATAGATAAGTATTTACACTGTGTTATTCTCTTGGAGAGATAAAAGTAAAAGTAATGTTTTTCTTATTATCATTTTCGTATTTTAACATATAGTTGCACTGCCTGTGACATAAAGTAATAACAAAGAGCGAGGAGAAACATTAAACTTTTCTTTATATCACTATCTGTGGTCCAATAGATTTTTGACCGGCCTGTAACAGTGTTTAGTACCGTATATACTCGAGTATAAGCCGAGTTTTTCAGCACGATTTTTCGTGCTGAAAACGCCCCCCTCGGCTTATACTCGAGTGAACTCTCCGCCTGTCAATCCCTTCTCAATGGTCTTCAACCTGCGAACCTCCAGATGTTGCAAAACTACAACTCCCAGCATGCCCGGACAGCCAACGGCTGTCCGGGCATGCTTGGAGTTGTAGTTTTGAAACCTCTGGAGGTCCGCAGGTTGAAGACCACTGCGGCCTTCGTCATCATCCAGACCCCCCCTTTAGTTTTCTACTCACCTCCCCTCGGTGGGAAGGAAGCTGGTCCTGGCCATCTATGCTGCAGGGACCGTCCGGTGGGGAGGGTTAGTAATTCTGGGCTGTCCGGTGAAAATGGACAGCCCAGAACGACTAACCCTCCCCAACGAACGGCCCATGCAGCATTGATGGTCCGGACCAGCTCACCTTTCCTTCCCACCGAGGGGAGGTGAGTAGAAAACTAAAGGAGGGGGGGGGGGTTCTGGATGATGACAGGGTCTGGATGATGACATGGGGGGATGATGTATTTCCCACCCTAGGCTTATAGTCGAGTCAATAACTTTTCCTGGGTTTTTGGGGTGAAATTAGGGGCCTCGGCTTATATTCGGGTCGGCTTATACTCAAGTATAAAGGGTAAGCTGTTTTTGTTGTGTTTAATCTCTTCTCTTTTAAAGAATTGAAAGCAAACTAAATAGAAGCAAGGCATCACTCCACTTCTACTTCTAATAAGGTGTTTTCATAGCTTGCTTTTTTAACATATGATCTCGATTAATATGAACATGATTATGTTTTTCCGTGAGTTCCCATAAAACATAAATAAAAACACAGCTGACCTGTCGGCTTAAGACCAGAAGGTATTTCTGCCAGAGTCACACTTTTAGAAGAGACCTTTCAGTGAACCATTCACTGCTCTTAGAAAGCTTTAAAATAAGTCAAGAAATTGGAGTTAAGGTTAGAAGATGTGCAACAATTTATTTGTGTTTAAAGAAACACAATCAAGAGCTGTCAAGGTGCTACCTGATGAAGTCTTCCATCAACGACACGTTCTAGCATTGCCATAATATTTTCTTTCATTATACCTGTGGATACTAAAAACTGTTCTAAGAGTTGAACTTACTCTATGTCTTAATGAAAAGAAACTAAGGTTCCTACCACAAGGATCTTTCCTTTTTAAAGTCTACTGAGTGATGGCGAGCTCTTGCCACCCGTCTTCTGAAATTGTTGAGCGTTTATAGGAGAGGTGCAAGTGTTTTGGAAAATAGAGGTGGGCAACAACTAGTCCCTTTTCCTTAGCTATCAATGAGAATTTGACAGCTGTTCACCCCCACTAAACTCAGTATACTGGGTTATGGTGCCGGGGAAGAGCTTAAAGGGGTACTCCACCCCTAGACATCTTATCCCCTATCCAAAGGATGTTGGGTGTAGTGAGTAGTAAACCGCTCATACCCCCCCCCCCCCCCCCCCAGGCTCTGATGTCATGGAAGGGGGCAGACCGGGAAGTGAACATTGGTGAGGTAGGGGAGCTGGGTGAGCTGGCTCCCACCCTCCAATGCAGGACATAATTCTGCATCCATGCCGCATAAAACAGTGAGTGACCCTTCATTTTAATGCTCTTTGCTCGCACTTTAACCTAGTATACTGGGTTTAGTGCAGGTGAAAAAAAAAATTCTTTAAGTCACATGGCTACAGCAGCTAAACAAATCATTGCCCTGGGTGAAGGAAAGCCTAGCTACATATATAATATTTTATCTCCTAGTTTCTTCCCACATAGTTACAAACATATATCTAAGTTTAGATCTATTTCACTAAGATAATTCTTTCATAAGAGGTTTTCTTTGATCCAAGAAAAGGTTCAGTTTCTTATCAGAGACTTTGTCAAGCCATAAAAGGAATAATCTTTGCCACCTTTCATTATTTCAGAGATGCATTACCCCAATGTTTCAACACTTTCTTAGCCTTCTTGTAAAACACCTTCATTCCATCCTGGCATATACTATTAATCAAGCTTGTCATTATCCTTCAGCTTCGTGCTCCTATCTCTATATACTAGTGTTACAAATAGTCACCTGCAGACTTGTAGCTACTTAGTTAAATACTTTTTCTTATTCTGAATTCCACTCCAAGCATGCTTCATATCTACAGCAAATATCATATGCATTGTACGCTGGAAATACTGGTCAATTCCTCATTGTATCACAAGTCGAGTGATCTTGCAGAATATATCTGAAGTAGAAGTCACTTTTGAAGCCCATTGGGGAAATATTGGCATCCAATACACCCATTAATGCCTGAGGATAACATCAGAGATAAGAGATAACAAAAGTTTACAAAACTATTTTAGTTTAAATATATTTCCAGGGTACACGACCAAGTAAAGAAGCACATACTTAGATTCTGTAATGCTGTGTAAAGACTCTTATAATGTGGATTTGAAAAAAATGTGGATTCTTTTTCACTCCCCCCCCCCCCAAATGATTTTTGTATTTGCTGTACATTTTATGGTAAAATTAAAGGTGTCATTACAAAATACAGTGCAAAAAACAAGCCATCATATGGCTCTGTGGTTGGAAAGACTCCAAGGCCAAAACCTGATGTGTTCTTAAAGGGGTACTCAGCCACAAACATCTTATCCCCTACCTAAAGGATAGGGGATAAGATGTTAGATCTCGGGGTCCCTCCCCTGATTCTCCTCCGATAGAAGTAAATGGAGGGGGCGTTCCTGACACCTCCGCTGCCGGCATGGAGATCGTGGGGGTCCCCAGTGGCGGGACCCCCGCGATCTAACATCTTATCCCCTATCCTTTGGATAGGGGATAAGATGTTTGCAGCGGAGTACCCCTCTAAGGGTTGATCAGGGTCCAACTGACAAAAGATGATTGCAGCACTGTCATTAAGTAAAAAAATGTAGTTGATTTATTCCATCATGAGCACATCAAAAAACAGCATTTCGGTTTCCTCTCAAAACCTTTTTCATGTCACATAGTGACTTAAAGAGTACCTGTCACCAAACTAAACTTTTGATATATTGTTTCTTATGTAATTATAAGAGACTTTGCTATTTACTTGCTGTTAAATTCTCAACCTTTATATGTTTTTAATGTGATTGAAAAAATGGCCATTAGGTGGCTCTGTTCTGTTCCCTGCCGCAAGTCATACAGTTGGCTTGGTCTCCTCCTGCCTGGCAGGAGACCAAACTCAGGAAGTGCATGCAGGGCATGGCGAGGTACAGCTCTCGTAGGCTTCAGTGATGTCGTGCCTACTGGGGAATGCCCACTTTCTCCTGCCTGGAGCTCACACAATGTGAGTAAGGGAAAGATATGTAAAACTATTTTTTTTTATGGGCAGGAGGGGAGTTAGGCGTAGTGAAGGAATATAACCTGAGTTAGTTTCGAAAATATGGTTTGATGACAGGTTCTCTTTAATAAAAGTGATTACAGTGCAGTTATATCCAATGATTTAAAGGAGGCATCTTTTCTGAGTAAATCACAAGGGGCATTTTTTTGATTGAAGTTGTCACTTTTCTGGCCTGGGCTATCATGAAGACTTCTCCTGCTCACAACTCCCCTCTGCTAAGCAAATATTTTAGACTCCTGACTCCATCACCCTCCTCACTGCTATACAAACTCCCCATCTTCCTTCTTTGTGCCCCCACATAGTAGTAAGTTCCCCCTCATGTGTGACCCCATACAGTAACTCAATACAGGTCAATATTGTAGCTAAGCCTCTTCATGTGCCCCCACGCTGAAGCCCCATTTAGTAGTACCCCTACACTGTGCACACATATAGTAGCTAGACCCCTCCATATGCCCCCCACGTGACCTCATATGGTAGCTAGGCCCACCATATGCCCCCATACTGTGCCCCTATGTAGTAGATAGCCTTATCAATAATTAGACGCATGCTTGGCTCTTTTTCTCTAAAAAATCTCGGGCGCAGGCAGCATCACACAGAGATACTGCCTACAATGAGAGTCTCAGCTGCCTCCTGTGACAGAACGAGGACCCGCATGTGTATCTTTAGGACACACGCGCAGTTAAGAGCTGCACTAACCTAAGGATCTGCAAAGAGGTTTCCTGTGTGGGCTTGGGGATGGTTATGGGACTTGTTTCTTAAAAACATACAATCTGTGGAGTGCACCCCGAAACGCATCATTGGTCCTTTTATTATTTACTTTGGATTTGAACATTACTCTGGACTTGGAATCCATTTTCAATAGGATAAGTAGCGCCTGACATCAAAAGGGTTTTCGTTTTGCTCCTCTGTACTATTTTGGTGCAGACACTAGGTAAAGTTGAGAAGGACCATGGTCCGATTATTCTAGATTTAAATGCTGTATACGTCAAGAGTAACTCTCGCACAGTTTCTTGCACAATATGCACATAACTTTAGCCCTAGCAAATCTCCATAATTGCCACTCTGAAATGTCATGTTAGCAATGTCCTAACCTCTTGAGAAGATGGAATACATCTTCAAGTTCTCCTACTTGTTTAAGGCTCAGCAAAGCTATTTATTGAAAGACATGGATGATGAAGTTTTGTAAAGGTAATTCTGAATACTTTAGCTGATGCGCTGTACATTTATTTTTTAGCTGACATTATACTGAGGGTCCAGGTGTTTCTCATCTGTGATCTTGAGCCCAATAAATCAAAGAATAGTTGCCTCAACCTTTTCATGTATCATGTCTGCTTGTTAAACATTAAAACATATCATAAGCAATCCATTAATCTATTGTTAAATAACCTCTTCTATCTCCAACTGCATTATAGGATTAGCGAAGAATGGCTGCAAGGGGTAACGTTGGGTCACAGAAAAAATCGAGTGGCAAAGAAATGCCAAAGTACAGTATCAGCCCATTTTGTCATTGTTTTTCCAGTGCAAGCAACATTACACATTACGCCCTGATCAAAAGCTCACTTATCCACCCATCATAGAAGTAAAACAGACGTGTGACCATGCCCTTGTTGTACATATTAGAAAGGCAAGGTATCAAGAAGGTGGCCCATATCAAGATGAGAAAATCTACTTTTTATTTGACAGCAAGTTAAGTTCCCATAAGCAATCGGTCACAACAATGCTGCCTGCAAGCCTTATTGTATACAACATATATACAACTGTATACAACACATACCCTATATAGTGACCTGAATATTCCTAAAAGAAGTACGTTTGAATTTGTGTTTCATGGACTGAAAAAAATGAAAAAATTGCACAGGCTGATCCTTAATATTTGGGTAATGCAATTCATGAAGATGATAGTTTGTGTTTAAAGGGGAAGTCCATCATTAAATAAAAGCTTCTGCTTCTTCAGTAAACATGGCTACTCTTGTCTATGGGCTTGTCTAATATTGCTGTTTGGCTTTAAAGGGGTAATCCAGTGGGAAAAAAATAAAATTAATCAACTGTTAAACTGTTCCAGTACTTATCAGCTGCTGTATGTTTCAGAGGAAGTTCTTTTCTTTTTTAATTTATTTTCTGTCTGACCACAATGCTCTCTGCTGACACCTCTGTCCATGTCAGGAACTGTCCAGAGTAGGAGTAAATCCTCATAGCAAACCTATCCTGCTCTCGACTGTTCCTGACATGTCAGACAGAAAAGAAATTCAAAAAGAAAAGAACTTCCTCTGTAGTATACAGCAGCTGATAAGTACTGGAAGGATTAAGATTTTTAAACAGAAGTAATTTACAAATATGTTTAACTTTCTGTCACCTGTTGATTTAAAAGTAAAAAAATGTTTTCCACTGGAGTACGCCTTTAAGTCAATTGGAATGAGGTACAATTCTAGACCTACCCATAGACAAGAATGTCACTGTTTCAGACTACTTTTTCACCCTTTGACCTAAACTAGTTTATGCTAACAGCACTCTTAGGGTATGTACAAACTGGACTAAAAATAAATGCTAATTTCTTGTGTATTTGCTGCAGATTTCAAGTTTGTATGCGAAAAAATCTGCAAAAAATAATGCCCCAGATAAACATTCCTTATGGTTTAATATGTCCCCTTGATTAAAGCAAAATTTATTTGTTCATCCCTGGTCCTGTCCGTTCAATGGGAAAGCAAGGAGGATTGCATGATTTCATCACCTTTCATTGTAATCTGTGTCCTTTACCAGAAACCATTGAGGCTACTGCCATTCTGTACTCTACCTCAGGCTTAAAGGGGTACTCCGGTGAAAACCTTTTTTCTTTTAAATCAACTGGTGGCAGAAAGTTAAACATATTTGTAAATTACTTCTATTAAAAAAGCTTAATCCTTCCTGTACTTATTAGCTGCTGAATACTACAGAGGAAATTCTTTTCTTTTTGGATTGCTCTCTGATGACATCACGAGCACAGTGCTCTCTGCTGATGTTATTATAATAATGCTTTATTTATTGTTGTCCTTAGTGGGATTTGAACCCAAGGCCCCAGCACTGCAAGGCAGCAGTGCTAACCACTGAGCCACCGTGCTGCCCTTAGCAAACATCTGCTATGCATGGTTACTAAAATGGACAGAGATGTCAGCAGAGAGCACTGTGCTCGTGATGTCATCAGTGTTCCAAAAAGAAAGGAATTTCCTCTGTAGCATTCAGCAGCTAATAAGTACTGGAAGGATTAAGATTTTTTAATAGAAGTGATTTACAAATATGTTTAACTTTCTGCCACCAGTTGATTTAAGAGAAAAAAGGTTTTCACCGGAGTACCCCTTTAAAAATATCTGCCAGAATGGCAAGGATAAGGAGAGACAAGGAAGAAGATAAAAAAAAATATGTACACCAGATAGGTAGAAATGAAAGGATGCACTCACCCGAGGGTCTTGATAGCAGAAGACTTTATTTAATCATCAGTACGGTACATGTGCAGGTAGACGCAGGGGAGCGACCTCGCAGCGACAGGCTGTTTCCTGCGCACAAGGCGCACTTCTTCGGGCTAAACTTTATTAATGAAAGTCTCTACGCATTTAAAGTCAGTCTGAGTGAGCACTTTTACAGCTCAAAGCTTGTAATATAAATGTATGCCCTCTAAATGGCTACCAAAGTTGTAGGAGGTAAATCCTAGCCCTGTCCTATACATGCGGCTGTGAGGAGTAATGCTTACATTTATTTCTATGCACAGTAAACTGTTTTCATTGTGTCAATGTAACCAGCGATTTTATGACAGACTCTGCTAAATTTCATATCAAAATCCATATGGTGTCACTGTCAAAAACTCTACTCCCATTGACTTTAATGGGAGATGGGGAGCGGAAAAGAAGTGACATGTCACATGAAGGGACATGGTTACGCTCTCATGCTATCGTTGAAGCTGTCTTCCCCACCCATACTACATGTGGCTTAGAGAAAGCAACGCTGCAGCACCGCACAGTCAAGTGGGCTTTACACATATGAACCAACCTCTACCATGGTTGGGGTCATGCAGTCACTTCTGGTCAAGGCCAACACCTGTATAGAGTCTGAGTGTTCTCCCTCTCTTTCTGTTGGGTACTCTATTTTCTTCCAACACTCCAAAAAACATACTGATAGGCCAGAGTGAAGACAATGGTGAGAATTCATCAATGTTTTTTTTTTTTTTTTGTCAAAACATTGACACAAATTTTTGAGCAATCACTTATTTGTGCAAAAAATTTCCTTTGTTTTGCACAAAAATAGAGAGCGTTGCACAAAAATTAGTGACATTTTTAAACTTTTTTTTTGTGAAAGAATTGATAAATTTCTCCGAATCTCTACAGTGTTGTATTTTGGATTATTTTGGCACTTAACTTAATATAATAAATAATTATTACCATCCATATAGGCATTTTCACTAGTGATGAGCGGCAGGGGCCATATTTGAATTCGCGATATTTCACGAATATATGGAGGAATATTTGTCCTATGTTCGCGAAATTCACATATTCGCTATGTTCGTTCTCTTTTTTTTTCCATGAGAAAATTCTTCTTGAAATTCGCATAGTGCGCATGCACAATTAAGGGAGGGATCAGTGTCCAGTCTGGAAGTGCCGATATTCGCATAAATGTTCGCATGAATTCACAAATAAATAAAAAAAAAACATGAATATTCGTCATTACGAAGGTATATCACTATATTCTAAATATTCACGAAATTGCGACGTGCCAATATTCACGGTAAAAATTGTCATTTTTAATATTCACGCTCAAAACAAATTTTGACAATATTTTGCACTGCATATAGTTTTAAACCAATAAAGGTTGTCAACAGTCTCAAATTTAATGGGGATTTTTCCTGCTGCAAAAATCACAGGTTGCCTAAGAAAAACTTGTTTTGGTACCATCCTTTCAGATTAGAATGTTAGCAAATATGATACTGTGACCAGGCTGCCTCCAAAAACATGCGATGTTGTTGGACAATACAGTCCATTTAGTGTACCTGTTGTCAACAAAAACGTTTTATATAATGTAGATAATACCATTAAAGGGGTACCCCGTTTTTTTTTTTTTTTTAATCAACTGGTGCAAGAAAGTTAAACAGATTTGTAAATTACTTATCTTAATCCTTCCAGTACTTATTAGCTACTGAATACTACCGAGGAAATTCTTTTCTTTTTGGAACACAGAGCTTCCTGCTGAATCATGAGCACAGTGCTCTCTGCTGACATCTCTTTCCATTTCCAAATTCGCATAGTGCGCATGCACAATTAAGGGAGGGATCAGTGTCCAGTCTGGAAGTGCCGATATTCGCATAAATGTTCACATATAAAAATAAAAAAAAACACGAATATTCGTCATTACGAAGGTATATCACTATATTCTAAATATTCACGAAATCGCGACATGCCAAGCAGGGCTCTGTTTACTGAGGACGAGCAGGACTCTGTACACTGAGAACAAGCTGGGCTCTGTGCACTGAGGACAAGCAGGGCTCTGTGCACTGAGGACAAGCAGGGCTCTGTGCATTGAGGACAAGCAGGGCTCTGTGCACTGAGGACAAGCAGGGCTCTGTACAGTGAGGACAAGCAGGGATCTGTACACTGAGGACAAGCAGGGATCTATACACTGAGGACAAGCAGGGCTCTGTACACTGAGGGACAAGCAGGGCTCTGTACACTGAGGACAAGCAGGGCTCTGTACACTGGGGACAAGCAGGGCTCTGTACACTGAGCACAAGCAGGTATCTGTGCAGTGAGGACAAGCAGGGTTCTGTACACTGAGAACAAGCCGGGCTCTGTACACTGAGGACAAGCTGGGCTCTGTACACTGAGGACAAGCGGGGCTCTGTGCACTGAGGATAAGCAGGGCTCTGTGTACTGAGGACAAGCAGGGCTATGTATACTAAGGACAAGCAGGGCTCTGTGCACTGAGGACAAGCAGGGATCTGTACACTGAGGACAAGCAGGGCTCTGTGCACTGAGGACAAGCAGGGCTCTGTACACTGAGGACAAGCAGGGATCTGTACACTGAGGACAAGCAGGGCTCTGTACACTGAGGACAAGCAGGGATCTGTACACTGAGGACAAGCAGAGCTCTGTACACTGAGGACAGGCAGGGCTCTGTACTCTGAGGACAAGCAAGGCTCTGTGCACTGAGGACAAGCAGGGCTCTGTGCAGTGAGGACAAGCAGGGCTCTGTGCACTGAGGACAAGCAGGGATCTGTACACTGAGGACAAGCAGGGCTCTGTGCACTGAGGACAAGCAGGGCTCTGTACACTGAGGACAAGCAGGTCTCTGTACACTGAGGACAAGCAGGGCTCTGTACACTGAGGCTCTATGACATGCTCCCGGCTCACACATCAAGATGACTGACCAGCCAAGACCCTGCACAGAACCCTGCTTGTCCTGTCCTCACTTCCTGTATTTGGTCTCCTCAAGGAGACACACAGGCAATAGCTGCAGAGACAGCATTCTTTCACCCACAAATATACACAATTGTGTTGATTGTGTTGATGACAGGTACACTTAAAAAAGTAAAAATGTGTCCCTTCAATTAATTTCTACACAAATTGGCGCTTTATTGAAGATCTCTTCTTGGAACAAACTACATATGGAAATAAAGTGAAACAGGACGGTGAATAGAGCTCGAAATATCTTTTTGATAAATAATCTGTGCTGCCTTTAGTCAAGGCCAGTCCTTACAATCACAGTTGCATTGTTCGGGTCATGTTGTGGAAATTTTTTTTTTTTGACAGAGCGAATGACGATCACCTGCTCTTCCATTTAAATAGGGGGTAGAATCCAATCCTTTCTCATCACTACATAAAACAACATTCAATTCTTTTCTCCGTTTCTTTCATGTCTGATGCCTTTCACTTGTAGACAGTGTTGCAACGTATTCACCATCCCCCCTCCTCCCTGAATCTCACAAAGCAAATATCTTCTTCTTACAAAGCTCATAAAGATTTGCTTTTACTTATTTCAGGTGCACAATGTGAATTGTTATGTTGGAGCTTAAAAAAACAAGAGAAGAAAGGCTTGGACTTTGGTTAATAGAGAATAAGAAGAATGTATGACGTCGGTGTCTGGGTAAAATCATTATTTAAGGTGAACATATGCCATCCATGTTCAGCGTGTCAATAAAGTCACATTCTACATGGTTACATTTAAAGAGTTGGATAAATTTACCATTTAAAGCTGTTTTAGTTGTTGACTTACCCAAAATAGATGTAGGCATGTTGGGAAGGTGTTGGCATTATCTTTCTTATGTGGACCTAGAAGGGTATTACCATCTTAAAATGTGAAGTCATATGATTGCTAACATATGCTATAACATTCTGATATGGGGGGGGGGGAAACGACGACATTACAGTGCACTCGGGGCTTTTTAAATCACCTTGTAGCCTCAGACACCTTGATTTCAATAGTATTTTTATTTTCTTGCTACACTCCCCATTTCCTGATATATCAAGGTTTTTACATTGGCTTTACTATCTGTAGTCATTACCGAATTGTCAGATGTTTGGGAACTATAATGCTAAATGGCATGTGAATGTCAGACTCAGGGGTTCTGTAAGGAGCTTTATAATCACACCCTCTAAACATGATTCATGCCCCCCCCCCCCCCCCCAAACTACCATTCACACTGCATAATGAAGTTCCCACTCATCTGATCTTTCAGTGAAAAGAACACAAAGTCAACCCAATATTAAAACACCTATATGTCCGGAATGGGGAGGTACAGAAAAAAAGCAAAAACATGGTTGAAATCAATGCCATAAAGTGTTAAAAAATATCATTTTTGGGACTGACCACAAGTCCTCTTAAAGTAGGTTTGAATGCACCTGTAAAAAATTAAATAGTGCATTGAGTAATCTGTATTATAGTTTACTAATAGGGTTGATGTATCAAGGAATAATTTTACCCAATTCCCTTATGTCGATGAATATTTTCCCTTATGATTAATATAATTTGGTATCTACAACATCTGAAACCTTAATTTTTCTCTGGATTATCATAACAGGAGAGATAATGCCATAGTTGTATATTTCGCTATAAGTTTTATATAAGATGAACCACTACCTGCAAAATAATCTTAAATAATATATGAACTAGCATTAGATGGTCGGTATAATACATGGATCCAAAAGTAATGCAAACAGAGTATGTCTGGCAACTCACCACAAAAAGAATTCAGTAAATACCGGCCACCATGGATATCTGGGATCTTGTGGGAAGCTCAGAGGCTACAGACCGGTGAGTTTCGTGCAATCAGCACTTCTTCCGGCCCCATTGTGCAGATTGCACGAAACTCACCGGGGTCGGAAGACGTGCCCAGTGGGGTCAGAAGAAGTGCTGATTGCACGAAACTCACAAGTTTGTAGCCTCTGAGCTTCCCCCAAGATCCCGGACATCCATTGCGGACGGTATTTACTGAATTATTTTTGCGGTGAGTTGCTGGATTTTCATTTTTTCCTTTCATAACCCATTCTGAAGTGTACAGGCACTATGCCGTACCAGTATTTATTGGAATAATATGGTCATTCGGGTAGGGCTTTACACCTGTATATTTAAAAAAATTGGTGGATAGTTTTGGAGTAAGAGAGTATGAGTTGGGGCTCTATCAGTTACTATATAATAATACTAGCTGAATACCCGGCGTTGCCCGGTTTTTCCTTCCTAATCCTTGTTGGGGAGGAAAATAAACAAAGGAGGAAGCTTTTGACTTCATATCCCGTCCTCATATATTGTTGTCATATCCCAAACCCATATCCCTCCTCATATCCCGACCTCCTATCCCGACCTCCTATCCCATCATCATATCTCGACCTCCTCATATCCCATCCTCACATCCCGTCCTCATATCCCGTCCTCATATCCCGACCTCATATCCCGACCTCCTATCCCAACCTCCTATCCCGTCCTCCTATCCCGACCTCCTATCCTGACCTCCTATCCCCTCCTCAAATCCCGTCCTCCTATCTCGACCTCCTATCCCGACCTCCTATCCCGTCCTCCTATCCCATCCTCATATCTCGTCCTCCTATCTTGACCTCCTATCCTGTCCATCTATCCCAACCTCCTATCCCGTCCTCCTATCCCGTCCTCATATCCCGTCCTCATATCCCGTCCTAATATCCCGTCCTCCTATCCCGACCTCCTATCCCGACCTCCTATCCTGTCCATCTATCCCAACCTCCTATCTCGACCTCCTATCACGACCTCCTATCCCGTCCTCCTATCCCGTCCTCCTATCCCGTCCTCATATCCCGTCCTCATATCCCGACCTCCTGTCCCATCCTCATATCTCGTCCTCCTATCTTGTCCTCCTATCTCGACCTCCTATCTCGACCTCCTACCCTGACCTCCTATCTCGTCCTCCTATCTCGACCTCCTATCTCGACCTCCTATCCCATCCTCCTATCTCGACCTCCGATCCCATCCTCATATCCCGTCCTCCTATCTCGACCTCCTATCTCGACCTCCTATCCCGACCTCCTATCCCGACCTCCTATCCAGACCTCCTATCCCGACCTCCTATCCTGTCCATCTATCCCAACCTCCTATCTCGACCTCCTATCCCGACCTCCTATCCTGTCCTCCTATCCCGTCCTCATAACTACGTAGTAATAATTTTAAAATGGACTACGGGTAGTCAGGTATTTATTAACTGCGACAGTCGCAACTGCGCAAAAAAAAGTCGCAACAGGGTTAAAAATTGACTAAATTTACTCCAGCTCAAACATGGAGCAGAAAAAGCTACTACCAAAGTAAAAAAGGAAAAATTGCTTACGTGAAAGAAAATTATCAACAGGCTGAAAGCAGTTGATAAATAAGTCACACATAAACAAAAAAAAGTAAGGAAAAAAATTACAAAAAAAATAAAAAATACATAAGCAAACATTGATAAATGTCCCTCATTGAGTTTTATATATATAGATAAGTTAATAGTAGAAATGATGACAATGTGCCCAGCCTGAATGGTAATTTTTGTGATGTGAGATGTATTTTGCCACAAATAGATGGATTGGTTAGAATTGGGACCTTTGATATCATGTCCAATGTGCTGGCCACAGGTACTTCTCGGCTTTATGATTTTCTATGATTTGTTATTCTTCATTTCCAGGAATAAGATAAGACCTAATGATTTCCATCATATGAGGGGGATTTAGAAGGATAGTAAGTAAATAAGATTGAAAACTATGATGGCTTTATAAAGGATCATTATAGTTTGTATCTGGCAGCAGCTTCCTCCTGTGCCCCCATTGTAAACACATGCATGCTCGGCTGAATTGTTCATTGTGGTGCATATTGGGAAGAATATCTGTATGAGCATTTGACCGATAGCTATTCATTCTTCAGATTTTACCCCTCAAGATGTCTACCAGACTTTCCAATCTTGCCAGATTTCACAACTATAGCAATAAGAAAGTGTGAAATTTGTGTGTTTGTATCCAAACTTTACTTTTTCCCCCCAAAGTATTCTGTATACAGGGTAATGGATTATCAGCTGTCTGATGTAGTCTGACATATCATTAGATCATCCTCACTTTGTATCACATCATAGCTCTACTTTATTTATATGATACAATATTTGGTCTGGTTACTGTGGAAGACTCTTCAATTAATTATCTTTTGTTTACCAAGAATAAGGGTTTATTCACACGTACAGGATCTGCTTCATATTAGATTAGATGCGCTGCATTTGAAGCTGCAGATTTGAAGCTGTGTTAAGTCATTTAGTTTACATTGACATCTGCAGCAATCATGCCATTATAATTGAATGAGCGAACGGAGCTCCCTAACTCCTGTCTCTACTCAGCGTGTATATTATCATGGCCATTTTGGTAAGAGGTGTGAGCAGGCGCTGTTTATCGTCTGTCATTCTTTACTTTGTCTAAGGTCCGTGGTTTCCATGCAGCTAGGAACATGGCAAGAAGGAATTACCACACCTGGACCTCATGATGCTAGGTTAAAGAAAAAGGGGGAGATTTATCAAAACCTGTGCAAAGGAAAAGTTGCCCAGTTGCCTATAGCAACCAATCTCCCCCAAAGGGTCTAGCATAGAAAGCCCCTTAGGAGACTGTATGTGGAAGGTGCTGCCAGGCAGTACCAACCCAAGACAATATGCTGCTTGGGTCCAAGAGTGAAATGCTGCCCGCCCCACCCCCCTCAAAAAAAAGTACTATGCCATAAAACTGCACTGCAACTCACATTAATCTGCAGCATTAGGTAGGCAGCACAGCAGTTCCCCCACATTAGGTAGCATATATTCCCCACATTAGGTAGGACAGATTCCCCACATTAGGTAGCATAGTTTTCCCACATTTGGTAGCATTGATCCCCCAAAATAGGTAGTAGTTTCCCCACATTAGGTAGCATAGATTCCCCACATTAGGTAGTATAGTTTCCCACATTAGGTAGCATCGTTTCCCACATTAGGTAGCATTGTTTTTCCACATTAGGTAGCAGTATCCCCACATTAGGTAGCATAGATTCCCCACATTAGGTATCTTAGTTTCCACACATTAGGTAGCATAGTTTCCCCACATAAGGTAGCAGTATCCCCACATTAGGTAGCATAGATTCCCCACATTAGGTAGCAGTTTCCCCACATAAGGTAGCAAAGATTCCCTACATCAGGTAGTATAGTTTCCCACATTAGATAGCATAGATTCCCCACATTAGATAGCATAGATTCCCCACATTAGGTAGCATAGATTCCCCACATTAGGTAGCAGTTTCCCCACATAAGGTAGCAAAGATTCCCTACATCAGGTAGTATAGTTTCCCACATTAAATAGCATAGATTCCCCACATTAGGTAGCATTTCCCCACATTAGGTAGCATAGTTTCCCCACATTAGGTAGCATAGTTTCCCCACATTAGGTAGCATAGATTCCCCACATTAGGTAGCAGTTTCCCCACATAAGGTAGCAAAGATTCCCTACATCAGGTAGTATAGTTTCCCACATTAGATAGCATAGATTCCCCACATTAGGTAGCATAGATTCCCCACATTAGGTAGCATAGTTTCCCCACATTAGGTAGCATAGTTTCCCCACATTAGGTAGCATAGATTCCCCACATTAGGTAGTATAGTTTCCCACATTAGGTGGCATAGATTCCCCACATTAGGTAACATAGATTCCCCTCATTAGGTAGCATAGTTTCCCCACATTAGGTAGCATAGATTCCCCACATTAGGTAGCATAGTTTTCCCACATTAGGTAGAATGGTTTCCCCATATTAGGTACCATAGATACCCCACATTAGGTAGCATAGTTTTCCCACAATAGGTAGCATAGTATTCCCACATTAGGAAGCAGTTTCGCAAAATTTGAATACATAGCCCCCCTGACCCCCGACACATAGAGACACACACAGACACACACACAGACACACACATCCTCTTCAGGCCCGGGTCTAAAGTGCCCGCTGCACTATTATGCGCCGAACCACTTTAGAACAGTTAGCAGCAGCGGCAGGGCCGACCCTACCATGAAAGGAGGCACAAAAAAAAAGGGCCAGCAAAGTGCCGCCCCTGAAAAGTGCTTAAACATAACACCTAAAGGTGTGTAGACCACATCAACATGTGAAGCCCTGCTGCTAACTTTCACAGCATTTGCTGCTATTCACAGTCATTTTTTTTTTTTTTTTGCATTGATTTATTATCATTTTTACTCACCACATTTGTGTTTATTGTTTATGCACAATTTTCAGCACTGACTATTGCACTTTTTTTTTAATTGTTGTTGTATTGCACTTTGTTAGCACAAGCATTTTATGCTGCGGAGTCAGGCCCCTATGCTATATACCTATTTATTTATTTATTTAACTTGTTATCTATACAGGACTTTTCACCCAAGTACCCACTCTCTTTTAATATATATTTATATATACTATCTTATTGATTGATTTTGTATGCATAACCTTTATATAATAATAAAATATTTTTAACCATATACTGCAGTTGTTCTTAATCTGTGGGGTTTCACATGTTTGTGGGATCTACACACCTTTAGGTGTTACGTTTAGTCGTTGGTTCTTGTGAACCCCTATTTTATCTTATTATTATTTTTTAGTTTTGGAGCCTACATATAGGAAGGACATTTTTTCTTTGTTGGTACTTATATCCTTGAAAAGTGCCGCCTGGGACTAATGATCCCACCGGGTCCAATTGTAGGGCCAACCCTGCTGCAAGGAGTCCAGTCCAGTTAAAAAAAAGTGTGGGATTTCCACTGAATGGCTTGTCTTGCAGGACTCCTGCTAATGGGAATGGTGTTCCTGCTGTGGAAAAAATGCAGGAACTCAGTTCCTAGGCATTCCTGCAGGACTTGAGCCCTGAGTGCTGCATTTGCACCATCAATTTGGTGAAAGAGTTGTTGGATGCTACAAAAGCAAACAGGTATTGAGCTGCCATTGCTGTTGTGTCGACAAGTTGAGCTGCTTGCTGACTGAAGCATTGTGCTCTGATGATGTTACTGTCCTGTGAGGACTTACTGTTAAGTAGCTACCACATGCAGGGTGCCAGCCATTTTGGGGGATGTGGTTTATTCTGAGACAGGGCCATCTCTTTAATAGAGAAAGAAGGAGAGAGAAGATGGATGGTCAGTGAAAAAAGCAGGTGGAAGTAACAGACATCAAGAGACAGACTGTGATGGTACTTGAGAAACGCATCCAAAACCGCTAACCTGTTAACCACAGTAACTAAAAATTGTGAAGTACCGTATTTTTCGCCGTATAAGACGCACTTTTTCTTCCCCAAAACTGGGGGGGAAAAGTTGGTGCTTCTTATACGGCGAATACACACATATCGCGGCGGTCCCCGCGGCCATCAATGGCCGATCACGGTGATGCCCTGTATTAACTCTTCAGATGCGGCGATCAAAGCTGACCACTGCGTCTGAAGTGAAAGTGACACTAACCCGGCTGCTCAGTCGGGCTGTACTGGACCACTGCAGTAAAATCGCAGCGTCCCGAACAGCTTACAGGACACCGGGAGGGACCTTACCTGCCTCCTCGGTGTCTGCTCCGTGCTGGGATCCCCTGCATGTCCTACGCTCTCCTTCGACATCATCACGTCGTTGCGCACGCCATCCCGTCATCCAATAGGAGCAGCGTGCATAGCGACGTGATGACGGCGACGTGATGACGGCGACGGAGAGCGTAGATCCCGGGGAAGAAGAAATCTGGAGCGTCAGGGACACCACGGGGACGCGGCGACAGCGATGGAGCGACATCCAGGGCAGCGAGGACGAGCGGTGACGGGTCCGGAGCGGCGGGGACACGTGAGTATTACCTCCTATACCAGTGGTCTTCAACCTGCGGACCTCCAGATGTTGCAAAACTACAACTCCCAGCATGACCGGACAGCCGTTGGCTGTCCGGGCATGCTGGGAGTTGTAGTTTTGCAACATCTGGAGGTCCGCAGGTTGAAGATCACTGTTGGGTTCAGAATCTTTTTTTTCTAGATTTTGCACCTTTAAAATTGGGTGCGTCTTATATGCCGGTGCGTCCTATAGGGCGAAAAATACGGTATATATATTGTTGTTAAACTTCCAAGCGTTTCGTGCTTCTATGAAGTAGTCACCTGTCAAGTCATCTTGAGTTGGAGGACGTTACATTGGACTGGTGTGCCTCCTTAATGTGCCATAACCTCCCTGCCGGAAGGTCATCAATCTACCCTTAGCCCGCCACCATTGCAGGTAAAAATGCTGAGGCAGTTGAGGGGTCTGTAACACTTATACTTTCTGTTTGGAGTAGTTTTCATATTGTACTTAATGTCCTTGTTCTATTCTCTTATAGGAAATTATGTAAAAATACAATCTCTGCCATTACAAAGTGGATTTGTTTTTGTAGTCTTTAGCCCATTAAATATGTAAAGACTGGAGTAGTCATATATTAAAAATGGTATTGCTTACTGGAATCAATAATGTGATAGGAATTGGGTACATAATATAGTCAGTACCACATTATTCTTTATAGAAAAATATAAGTTCTGAAACACTTAAACAGTGACCTCATTTAGCTGCGAAAACACTGAGTAATAACGATGTCCTGATGAACTGTAATTCACATTACTGGCCTATAAACATTGATTGTTTGTATCATCTTTTCCGGCAGGTATTAAGTGCAAAAAAAAAAAAAAGTTAAGTCATTTTCTAAGTAGAAGATAAAAAATGCGATATGACTATACCCCAAAGCATAGTGATACATGGTGTGATCTTGAAAACTGTATTAAAAACAGTGACCTCAATCATCAGGGTCATTTACATTATTCCTGGTCTTACTACTAATATAGTATATAAGATCCCTGAGGAAGGGGAATTATCCCCGCAACGCGTCGGATCTGATTGTATTGGCCTTTTTTATGAACATTTTAATTGAATAAATTGGGATTTCTGCATGAAGTATTTGGTGATCACAGTGATTCCCATCGAGAAAAAACTTCAGTTAGATCCGAAAAAGGAAAGAAAGGGAAAGAAAAGTGTGCAGAGTACCTGGTTTGGCGTGTTAGCCGGATCGAGGGGGGGGGGGTTAAGGACAGAGAAACCCCTCTTGCTGAAGTAAGTAGGAAATCTATAACAGTGCATGAATTGGCTAATGTGAACATCGATCCTGTCCGCTCCGGTGGGAGGGTTAGTCGTCCAGGCTGTCCATCTTCACCAGGAGGCCCTCTTCTCCACTCCGGGCCGGCCCCGGACTAGTGACGTTGCCTTGACGAACAGGGACGTCCGTGCGCATGAACGTCCCTGTGTGTCGTCGTCAAGGCAACGTCACTAGTCCGGATCCAGCCCAAAGCAGAGAAGAGGGCCACCCGGTGAAGATGGACAACCCAGACGACTAACCCTCCCACCGGACTGTCCCTGAAGCATAGATGGCCCGGACCAGCTCACCCTTCCTTCCCACCAAGGGGTCCGAGCATGCTGGGAGTTGTAGTTTTGCAACATCTGGAGGTCGGCAGGTTGAAGACCACTGATGAAGGGATTGACAGGCAGTGATGATGAAGGGGGGTGATGATGACATGGGGTATGATGACAGGGTGATGATGACAGGAGAATGATGATGGGGTGTTAATGACGGGTGTCTGGATGATGACAGGGGGGGGGGATGATGACATGGGGGGATGATGTATTTCCCACCCTAGGCTTATAGTCTAGTCAATAACTTTTCCTGGGTTTTTTGGGTGAAATTCGGCTTATATTCGGGTCGGCTTATACTCGAGTATATACAGTATTATTGTTATGTTGCTATTATTATTGTAATGGGATCTACAGTAGAAATGCTTCAACAGTTTAGATGGCTGTGGGAAATTCCATTTCTTGGTGTGAAATCTGTCCTCTGTCCTTGCCATTCAGGGAAATTTATGGTATGTTCCTGTAGCATTCATTCTTTTCCTGATCCCTTCCATTTCTGCTGGAAGAGGGCTAAAAGGTGGCTTAGCTTAGAGTTTAGGCAATTTCCCTGTTTTCCTATTACAGACAAAGTAGTAGGGGAAAGCATCCAGTTTCCTGACAGTCAAAAACCGGTTTGTGCCATTAAAGGGGTACTCCACTGGAAAAAAAAAATTCTAAATCAACTGGTGCAAGATTTGTAAATTACTTCTATTTAAAAATCTTTCCAGTGCTTATTAGCAACTGTATGCCCCAGAGGAAGTTCTTTTCTTTTTGAATTTCCTTTTTATCTGACCACAGTGCTCTCTGCTGACACCTTTGTCCATTTTAGGAACTGTACAG
Source organism: Hyla sarda (assembly GCF_029499605.1). Taxonomy (NCBI): domain Eukaryota; kingdom Metazoa; phylum Chordata; class Amphibia; order Anura; family Hylidae; genus Hyla; species Hyla sarda. The sequence goes on along the minus strand of NC_079193.1, from coordinate 59,971,812 downwards.
AGTAGGAGCAAATCCAAATAGCAAACCTATTCTGCTCTGGACAGTTTCTGACATGGACAGAGGTGTCAGCAGAACATACAGCAGCTTATAAATTCTGGAAGGATTAAGATTTTTAAATAGAAGTAAATTACAAATTACAAATCTGTTAAATTTTCTGGCACCAGTTGATTTAGAAATTTCTTTTCCCAGTGGAGTACCCCTTTAGGGTCTATTCACAAAGCCGAATTTTAGCTTGCAGAATTCCACCTCAAATTAAAGCCCATAGATTTCTATGGGATTCCGCACTCCCATTCACACTTCCGAATTTCCCCCTGCCGAATTCCGCTAGTGGAATTCTGCAAGCGGAAATTCAGGAGTGTGAATGGGAGTACGGTATCCCATAGAAATCTATGGGAATTAATTTGAGGCAGAATTCCGCAAGCTGTAATTCTGCCCTGTGAATAGACCCTTAGGCTAGGTTCACACTACGGAATCTCCAGACGGAAAAATTCCGTCTAAAGATTCCGAGTGTGGCCAGCGCCGACTTGACCAGTCGGTGCTAGGACCGCATGGACATTGCCATCCCCAATAGACAGCAATGTCTTCCGCGAGTAGATCTGCCTGAAGAATGAGCACCACCATTCTTTAGGCCAAAATTTGAAAGCAAATTTTCCGCTCACAAATTCAGCATCAAAATTTACAAAGTGTGAATTGGTAACCGGAAAACCCAGTGACTCGCATATACATTTTAGTAAGCTCAATTTCTTTCTGCAATTTCAAAGCAGAATTTCAGGCAGCAATTCCATAGTGTGAACCTAGCCTTAAAGGAAAAGGTGGATAATCTCCTGGAACATATATAGAACAATTTGTTATGTATCTCATAATAGAATTACAGTGCTGTAAGACTGAAGAATTCTCTGGAATGTTTTCTGTATTTTCCTATATCATGGTTTGAATTCCTGTCAGGCACTGGTAGAATATACATGCGCAGATCGGGAACAATGTGAAATTACATAATGCCTTCACAAAACATCTAGGAATCTTGCCAGTGCTCTGATCCATACAGATATCGATTATCTGTCATAACTCACCTTTTATTTTCTCCTCGCTGTTTCCTACTTCTCTTTACTTATTTACAAATCATCGGGTATTTACAAGACGAAAGATGGAAAAAAAAAAAAAAACAATGTAGCTTACATGTACCTGTACTGTAAGAGTACAGAAACATTTACAAACCATTTTACATTTCTATACATGTAATAAATTACCTGAAAAAATATGTAGTGTAAATGCTTTGTATTATTTATATTGCACTGACCCTGGAAAGCAACCAAGCAACGGTCTGTATTAAGGAACATTTAAATAAGGAAGATTTGTTTAAAACAGTGGCATATAGGTCTTTTGTAAGGAGTTATCCCTAAGGAAGTATTAAAGAAATGATAGCCCTTACTCTTGGTATGTTGCTGGGGCACTCACCCTTACTCACCATAAGGGCGGGTCGCCTTTGGAACCTAAACCCTGACCTGGTTATCCAGAGAGTGCCCTTAACAAGATAAATAGATAAAGTGCATAGTCTAACTCACATGTCTTCAACAGGTCTCACCAATCTCAGCTTATCAGGGAGACTCAAAATAGAGATGTTTGCACTAGAAAAGGCAAGATGGCGGTGGCAACAGTCAAGGCTATATGAGCTTTCATGGAGAGTTTCTTTGTGGTGTAATACATAGTGGGAGATTTATCAAATTTTTCAGAGGCTTTTTTTAAAATGGAAGACGCAATCTGATTGGTCGTTATGGGCAACTCAGCAACCTTTTCCTCTGGACAGGATTTGATGAATCTCCCCCTATGTGACTACATTACGGATCCTGGTCTAGACGCATCAGGGGTGCTCATTGGAACTATGGAAGCTCTTGGTTTAAGGTGCAAGAAAACAGGTTCAAGAATGTAAAGGTAAAAGAATTGTCATGTATGGGCAGGGAAGGAGAGCAGCCCTGATCTCACCCACTCCCTCTGACCTTCCTACTTGCCTCTCTGCCCTAAACAGCGGATCGACAACCACGGTGATGGTCCCTTCCTTAATAAGTGATGGAAGTCACTGTCAACAAAAGAAACTACAAAACAGACACAGGTCGGGATACAGTCAGGAAGTACACAAACTAACAGAAATAACTCAAAGTCAAAGTCTATACCAGGAGTTGTCAAAGGTGCCAAGTTGCAAATACAAGAGAAGAGTCAGGAAGCCAAGCCAGAAAGTCACAAATACCAGGAAAACAAAGTACAAGATAACTACACTAGCTACAGGAGGAAACCTCTTTCGCAAGGGAGGTATGAGAGCACACTGCAGGCTTATATAGGCAGCCAGACAGGTGCTCTCATCAAGGTCAGCTGACTAGTCAGAGAACTAGGCGTAGCCCAGCCAGGGCTGGATCATCATTAGCGCTCCTGGAGCACCTGCTCTGGGCCCCATGCCCGCAGGGGGCTGCTCAGTAGCGGATAGGGGGGGACTGTTTTAAAGTGTCTGCAGCGTCGGCTGCTTGTCAAAGATCAGTAGCCCGGCCGCGGTCACTTTAAAACAGTGACCAGCGGCAGCTCCTGTGGGCCCGGACTCCTCCTGCTTTTTCTCATATTTCCTTACCTGGCCACGCATTACCTGGCCGAGCAGGGGAGGATTATGAGGCAGAGGGGGGTAATGATGAGCATGGGGGAGGAATGATGAGCAGGGGGGAATGATAAGCAGGGGGGAAGTGATGAGCAGGGGGGAAGTGATGAGCAGGGGGGGGGAATAATGAGCAGGGGGGAATGATGAGCAGGGGAAAACACAGGAAAGGAGGCAGGGGGGGTTAATGTGGCACAGGGACTGATAAAAGGGGGAGGAAGGAGGGGGGGCAAACTGAGGATCAAGGGGAATCAAAGTTGGGGGGATGATGAGGCATATAGTTCAGAGCTTCCAAGTCATTTATTTAACATTTATTTTTTTCCCCTCAAATTTTCCTGTGAAAATGAGGGTATATGTTATATGCCAGTGTGTGTTATACACAGATAAATACTGTCATTCCCCCCCCCCCCCCTCACATTCAGCAGGACATCCCTGTGTCCTGAAAGATCTTTTCGGGACACAAGGATGTCCTGGTTACCTTTCTGCGGCCCCGCGTTAACTTTAAAAACGCAGGGGCCACCGGGAGGTAGCGCACGCAGGGACATCACTGTCGTCCCGTGCGTGCGCCCATAGGAGCGGAGCAACAAGGATGCACGCATGGTAAGTTACCTGCACGTCATCTTCAGTGCTCCGACCACCGCTCCACCGGTCCCGGGACCCACTGCTATGGCCCCTAGGCCATAGCAGTAGATCATGACCCCGGACCAGAAGAGCGGTGGTCGGAGCACTGAAGTGGGGCAGTACACAGACATATAGTCTCCAGCCATACACTGTATATGGCTGAAGGCTGTATGTCTGTGGGGGATATACTGCACCTAATGTGGGGAACTATACTACCAACGTAATGTGGGGGGACTACAACCTAATGCGGGGGAGCTGCAACCTACTGTCGGGGAACTACAACCTAATGTGGGGGAACTGTACTGCCAACCTAATGTGGGGGAAACTGTACTGCACCTAATGCGGGGGAACTGTACTGCACCTAATGCGGGGGAACTGTACTGCACCTAATGCAGGGGAACTGTGCTGCACCTAATGCAGGGGAACTGTACTGCACCTAATGTGGGGGAACTTTACTGCACCTAATGTGGGGGAACTGTACTGCACCTAATGTGGGGGAACTGTACTGCACCTAATGTGGGGGAACTAAACTGCACCTAATGTGGGGAACTATACTGCACCTAATGTGGGGAACTATATTGCACCTAATGTGGGGGAACTGTACTGCCAACCTAATGTGGGGGAACTGTACTGCCAACCTAATGTGGGGGAACTGGGGGTGGGGTTGGTGAAAAAAAAGTGTAGTGGAGAAGGACCAGGAGGGCATGGGGGGCTGAAGTGAGGTTGTTTGGGGTGGGGTGGGGGGTGAGGTAAGGTAAGTGTGGGTTTGGTAAAGGGGGCAGAGGAGTGTGAAGGGGACTTAGGGGGGGGGGTAGGGGGTGCAGAAAAGTGGAATAGTGGAGAAGGACCTGGAGTGTTGAAGGGGGGGGGACTTAAAGGGGTACTCCACCCCTAGACATCTTATCCCCTATCCAAAGGATAGGGAATAAGATGTCTGATCGCGGGGGTCCCGCCGCTGGGGACCCCCGCAATATAGCATGCAGCACCCACCTGTATCTGCTTTCGGCATGGGTGCTGCATGCTATGCTATGGGTGCTGCATGCTATATTGCAGGGGTCCCCGGTGGCGTGACCCCCGCGATCAGACATCTTATCCCCTATCCTTTGGATAGGGTATAAGATGTCTAGGGGTGGAGTACCCCTTTAAGGACCAGGGGAAGACTAAGGCTAAGTTTCCAGAGAAGGCAAAAGCACAAGAAAAAAATGCCAAAAAATTATCATAACACAGGAAAAAGCAGTAGCAGTTTTTGCAGGTAAAAAAAGGGGGAAACCTAGCCTTAGGGGTCTCTGGGAGCAGGAGTCTGGAGGAGAACTTAGGGGTCTGGGGGGCAGAGGGGTCTGGGGGGGAATTAGGGCTCGTCCACACTACGAACCTCCGCCAGCAGAATTTTGTTTGTTTTCAATGGGATGCTGCTGCTCTGTGCACACTATGGAAGACACAGTGTGTGGTAGTATTATTTTTAGAGGGCATGATGTTTGGCAGTATAATATACAGGGTACATAGGGTTTGGCAGTATAACATACAGAGTACACAGGGTTTGGCAGTATAATATACAGGGTACACAGGGTTTGGCAGTATTATATTTAGGAAGCACTGTCTCTTGAAGGGTTATAATGAGTGTTGTCTTTATACAGAGGATGAGGATCGGCTGGCAGAGTGAGGAACCAATGATGTCCAGGCATCAAACTTTACAGAGGAAGATGGAGCTGGAAGAAGACCTGGCGTCTGGACCAGATGAAGAAGAAAAGGAAAGACAACAGAGAAGACGTCTCCTGTGAGTGATTTTATGTTTGTGTTTTCTCCTGACTGTCACATTAGATCTCTCGTCACTTCTAAGTTTTGCAGTAATAATGGATTTTTACCCTGTTCCCCAATTTGAGGCTCCGGCTGTTACAAAACTATAACTCCTATAATGCCTGAAGCTCTCCAGACATAATGGGTGTTGTCGCTTTGCAACAGCTGGAAAGAGTGACTTGAACTGAAGTGATTTTAGACCATGCAGCCATTTTATTTTAACCTGGGGCCTGACTCCTGTGACACCCACCAAAAAAAAATATAAAAAAAACAGGCGACATAGTCTAATGTGCCCAGGCCTATTTTTGATCTCAGTCTGTTCCTTACTTGACAGGCCCGCAACAAGTCTCAGTGGAAGGGGGACTGGCGGGGCGGGGCGGCCCCATCATAATGATGTGCTCCGTCTTCCAGGCAGCCTTAATCTGGCCCTGAGCCCAGCAACCAAACCAAACAGACAAAAATAGTCTGTTTCTTTCCCATTGTATTGTCACTTAGACACATTCTCTCTAGAGAACAATGAAACAGGTCTAGGGATAGGTCAGGAATGAAGTTTGGAGAAGCCCAGAGGTCAGAACCAGGAGCAGTATTACAGGTAACAGGCATAGTATCTGGTAAACAGGGCAGAAACATAAGCCAAAAGTCAGGACCAGGAATAATGGCAAGCATGATATCTAAAGAACAAGGTGGAAGAGTCATAAAGAAAAAAGGCCAAAGTAATGTACATGGGCAATCAAAAAACAATTTAAAAGTGGAACAAACAAAGAGTCAGGAAGGTAGAAACTTCATTAAGAGACAATGGTCCTGATCTACTATTGTAAACCCAACCTTTTTTTGTCAGGTTGTGCACTAAAATGTGATGCAGTGTATTGCGCCACGAATTGTGTCTGCACCTGAATTGGTGGTGCAATGCGCAAAAATAAACCTACAAACCTGACAAGCCTGAGAAAGGGCTAGGGCCTGCTGAAAAACCGGAAAGGGTCAACCGGAAAGGGGTTTAGTTTCACAACCTGACCTATTTACTATTGAATTTACAGATTCCCAATCCTGGGAATGAATGGCTTGAATTTTCTTATAAAATATAGTTGGTGAGAAAATTTCCCGATTTGTAAATCTGTGAATCCCCATAGTAAATAGAGAGGAAACCTGCAAGTCGGAAACAACATTTCACACTAGTAAAAACCCAACACTCTTATAAATTAGGACCAATATGTGAAGTGGATGTCCCTTCAGGCCGTTAGAGCTGAGAACAACTTCTGGTGCCATTTTCCTTAGCAACTGGACACCAATGTAGGCTAAAAGCAGGTCTGAACCAATGGGACTATGGGGAAAGCAAGGCACTGCAGGAAGAGAAGAAAATCATCTGGTTGCCTAACATCGGAGGTAGCGGCAGCCGCTTGCAGAGTAATGCCACTGGACCTGGATGATGCGAGTAACAGGAGGTTTAAATCACATGTTCACATTTGAACACATATAGAATTATTAACTATGTGCTGGTCCTTTTTTACACCCTATTCACACTTTTGCAGGCTTTAGAGCTGATATTTCTTATCAATCCTTTCTTTCATCTCATTTGCCAGGTATCATCCCTCTGCATTATAGGTACTGACCTAAACTTTTGGATGTGTGTCTGTCCACAAGCCTATGGACAGTAAGCAGCTCTAGGCTATAATACAGACTGTAGTTCATGATCACTATGAAATATGGAAAGTCATATATTTACATTATTTGTCAGCTTTTAAAGGAAGATCATTTATATATATATAAACTGCAAAATAGTGTTGGAAGGTGAGCATATCCTGACAGACCTTCTGCACAGTAAATGTACTCTAAGAAGTTGGTTGTTCTCACTGTTAGGCCCGGTTCACACCGTGTAAAAATTACCAATGTAATTAGTTGTACAAGTGCTTTTTTGGCCATAATGCAGCCACTTTTTCCAATTTATTGTTACATAAAATGAAATATGTCAGTCAATTTTATGCTGCATAAACTGGCCATAAATCATTAGTCCCCACTGCTCAGGTGGCAAGATACTTTTAAATCTTGTGGTCTGAGAATTGCTCCAAAAGTCACATGATCAGACAGATTCCCATCCCTACTGTGTCCCTACTGTGTTACTCCAGAGTAAGGCATAGAATGAGAGGAATCAGAACAAAACCCTGGATCAACATTCTGTCCCTTTGAATCTAATATCGATTACTTGTAATGTTACTACTCTTCAGAAATGTGTCCAGGCCCCATTTGAACTCTTTTCCATGTAAACCACAAAACTGACCCCTGTGATACCACATTAGTAACAGTCACCCAATCCGAGTATATACCATTCATAACCACCCTCTGTTTCCTATCATTGAGCCAGTTACTTACCCACTTACACAGATTCTCCCCCAGCCCAATCCTTCTCATTTTATGCACCAACCTTTTATGTGGCACCGTATCAAATGCTTTGGAAAAATCCAGATATACGACATCTAGTGTTGAGCGGCATAGGCCACATTCGAATTTGCAATATTTCGCGAATATATGGACGAATATTCATCATATATTCGCTAAATTCGCATATTCGTAATATTCGCGTTTTATTTTCGCATATGCAAAAATTTGCGTATGCAAAAATTAGCACATTCGAAAATTAGCATATACAAAAATTAGCATAAGCAGAAATTAGCATATGCAAAAATTAGCATATGCAAATGTTTGCATATGCGAAAATTCGCACGCCAGTCTCACACAGTAGTATTAGAGCCTTCTTTAGACCACACAAGCTGGAAGCAGAGAGGGATGATCACTGTGATGTGTACTGTGAAGAAAAAAACTGAATATTCGTAATTACGAATATATAGTGCTATATTAGCGAATATTCGCGATTATGCGATATTCGCGAGCAACACTAACGACATCCAGCGATTGCCCCTGGTCCAGTCTGGAGCTCACCTCCTCATAAAATCTGATCAGGTTAGTTTGACAGGACCGATCCCTCATAAAGCCATGCTGATATGGAGTTTTACATTTATTTTCATTGAGATACTCCAAAATAGCATCCCTTAGAAAACTCTCAAACAATTCTGCATACAATGGAGGTTAAACTGACAGGCCTGTAATTCCTCGGGTCACTTTTTGGCCCTTTTTGAATAATGGCACCACATTTGCTATGCACCAGTCCTGGGGAACAGACCCTGTCAGTATAAAGTCCTCCAATATTAGATATAAATATCTGCCTATTACCTTACTTAACTCCCGCGGAATGCGGGGGTGAATGTCATCTGGACCTGGTGATTTGTCTGTATACAGGCGACAATGTACTTCTTCCTGGGTTAGACAGGTGACATATACTACAACGTTCAATGTGTCCCCTGCTGTCATGTGATGTCAGCAGTGTGCAGACAGCGGGAACACATACAGCTGGACCGCACACATCATTAGGGGGCTGGTTTGTCAGGGAAGACAAGACGAAGCCAAGTCCTCTGTGATCAGTTGTTGTCTTGAGCTGAACAGGATCCTTGGAAAGGCTCAAGACAACAGTCATCAACAGACCAGAGGATTGCTGAACCTGGGGGAACAAAAAGGGGTCTATCCATCCCACACATATAAGGCAAGTAAAGCATTTAACACAAAACTTGGCATCACAGGCACTATAATGAAAAGTTTATAAAACTGACATAATCCCTCTAATATATTCCCTTTTTTCTCAACACTGTCTATAATTTTATTTTGACCTGTTTACTATTTATGTATTTTTAGAAAAATTTTGGGGAAGTTTTACTCTCTTAACTGTGGATGAGCGAATCGAATCTGATGAATCTGAATTTGTTACGAATTTCAGGAAAAATTTGATCTGTAATAAATGTGAATATCGCAGCAATTCAGTTGCGCAAATCACATCATTAAACTCCATTTAGTGCGGTCCAGGCTCCAGGGGCAAGGCATCTAAAATGACGGATCCATATGTGAAGACATGGGGCAAGGAATCCTGGTAAGGCGGGAACAACGGTCGGCGGGATGACCCTGAATCACATGCAGCATGCAGCCTATCAGCAACCAGCCACCCCTGTGATGTCTCAGCCCTATATAATCAGCAGCCATCTTGCGGCCAGTCACATCAGTGTTCTATTACAGAGAGAGAGGGACAGACAGCAGTGTGTGTTTCACAGAGCATTCTTACAGCAGAGATTCACCTCCCAGTCACATCAGCGTTCTATTGCAAAGGGAGAGGGACAGAGTGCAGTAAGTTGCCCAGAAAAGCTTTTTTACAGCAGTGATTTACCTCAAGCCCAAATCAAACCTACAAGCACTGATAGGGAAGGGAGTGAGATTGAGAGAGAAAGTGTAATTTTGGGAATAGTACACAGCGACTGTGTGCTGCAGCACTGGTGTGTAAAACAACTCAAAAGCTAATAGTAGCCAGCCAGTTAGGGTGAGCAGAGCGTATTGTCCTCTAAGTTTAACCTGTGCGTACATCTAAGTAGTGTACCATTTTGCTCCTGTTAAAGTCTTAAGGGCCTAGATACTGTGAAAGGCAAGGAAAAACTACACACCTGCTGGTGTTGTAGACAAATACTGTTTTAGGCGTACTGGAGCGCATTGTCCTCCCCTCATAAGTGCATACCAAATACGTACATCTAAATGGTGTACTATTTTGTTCCTGCTAAAGTCTTTAGGGCCTAGATACTGTGAAAGGCCAGCCAAAAGTACATACCTGCTGGTGTTGCAAGCAAATACTGTTTTTAAGCGTACTGGAGTGCATTGTCCTCCCCTCATAAGTGCATACCACATACGTACATCTAAGTGGTGCACCATTTTGTTCCTGTTAAAGTCTTAAGGGCCTAGATACTGTGAAAGGCCAGCCAAAAGTACACACCTGCTGGTGTTGTAGACAAATACTGTTTTAAGCATACTGAAGCGCATTGTCCTCCCCTCATAAGTGCATGCCACATATGTTACATAGTTACATAGTTAGTACGGTTGAAAAAAAACATACATCCATCAAGTTCAACCAGGGAATTGAAGGGTAGGGGTGTGGCGCGATATTGGGGAAGGGATGGGATTTAATATTTCTTCATAAGCATTAATGTTATTTTTTTTCAGGAATGTATCTAACCAGGTTTTAAAGCTGTTAATTTTTCCTGCCGTGACCAGTTCCTGAGGTAGACTGTTCCATAAGTTCACAGTTCTTATGGTAAAGAAGGCGTGTCGCCCCTTGAGACTAAACCTTTTCTTCTCCAGACGGAGGGAGTGCCTCCTCGTCCTTTGGGGGGGTTTAACCTGGAACAGTTTTTCTCCATATTATTTGTATGGGCCACTAATATACTTATATACATTTATCATATCCCCCCTTAAACGTCTCTTCTCAAGACTAAACAATTGTAACTCCTTTAATCGCTCCTCATAGCTAAGATGATCCATGCCCCATATTAGTTTAGTCGCACGTCTCTGCACCCTTTCCAGCTCCACACTGTCCCTTTTATGGACTGGTGCCCAAAACTGAACAGCATATTCCAGGTGAGGCCGTACCAATGCTTTATAAAGGGGGAGTATTATGTCCCTGTCCCTTGAGTCCATGCCTCTTTTTATACATGACAATATCCTGCCGGCCTTGGAAGCAGCAGCCTGACACTGCATGCTTTTCTGTAGTCTGTGATCTACAAGTACACCCAGATCCTTCTCTACCAGTGACTCTGCCAGTTTAATCCCCCCTAAGACATACGACGCATGCAGGTTATTAGTACCCAGATGCATAACTTTACATTTATCCACATTGAACCTCATTTGCCAAGTGGATGCTCAGACACTTAGTCTATTTAAGTCATCTTGTAACCTATACACATCCTCTATAGACTGTACCGTGCTACAAAGCTTGGTGTCATCTGCAAAGATAGACACAGAGCTGTTAATACCGTCCTCTATATCATTGATAAATAAATTAAACAACAGCGGGCCCAGTACTGAACCTTGGGGTACACCACTAATTACCGGGGACCAATCAGAGTACAAATCATTGACCACCACTCTCTGGCTACGATCCATGAGCCAGTGTTCAATCCAGTTACAAACTAAAGTTTCCAAGCCCAAGGACCTTAACTTACCTGTCAGACGTCTATGAGGGACAGTATCAAACGCTTTAGCAAAATCCAGAAACACTATATCCACAGCCATTCCTCTATATACAGAGCCCCCCTCTACATACACAGCCCCCCTCTATATACACAGCCCCCCTCTATATACAGAGCTCCCGTCTATGTACACAGCCCCTCCTCTATATACAGAGCTCCCCTCTATATCCACAGCTATTCCTCTGTCAAGGCTTCTACTCACCTCTTCATAAAAGCAAATTAGATTGGTTTGACAACTTCTATCCTTAGTAAACCCATGCTGGCTATCACTTATAATACAATTATCCACTATGTATTCTTGTATGTAATCCCTTATAAGTCCTTCAAACAATTTACCCACAATGCACGTTAAACTTACCGGTCTATAGTTTCCTGGGGAAGACCTAGTGCCCTTCTTGAAGATTGGTACCACATTTGCCTTGCGCCAGTCCCTTGGCACAATACCAGACACCAGTGAATCTCTAAATATCATGAACAAGGGTACAGATATTACTGAACTTACCTCTCTAAGAACTCTTGGGTGCAATCCGTCCGGTCCTGGGGATTTGCTTACATTTATATCACTTAACTTACCTTGTACCATCTCTACATTAAGCCAGTTCAGTACATTACATGATGTGTTACCAGCACTGACCTGGCCAATGTCAGCTCCTTCTTCCCTAGTATATACAGAACTAAAGAACCCATTCAGTGGCTCCGCCTTCTCTTGATCGCCCGTGACAACCTCCCCATTATCATTATTAAGGGATCCTACATGCTCTGTCATTGGTTTTTTGCATTTATAGATCTAAAAAAATATTTAGGATTAGTTTTGCTTTCTTTGGCCACCTGTCTCTCGTTTAGAATTTTTGCTGTTTTTATTACATTTTTACAGATTTTATTAAGCTCTTTGTACTGTTTAAATGTTATAGCTGACCCATCAGATTTGTATTTTTTGAAGGCTATTTTTTTGTTGTTTATTGCTCTTTTAACCTCATTTGTCAGCCATGTAGGATTTAGTTTTAATCATTTATATTTGTTCCCCTTTGGTATATATTTAGCTGTATAGTTATTTAGAGTTGATTTAAAGATGTCCCATTTACCTTCTGTATCAGTATTTGAGAACAACTCCCCCCAGTCTATGTCCTGTAGTGCAGCTCTCAGCCCAGGGAAATTTGCCTTTTTAAAGTTATATGTTTTTGCCTTCCCCGTCTGTCTTTGTTTTCTACATTTTAAGTCAAAAGTAACTATATTGTGGTCGCTATTACCAAGGTTTTCCCGCACAGTTACATTACCAACCAGCTCTGTGTTGTTGGAAATGATCAGATCCAACAAGGCATCACTTCTTGTTGGGTCCTCCACAAACTGGCCCATAAAATTATCCTGCAATAAATTTAAGAATTGTCGCCCCTTTGTAGTTTTAGCCAACCCCGGACCCCAATCTATATCTGGATAGTTAAAATCTCCCATTATTACCACTGTACCTGCCCGGGCGGCCCTCTCTATTTGTTTATACAGCCGACCTTCTATCTCTTCAGTGATATTAGGGGGTCTGTAGATTACACCAAATATTATTTTTTCAGTATTTCCCTCCTTTTGTAATTCTACTCACAGTGATTCCACGTCCTCAGAATCATCACACACTATGGCATCGTTCACACTGACTTTCATACCACTTCTTACATACAGACAGACTCCACCACCTTTTCTGTTCATTCTATCTTTGCGAAACAATGTAAACCCCTGCAGATTGACAGCCCAGTCATGCGAGGAGTCCAGCCATGTCTCAGTGACCCCAACTATATCAATATGTTCCTCCAGTATCAAGGCCTCAAGCTCCCCCATTTTATTTGCTAGGCTTCTGGCATTTGTGAACATACACTTTACATTTCCATCCTTTATGTTATTGGGGTTAATGGGGTTCAAGGGTGTAAGTTTTATTTTCCTATGAAGCCTATTCCTATTAACTATTCTAACCCCTCCCTTCGCTCCACCCCCAGGTACATTTATAATTCCCACCTCTCTATCTATGCTATCTTCCCCCTCTTTGCTGTAGGTTCCCTCCCCCAAGTCCCTAGTTTAAACACTTCTCCACCCTTCTAGCCATCTTCTCCCCAAGCACAGCTGCACCCTCCCCACATACATACATATAAGTGGTGTACCATTTTGTTCCTGTCAAAGTCTTAAGGGCCTAGATATTGTGAAAGGCCAGCCAAAAGTACACACCTGCTGGTGTTGTAGAAAAATACTGTTTTAAGCATAGTGGAGCGCAATGAACTCCACTCATATCCACACTAAGTATGTCATGCAGAGAAGTGCCAGGATGTGCACAGAGGAGTGGCAGAGGCCCCTAATTCATCAGGCAGAGGTCGCAGCAGACTAGGGGCGAGTGGCCTGAGCTCCCAGTATCAGCTAGCGGTCGTGTCTCGACCAGCAACCCATCTGCCGTCATCGATTGTTAACACGGTCATCCACTTCATCACAAGTGACATCTGACACCCCAAATCAACTGTCAGTGGGTTCCTCAGGCATAACGCTCAGTTGGCATGGCCTGGGAGCAGTCCCTGTCCTCCCATTATCTCTGTCCTATGATGTTCCCTCCCCAACAGAAGTATCTTATGCTGTGGGTTCAGCTCCACTCTTTAGTGAGGACGATCTACTAGAGGACAGTCAGCAGCTGCTGCCCAGCCAAGATGTGGAGGAGACATCCACTGCTTCCTCTGCTAGGCGGGCAAGTAGTGATGAGGAGAGTGGCTTGGGAGGTGGTGTTGCGAGCGTTCAGGCTCCTGAAGCAGACACTGTTGAGAAACCTGAGGAGGACATCAGTGACGTTCAAACACAACTCAATGATGATGAAGTCGATTGCACTTTGGAGCCGGGTGCAGAAGGGGCTTCATCAGCAGCAGGAGAAGAGGGTTGCAGGAGGCAGCAGATGAGCCAGCAAGGTAGTAGCATGGTTGGCAGTCAGCATGGTGGCAGAAGTGGAAAGTCTGGAGCCAAAAGTGCCCAGGCTAGACCACCTGCTTTGCGGCAGCCTACCTTCCCAGGAGGTAGTGGAACAGTGGTTCCATGAGTCGGTGGCAGTAGCAGTCAATCAGTGCGGACTGTTGGTGGGAAAATCAGTTACTCGGCCATGTGGCAGTTTTTCATTAATCATCCGGAGGATGTTAACCTGGTCACATGCAATATATGGCGGCAGAAGGTGACATGTTGCCAGGTTCCCAATGTTGGCACCGTGGCCCTGCGTCAACATGTGCAGCCTCACCATAAAGCGGCCTGAGAGAACTGTGGCTCCGATGTGGTGGTCCAGCCTGCTGATTTAAACACACACTAGGAATGTCTGCAATTCTGGTCAATTAGATCTCAAAGACCCACTTAGGCGCTCCACACCTCTCATAAGATCAAGTTACCATACACACTGTGGGCAAGACGATATGAACTGAGTGTGTCCAAAATTAATAGACCCAACAAGGTAGTGACTCACGGTTCAGTAGATCGTTTACAAAACTTCTGGTATTTATTTTTCAATAGACATGAGTGAATTTACCTAAAGCCTGCTGCCAGACACAGAGCTCGGATCTTCAGTCTGCTCTACACCTCGGACGCGACGGCGTTTCGGGGGCGGGCCCCCTTAGTCATGCATACCAGGTGTGGAGGGAGGGAGGATTATATAGGAAAACCAAATAGGTTCCTATTCACATGAAAGTAATTAATAATCACAAAAAAACGCACAAAAAAGTTACAAGATATAACGAATATAAATATAAATGGAAAAGCGTACTATAAAAATGCTCTAAAATTACATATCTCATTGAGACCCTGAAAAAAATATTCAATTATGTAATCCACAAACATTCTCTTTGTAATAAGCGTCTTCTATTCAGATTCTCATTTGCTTGTACTGGTACTTCCTCTAACACAAACCATTTCAATGTAGTAACCGAATGGTGACACTCGTGAAAATGTCTTGCCACTGTACTCTCACCAAACGTATTACTTTCTTCTTTGTGCTCTACATTCAGAAACTTTCCGATGACTGATTTATGTTCTGCCAGTCTAATCTTGATCATTCTTGCTGTCTGGCTGACGTACGTGAGTCCGCACGGACATTTGAGCAAATAAATTAAATTTTTAGATAAACAAGTGTAAAAGTCTGTGTGGGTGATGGAATAACCTTTCGATGGATGGTTACATTTCTCGCCTTTTATTATGCCATTGCAATGGCCACAATTCAGACATGGGTATGTACCCATGCTAAAAATGTCTGTCGGCTAGTTTTTCTCGTAGATACATCGCTCCTAATTAACCTCTTCAGGACACAGGGCGTATGCATACGCCCGTGGGAAATCCGGTCCCCACCGCTAGCCGGTTGGGGACCGGAGCCGGATGCCTGCTGAAATCATTCAGAAGGCACCCTGGCACATCGCCCAGGGGGGTCCTGAGACCCCCCCATGTCGGCGATCGGAGAAAATCGCATGTCAATTCAGACATGCGATTTTCTCCAATTCCGGGCTGATCGGGTCTCTGGTGATCCGATCAACCCGAAAATAGGGCTGATCGGAGCTGTCAGCAACACCCCAGATCAGCCAAAAGGATATGAGTGAGGTCGCAAAGCTGCGATCTCCTCCTATCCCCTGCCATTACTCGGAGTTCTGACCAATGGCAACGCAGGACAGGGGGTTGCCATGGCAACCCCCCATTCTGCCTGCCCCTGGATGTCGAGGGGCTCTGGGAAGAAGATGAAGGCCGTACCTGCAGGAGAAGATGCCTGCGGACCTGGGATCTTCGCTGGAGCCTGCTTGATCTTTGCTCAGGTAGGGAATCGACAGTGGGGGGGGGGGGGGGGGGGGGGAATTGAAAGTGAAAGTAAATCAATCTTTACTGTGGCAACCACTAGGGGGGCCAAACTGCAACTCCCAGCATGCCCAAGCAGCCAAAGGCTGTCTGGGCATGCTGGGAGTTGTAGTTTTGCAACATCTGGAGGGTCACAGTTTGGAGACCACTGTTACAGTGGTGCCCAAACAGTAGCCCTCCAGATGTTGCCAAACTACAACTCTCAGCATGCCTCGACTGCCCAGGCATGCTGGGAGTTGTAGTTCTGTAACATCTGTCCCTTCAGATTTAGCAATTTTCATGACATTTTTGAAAATTGCTGCTCTACTTTGAAGCCCTCTAATTTTTTCAAAAAGCAAAAGTATGTCCATTTTATGATGCCAACATAAAGTGGACATATTGTGTTTGTGAAGAAAAATTTTTTTATTTGGAATATCCATTTTCCTTACAATTAGAGAGCTTCAAAGTTAGAAAAATGCAAAATTTTCATGAAATTTTTGGATTTTTCACCAAAAAAGGATGCAATTAATGCCGAAAATTTACCACCAAAATAAAGGAGAATATGTCACGAAAAAACAATCTCAGAATCAGAATATTCGGTAAAAGCATTTTCGCGTTATTAATTCATAAAGTGACGGTGGTCATAATTGCGAAAAAGGGCACAGTCCTTAAGGTGAAAAAGGGCTGCGTCCTTAAGGGGTTAATCTTTCACCAATAGATTGTCCCTTATAAGTAAACATTGGTGTTTTTTTTAAGAGTTTTCCATAATTTCTATCAGTTTGTAGGGCAATTTTTTTAAATAATGTTTTAATCATATTTGCTCTTTTGTCGTACGTACCCAAGTACATAATTCGGTCAGGTTTTTCACTTTTTTTTTTTGGTTTAGGTTTTAATAATTCCTCTCTTTTAATTTTCTGAAATTTTTCACTCTCTAATTTCACTTCTCTATGATCGTAACCTTTTTCAGTAAATTTCTGTATTAGTTTATCTTGACTAATAACATATTCTTGTTCGGATCCAGTAATACGTCTTGCTCTAATAAATTGACTGCGTGGCAGATCTTTGATTGTGGTCGGTGCTTGGAAACTCTTTTTATGGGGGGTGTTATTAATATCAGTGGGCTTCACATACATTGCTGTATGGAAACCTGAAGATGTACGTCTTATTTCTACATCCAGAAAGTGGATGCTGTCACGATCGTAGTTTAACGTAAATTTTATTGTATTATGACATTCATTCAAATATTTAACAAAATTTAAGAGGGACTGTTCTCCACCCTTCCAAGTCATAAACTCGCCGTCCACGTAGCGAAGCCACGTGGACGGCGCGTTCATAGAGTCACCAAACACATGACGACACTCAAAGTCAGACATAAAAATGTTTGCGACACTTGGTGCCACGGAGGAGCCCATTGAAACTCCATACATTTGAAGATAGAAAGTACGATCAAACCTAAAGTAATTCATAGTAAGTGCCATGTTCAACAAACCCATAAGAAAACTGATTTTTCTGTTGTCTAGTGAGGCATCAGTAGACAATAATTCGCAAGTGCATGCCATTCCTTCATCGAGTGGGATATTTGTGTACAGACTTTGAACGTCTAAAGTACACAAATAGTCCACTTCCTCACTCTGTATAGTCTCAAGACATCTTAAAAACTCCGAAGTGTCTGACAGACATCTGGGGAGTTTTTTAGCGAGGGGTTGAAGGTAACTATCCACAAGGACTGCGAGAGGCTGCAACAGGAAGCCCGATCCAGAAACGATCAGGCGATCTGGAGGCCTGTCACGGTCCTCGTGGATCTTGGAAAGAAGGTATAAAACAGTTATTCTAGGATACTCGGTAATCAAGGCATTTCCTAACTTTCGAGAGATAATACCATCCTCAATGTGTGAATTAATGTAATCATCGACTAAACGTTTATACTGCGGTGTAGGATATTCTTTAAGTACTCTATATACATTGTAATCTGATAGCTGCCGTTCAGCTTCATCTATGTAATTAACCCTATTCATTACCACAGTGGCCCCTCCCTTGTCAACTCTCTTGACAACAAGGGAGGGGTCACTTCTGAGGGTCTTCAGTGCAAAATGTTCTTCTTTGGTTAAATTAGGTTGTCTATATGGAACGAATGTCCATTTAGAGTCCAATTCAGACATGACGACTTGAGTGAATGTGTCCCGTTTTTTTTATATCTGGATCAAATGAAGATTACTTCTTAAGGTTAACAGGAATGTCTTTCAATAAGGCTCGCTCTTGTCCTTTATTTACATCGTACAGAAACATCTTCATTCTAATACTTCGACAGAATTTATAAAAGTCCACTTTATGTTCAAATTTCGTTTTTTTAAACAATGTGACAAAGTTAAGCCCCTTATCTAATACTGAGATTTCATGGTTTGTAAGGACTCTGTCAGAAATATTAACTACTGTATTTTGTTTTATTTTGTTTTCTTCGGTTTCGTTTTTTTGGATTTTATGTCTTCCCTTTTCTCTTTGTCTGCGGTATCTGGTGGATCCTCCGTCGGATTTGGTGCGGTTTTTCCTTTGGATAAAAAATCCATTTTAGGTTGGTATCTGGATCTTGTAATCCTTCTTTCCGTCGTAGATGATGAAAGATCAGAGCTTGAGCCATCAGTGGAGTGTGTTTGGTAACTACCTGTTAAAGGTCTATTATTGCGGTTTTGTCTCCGCTCGTCTGCCCAAGTGTAAACATGGTCGTGAAGGTAGTCACGCATGTCGCGTTCAAATTTCTGGAGTTTATTTTGTAAAAGTGTAGTTTTCATTTTTTCCAGATCATGTTGTAAAGTACACTGCATTTCTTCATACTCCGCCAACGTTTTATTATTTTCAAGTTTTTCTTCAATCTCTTTAATTTCTTGTTTAATCGGCTCAATGGCCATTTGTGAATGTTGCACAGAAAGAAGCATAAGATCCATCGAATGGCGATTATTCATCGCATACCATTTCTGATGGAAAGCCGCATCGTCAGGCAATAAATTAGGCACCAATTTACACCTCAGGTCCCCTGGTATGGGTTTAATTTTCAAATATTAGGTCAGAGTTGAAGCATGAAAAGAGAGGTTAACCTCCTTTTTTGTCAGCATTTCTAGACGTTTTTCATAGACAATTTTACATTGTTCACGTAAGGTAGCAAATGAAAATCCTGCATCAGACGCTTGTGCGTCTGCCATGTCGAAGAGAGTCGGCGAAGCCATGTCCAAGAGACAACAGTATGCACCCACTCATGCAATGTTGCAGAAGCTGAATGTGCTCCTGTCCAAGTTGCTGGTGCTGCAGTCCCTCCCATTTCAAGTGGTGGACTCTGCACCTTTCATAGAACTGATGGCTTGTGCCTAGCCAAGGTGGAGAGTCCCAAGCCGTAATTTCTTTGCAAAGAAGGCAGTACCAGCCCTGCACAATTTTGTGGAACAGAAGGTGGGCCAGTCCTTGAGCCTGTCGATGTGCACCAAAGTGCACAGCAGTGCCGATGTGTGGAGCTGTAACTACAGTCAGGGACAATAAATGTCCTTTACGGCCCACTGGGTGAATGTGGTTCATGCACAGCCACAACAGCAACTTGGACAGGTCATGCCGCTTCCGCCTCTACGCTCTCAGGCCATTGGTCCTGTGACAGTGTGCAACTCCGCCTCCTCATCCTCCACCATGTCCTCAGCATCGACTGCACGGACAAGTCTCAGTGCCCCTCTGGTATACCATGTGTGTGGGGCACGGCGGTGTCACGCTGTTCTTCACATGGTTTGCCTTGGCGAACAGAGTCACACAGGGGAGGAACTGCTAAAAGTCATTCATCAAGAAATCGAATCGTCGCTTACTCCACGAAAACTGGAAATGGGAACCATGGTGACCGACAACAGGAAGAACATCTTGTCTGTTCTGCGACAAGGAAGCCTGAGCCATGCGCTCTGCATGGCAAACGTGTTCAATCCAAGCGTTTCCTGAAGTGTTCCCTCCATCTGTAAGACATCCTAACAATGGGAAGGAAACTTCAGCCACTTGTAAACTGTAAGCACATCTTCCTTGAGCTGCAGCCTCAGAATAGTATCCCCCAACATAGTCTGATTTGTGTCGTTTCCACACGTTGTAATTTCACCCTCCATTTGTTGGACCGACTATACGAACACAGAAAAGCCATCGCTGATTTCTTGACAATCCAAGCCGATAGGTGGACTCCCCTGTGCAACTTCAATGTTAACCAGTGTCAGCTCATACATGACACCTGCCGTTTGCTTAGGCCCTTTGAGGAAGCCACCTTGTTAGTCAGTTGCCAGGATTACGGGATGAACAATGTCATTCCACTGCTTCAGTTACTACAGCATGTGTTGTCCATTGTAACTGGTTTGGGTAAAAACTTCCCCTGTAAGGCCCCACTCTCGCATTATTAATTCCCTTCTTGGCAAGTGTTACTCGCCCTTAAAAGGGCGGCCCCACACAGGAACCTCTCCCTATTTCAACCTAGAAACACTGCCATTTCACAGGGTTTTTACGTGGAAATAGGGAGAGTTTCCTGTGTGGGGCCGCCCTTTTTAGGGCAAGTAACACTTTCCAAGAAGGGAATTAATAGGGCGAGAGTAGGGCCTTACAGGGGAATGTTTTTTACCCCACCTGCTACAATGGACAATATGTTGTTCCCTTCCATCTTTTCGAGGAAATTGTTACTCGTCTTAAAAAGGACAGCCCCAGACAGGAACCTCTCCCTATTTCCACCTAAAAACCCTGGGAAATGGCAGTGTTTGCAGGTGGAAATAGGGAGAGGTTCCTGTGTGGGGCCGCCCTTTTTAGGGCGAGTAACACTTGCCAAGAAGGGAATTAATAATGCGAGAGTAGGGCCTTACAGGGAAAGTTTTTACCCCCCACCGGTTATAGTGAACCATACATTGTTCCCTACCACCTTTTAGAGGTCTTTGCATCACATCAATAGTTGGTGGTGTAGGTGGCACATGGTGTTTTTGGACACCTTTCCTTTTGTTTGATTTAAAAAAAATTGACTACATATTTTATCCTAAGAATATTGTTAAAAGTTAAGTTTTATGTAATACACGTAATGCATATCCTCAATACTTACTTGTGCACACCAACACTTTTACAAAATAAACCGTTTTCTTCTGCCTATCTGACTCAGCTTCTATTCTGATCCTGCCACCCGCCTGATGCCACACATCTATTGCCAAGTTCTCCTTTTTTCCCCACCTTCATCAGCGGGTACTGGTATTGCCACCCACCGCCCCACTGTGTCACCGGGTCACTTTCAGGACTCCTGATGCTGATGCCACCTCCACGCTGTCTCATACTGCCACCATATGTTCTCCTCATGCTGTTACCACCTCCAGGCTTTCTCATTCTGCAACTATATGGTCTCCTCATGCTTCCGCCACCTCCAGGCTGTGTCATTCAGCCACTATATGGTCTGCTCTTGCTGCCGGCAACTTCACAATGGGTCATTCAGCCACTATATTGTCTCCTCATGCTGCCGCCAACTCCAGGCTGTGTCATTCAGCCACTATATGGTCTCCTCATGCTTCCGCGACCTTCAGGCTTTGCCACTGTACCGCCATGTGGTCTCCTTATGCTGCTGGCACATTAAATAAAACTTTTTAGGTTCATCTATTTGAAATCTTCATTTTAAATGTTAAAATATCTTTAATCTTTTCAATTGCGAGGCCCTATGGTCTCGTCAGGGTTTTGCCACCTCCAGGCTGGGTCATTCAGCCACCATAAGGTCTCCTCTTGCTGCCACCACCTCCACGATGTGTCATTCAGCCACTAAATGGTCTCTTTATGCTGCTGCCAACTCCAGGCTGTGTCATTCATGCACTATATGGTCTCCTCATGCTGCTGCCAACTCCAGGCTGTGTCATTCAGCCACTATATGGTCTGCCCTTTTCATGCCGCCAACTCCAGGCTGTGTCATTCTGCCACTATATGGTCTCCTCATGCTGTCGCCATAGAGGCTGTGTCATTCAGCCACTATATGGTCTCCTCATGCTTCTGCCACCTCCAGATTGTGTCGCTGTACCGCCATGTGGTCTTCTCATGATGCTGACACATTAAATAAAATGTTTTAGGTTCATCTATTTGAAATCCTCAATTTAAATGTTAAAAATATATTTAATCTTTTCAATTGTGAGGCCCTATGGTCTCGTCAGGCTGTTGTCACCTCCAGGCTGGGTCATTCAGCCACTATATGGTCTCCTCATGCTGCCGCCACCTCCACGCTGTTTCATTCAGACACTATATGGTCTCCTCATACTGATGCCACTTCCAGGCTTTGTCATTGTGCCGCTCTGCGACAGTGATTCTAATTGCTACGCCTCTAATCTGCATGTCATACTGAATAACAGTATTATTTCACTAACCCAGCACACACCCTATGCGTGTTACGGCAAGGCAAAGTGTTCTACACCTCTATTGAGGCTCTCTGAAGGCCAGAAATAGCAGTTTTCAATACAGATTTGCCGCAAATAAATTCGGGCAGAGCCAAATTTTTTACGAAAATCGAATCGAATTTTTAAAAAAATTTGCTCATCTCTACTCTTAACTTATTTCTGTGAAACTGTCGGAACGTGTAAGTCTCTGAGCAATTCTTGGGCTACAAGAGTGCCCAGAAAGCTCAAATGTATCCTGCCACTGGAGTGAAGGGGGCTAACTTTTTAAGCTGTGTCACATTTAGTATTTTGGTCAGTGTTTGGTCCTTTTTAGAGATGAGCGAACTGAACACGTAGAACCAGAATTTGATCAGAACTTTGCTAAAAGTTCAGTTCAATTTGAACTTTAACTTTAGGCAATTTGGTTCAGCAGAACCTGCTAAAATAACATCAGCCACAGAAAGGAGAAGAAGGAAGGATCACATGATGACAGGGAATCCCATAATGGCTTTAAAACTTCTCTCCCAGCCTATGCACATAGCTTCAGGAGACATTTTATAGATAGTAGGTGTAATGTAAAAATCTCTGTGAGGGACACTAAGCAGTGAACAATGCACTTGGTAGTAGAAGCAAAGATATGTAATAATTGTAGTAAAGCAGCAGAGAATGTTCTGCATCTTTTCTGTCAGTGCAAAATCTGTTTTATTTGGAAGTTACATGTGCCATTTTTTTTTGTTTTACACTAATTGTGAAAAAAAGCAGCATAGAGGGTTTTGTGTCACTTTTGTGCACTTTTACTATGCCCCAAAATGTGAACCATTTTTTACAGCTTGTAAATAACCACTGCTTCTTCACATTCCAGGCATAAAACCTGTTACCAGGGAAAATTTTGGGATCACTTGGAAAAAGCCATTGCTTCTTCTGATACGTCTGTTTGTATGTAAACACCGGCAGGCATTTGCCACCAGAAGGGATCATAAAAATACTCTAGTGCAGTGTGTTTTCACCATCAAGTTTACCCATAGCCATACAAGTTGCCATAACTTTGAAATTACCTTTGCCTTAAAATAAGCTCAGCAGTACATAGATTCAACCCTAGGTGACCTAACAGTGTTATATAGGGCTTGTATATCTCTTAGAGTGATACATTCATTTTTGGGCTTATGGTGAAGTACAGGTGCAGACAGAACAAGTTTGGTCAAAACCAGAACTTTTTGCTGGAGTTTGGCAAATCAGCATAACTGAACTTAACCCTTTAAGGACCCAGCCAATTTTCACTGTAGGACCTGGCCATTTTTTGAACATCTGACCACTGTCACTTTAAACATTAATAACTCTGGAATGCTTTTAGTTATCATTCTGATTCCGAGACTGTTTTTTCATGACGTATTCTACTTTAACATAGTGGTAAAATTTTGTGGTAACTTGCATCATTTCTTGGTGAAAAATCCCAAAATTTGATGAAAAATTAGAAAATTTTGCATTTTTCTAATTTTGAAGCTCTCTGCTTGTAAGGAAAATGGATATTCCAAATAAAAAATTTTTTGATTCACATATACAATATGTCTACTTTATGTTTGCATCATAAAATTGACAAGTTTTTACTTTTGGAAGACACCAGAGGGCTTCAAAGTTCAGCAGCAATTTTCCAATTTTTCACAAAATTTTCAAATTCACAATTTTTCAGGGACCAGTTCAGGTTTGAAGTGGATTTGAAGGGTCTTTATATTAGAAATACCCCACAAATTACCCCATTATAAAAACTGCACCCCCTAAAGTATTCATAATGACATTCAGTCAGCATTATAACCCTTTAGGTATTTCACAGGAATAGCAGCAAAGTGAAGGAGAAAATTCACAATCTTCATTTTTTACACTCGCATGTTCTTGTAGACCCAATTTTTGAATTTTTACAAGGGGTAAAAGGAGAAAATTTATACTTATGTTTGTAGCCCAATTTCTCTCGAGTAAGCACATACCTCATATGTCTATGTAAATTGTTCGGCGGGCGCAGTAGAGGGCTCAGAAGCGAAGGAGCGACAAGGGGATTTTATAGAATACGTTTTTCTGAAATGGTTTTTGGGGGGAATTATTTCAGCAGGCATCCCGGTCCGATCGCTGCCCGGCGCACGGCAGGGACCGGAACTGCCAGGGTGTCGGGACGTAACGTTACGTCATGGGTCCTGAACGGGTTAAAACTGTTTAGCTCATCTCGAGTCCTTAGTTTAGAGCTCAATTTGGTCAGTATTTTTTGCCAAAACCAGGTGTTGGTATCAACAGTTTTCTTGTATGTCAGTTCCACTCCTGGTTTAGGCTAATAATACTGAGCAAAATAAGCTGCATAATAAGGACCAAATGCTGACCAATATACTGTGTGTGAACCCAGCCTTTGTCTCCCCAGGAATCATTTAGACTGTATATCTTTAAATGAGTTATTCATAATTTTTTTCTCATAACTTTCATGCTTTGAATACATTACACATCCCTGATATGAATGCAAGCCATGGAAAAGGCGTGGTTCTAAAGCACATAGCTGACATTGCCTCCAAGGCAAATTAATGCTTCTTCATTTAGAGCATGTTTTATTTTGTTTGTATATTTATCTATCTAACAATATTAAAGAGAAGTATGTAAGATTTTCAATATGTTTGTATGTTCTTTTGGCATACTTTATAGCTTGGAAAATTAGTCCAAAAGTTAAATATCCTCCAGGGTTATTGTATTAATTACAAAGCGGTAGTGAAGAATAATGTGTCTATTCTTTGAAATTCTGTGAGTGATAAATTACGGCATACCACAGTATTTTATTGAGCAGATGCTGTATGTACCCACATCATCTGCCTCTAGAAGTACAAATCTAGAAAGAAAAAACAGTACGAAGCCACTTTCACTGCTATACATTGGTTGGGATACATTTTAAAATTAAAGGGGTACTGAAATGTTCTGAATGCTTAGAGATGGCTCTGGGGACTCGAGATGTCACGCCCCCCTCCCATAGACTTGCATTGAAGGGGCAGGGTGTGACATCACAAGGGGGTGGGGTTGTGATGTCATGAGTCCCCAGCGCTGGCTCTAAGCGCTCAGAACATTTTGTTCCGAAGCTGAGCAGCGGGGTACCCCTTTAAATATACATTGCAGTAGCTTAAATGGTACATGTTATTAGAAATTACTTTTAATATGTTATAGATTTTTCACTATAAACAAACATTGTAATGTAGTTCTTCAGAAAATAATAAATTTGTCTCTGCAGGATTGTCTCTGCAGTGGCCTGGCAGAGACAGAAATCTGGAAATGCAGGCGGGACCTCAGCTCAGCACTTGCCTTCTGCCTGTCAAATGAAGTGAGTGAGAGAGCGCTGGTCAGGAGTACTGACTGATTCATTGCTCAGTGCGAATAAGATCCTCCTAGAGAAAACACACCCTCTGTAGGCAGTACTCTGATCGAGGTCTCCCAGTATTACATCTTTTTCATAAAAAAAACTAAATTATGTGGCTATTATTTCCCTCCTCTCTGTTTTACACGTGCATTGAGAAACAGGCTGGCGTGATTCACGGCCTCTTCTATGCACGCTCCTGGGAGCGTGCATAGAAGAGGAAGGGTGGAAGTTCTCTCCTTCCCATTCTGTGAAGCTCTCTATGATTGAGCAGAAGATACAGGGCCAAATAAAGGTGAAAAAAGTAAAAATAAGAAAAACAATAAAGGGGAGGGGGCTATCATGATGGGAGGACCAAGCGATTTTACAAACAAATAACAGGTACTCTTTAACCCTTTAAGGACTCATTTTGGCCTTAAGGACCAGGCCAATTTTCATTTGAGCATTTTTATTTCCTTCCCCCGCTTCTAAAAATCATAATGCTTTAAATTTTGCACCTTTAAACTCATTTAAGGGCTTGTTGTTTGCATCACAAATTGTACTTTGTAATAACATCACTTATTTTTTAACATAATTTGAGGCAAAACAAAAAATAACTTATTTGTGGGGGGGAGGGGAAATAAAAAAACAAAACAAATAAAACCACAATTTTGTAAATTTTGGCAGCTTCCGTTTCTACACAGTGCACTTTTCGGTGAAAATGACACATTGGTCCTGATTTATCAATCTGTCTGAGACAGAAACTGGAGTGATTTTCCTAAGCAAACAATCACGACTCAGCTTTCATTTTACCAGAGCTCCTTAAGATGTAAAACATGATCTGTGATTGGTTACTTGGGAAAATCACTCCAATTTCTGTCTCAGACAGATTGATAAATCAGGGCCATTATCTTTATTCTGTAGGTCCATACGGTTACAAGGATACTTAATTTATGTAGGTTTTATTTTATTTTACTGCTATAAAAAAATTATAACTACAAGCACCAAAATTAGTATGTTAAAAATTTTCATTTTCTGACCTCTATAACTTTTTTATTTTTCCACATACTGTTCCATATGAGGGCTCATTTTTTGTGCCGTGGTCTGTAGTTTTTATTGTTTTTTTTTGGCGTTCTTTCTGATCGCTTTTTCAAAAAATTTTTATGGTATATGAAGTGACCAAAAATGCA
The DNA here is from genome assembly GCF_029499605.1 of Hyla sarda. NCBI lineage: Eukaryota > Metazoa > Chordata > Amphibia > Anura > Hylidae > Hyla > Hyla sarda. Next base: position 59,944,915 of record NC_079193.1, on the reverse strand, counting down.
CCATTCTGGAATTTTGTATTCTTTTACGTGTACGCCATCGACCACGCAGTTTATCTAACCATATAATTTGATTATTAGGACATTTACACGGTGATACCACATGTTTATGTTTATTTTTAATTACATTATTTTATTTAAAAAATGTGAAATGGGGGGATGATTCAAACTTTTATTAGGGGAGGGGCTTAGTCACATTTATTAACTTTTTTTTCACTTTTTTTTTTGTCCCCATAAGGGGGCTATACCATGCCATAGCATTGCATTGATCAGTGAGTGTTATCGGTGCTCTGCTGCTACAGCCTGCCGTTGCTGGCTGGGAACTTCAGAGCATTGATTGGACTGCGTGCAGTCAGGACATCATGGTTTCACTGTGATGATCCTGATCAGCTCCGCTGACCAGCACATTAACCCAGCATTTCAGACAACGCGATTAACTTTGATCGAGGCATATAAAGGGTTAATGCTGGGTATATGCCTGATTGACGATGACTGGCATCAACCCTGGGTCCTGGCTGCTGATTGCAGTCAGGACCCACCGGGTATGAAGCCTGCTCAGCTCGTGAACATGCTTCAAACACCGGTAATGGGACCAGGGTCGTATAGGTACCCAGATGCCCTGCATCCTTAACGGGTTAAAGGTTTCATCCAAAAAATAATACTGATTGACCAACATTCACTTTACTCGCTATGGGACTGCCAGGCACTGTACTTCACTAACTTCTCCATTTCCATAGCAAATGCAGTTGTCATGCATTAAATAAGCCCTAATACAACTTTGTCAGTCGAAAAATTTTACAGTTATGAGTCTTAAAAGGTAAGGAGGAAAATAGTGTGAGCCAGAAATTATTTTTAGCTGGTTCATGAAGTGGTTAATACTATATGAGGCACAAAAGGGAGATAACTACTATATGGAGGCACATATGGGGCTTAATACTATATGGATTCCAATACCACTCCAAACTCCACGGAGGATAATAGGCGATGCCAGTTGGTCATCCAGGGGTGATAATAAAAACGTACCTTATTAAAACATGTTGCGCATTACAAAAAACATTATAAAACATTGAAAATATACTGATAGTTTTAAATCAAACAGCTGAGGTGGTGGAGCCTTGGCTTGCTGAAAGAGGGAGCGGCATACCACTGGGTGATGAAGCAGGCTGGACCACTACATCGAAGCCACGGTTCTCCCAGGCCGCTTTATGGTGGCGAAGCATATGTTGACGCAGAGCCGTGGTGCCCAAATTGGGACCCTGCCACGCTTCATCTTCTTCCAACATATCTTGCATGTTGCTATGTGAACCTCCTCCGGATGCTTGATAAAAAACTGCCACTCCGCCCAGTAGCTGATTTTCCCACCAACAGTCCGCACTAATTGACTGCTACTGCCACTGTCTCCAGGAACCCCTGTTCCACCAACTCCCGGGAAGGTAGGCTGCCGCAAAGCAGGTGGTCTCCCCCAGGCACGTTTGGCTCCAGAATTTCCACTTCTGCCACCATGCTGACTGCCAACCATGCTACCACTTTGCTGCCTCACGGGCAACTTGTAACTCTCTTCTCCTGATGATGATGAAGCCCCTTCTGCACCCGGCTCCCAATTGCGATCGGCTTCATCATCAACAACAAGTGTCTGCACGTCACTGATGTCTTCCTCAGTTTCCTCAACAGTGTCTGCTTCAGGACCCTGAATGCTGGCAAAACTGGCTCCCACATCACTCTCCTCATCACAACTTGCCCGCCTAGCGGGGGAAGCGGCAGATGTCTCCTCCACTTCTTGGCTGGGCAGTAGCTGCTGACTGTCCTCTATTAGATCGTCCTCACTGAATAGTGGAGCTGAATCCACAGCATAAGACCGCTAGCTGATCTCGGGAGCTCAGGCCTCTCGCTGAGACTCCTGCTGTCACTCGCCCCTAGTCTGCTGCGACCTCTATCTAAAGGTGTGCACTTTTGGCTGGCCTTTCACAGTATCTAAGCCCTTTACAGATTAACAGGTACAAAATAGTACACTACTTAGATGTAGGTATGTGGTATGCACTGATGAGGGCAGAAAAATGATCTATAGCACACTTAAAAAAGTATCTGAGTACAACACCAGCTGGTGAGTACTTTTGCCTTGGCTTTCAGAGTATGTAGGCCCTTGACAGATAAACAGGTACAAAATAGTACACTACTTAGATGTATGCATGTGGTATGCACTTATGAGGACAGAAAAATGCACTACAGTACGCCTAAAAACTCTGTATTTTTGTAAAACACCAGCCAGTGATTACTTTAATCTGTCCTTTCACAGTATGCAGGCCCTTGACAGATTAACAGGTACAAAATAGTACACTACTTAGATGTATGTGGTATGCACTTATGAGGGCAGAAAAATTTGCTGAAGTACCCTTTAAAAAAACATCTTTTTGGAAAACACAACAGGGCTGCTGCCAAAAAAAAGCTGTGTACTAAACACAAAATTGCACTCTGTCAAAGACTATTAACAATGGACTGCTGTGTATTATACCATCTACAGACTAGTATAACCAGCAAAAAAAAATTTGTGGAGCAAAGAGAACGCTGATGTGACTAGGAGGATGTTAAATGCTGCTGGACTGCACTTTTCTCTGCTGTAACACACACACACACAGGCTCTGCGTCCTATGATCCTTCTGCAGTGTATTGTAATGAAGTGAGGAGCCGGAATTATAGCTGCCGATGATATAGGGCTGTGACATCACAGGGGTGACTGGCTGCTGATAGGCTGCATCCTGCATGTGATTCTGGGTCATCTCGCCTACTTCCCTTCCCGCTTTGCCTTCCTGCCTTCCCAGCGTTCCTTGCCCCATGTACTGACATGTGGATCCGCGTTTTTAGATGCCCCGGAGCCTGCACTCCAGTTAATGGAGTTAAATGAAGCAATTCATGCAATAGAATCGCGGCGATATTCACATTAATTTTTAATCGAATATTTCCTGAAATTCGTAATGAATTCAGGTTCGTCAGCTTCGATTTGCTCATCCCTAGTTTTCACACTAAATATCTGACCTGTGGAATTGGATTTCAATGTCCGAGCTCCCACTGGAGCAATCCATTCTCAGCACTAACAATGGCTGGAGCCACACGGAAAGGTGCCCACCTTCCGATCACCTGACCTAGTCACATGAGCGGTATCATGTGATACAGCAGTATCCTGAAAATGTAAGTAGCTATTCTTAGGTTTAACCTTAGTTTACTAGGGGCCAGAATTGCTTTTAGATTCTACGCCCTTCGAAATGTTATACTCGGCTTAAGAGGAATTTGTTTTTTTAAAAGTGGATCTAGTTTTAGTAATGACCAGTGCTTGTTTAAAATCTGTTTAATCTTCCAGATATCACAACTATAATTAGTAATAAAATTATAATGGAATTTTTTATTACTCAAATCAGATGATATTTTATTCTCATTCTTAACAGGTTTCACTAAATCCCATTGTTTCAAAGGAAGGGTTTTTTTTAAAAGCATTTTTTAGGATCCGTTTAGGATATCCCTTTTCTAAAAAAAATACTGCTGTAAAATTTTAGATAGAGATATAAAATCACCATCTGAGGTGCAATTTTTACGTACTCTGCGGTACTGACCATAGGGGATATATATACACACCTATAGAAAAGACAACTATTAGCATCCAACAGACTATTCACATCCACTTTTTTGAAGTGGGTGCACATCTGAACACCACCCCCGGGCTTTTTCAAAATCTCTAAATGCAAAAAATAAATAAAAATGAGAATCAGAAATAATTGGAGAAAAAGTTAGACCCCACATGTTATTATTTAAATGTGAAACAAATTGTAAAGCCTTATCAAGAGTCCCAGTCCAAATGATAAACAAATCATCAATAAATCTACGGTAAATTAAAATATTGTTATACCAGGGCTGCTGCGCGATGTAATGGGACTCGAACACCCCCATATATAAATTAGCCTAACTGGGGGCGAAACGCATCCCCATCGCGCAGCCCCACGTCAGAAAATTAAACAGGGATCGTGAAGATTATAGAATGAACCAAATTAGGAAGTGGCCCAAACCTAATCATGATTTTGCTAAATCTGGATCATACATGCTTAGAAATAAAAATAACAATAAAAAAGATTGGGATTATGTATATAAAAAGAAAGGTATTCCTGACAAGAAAATTTCAGATAAACTACTGGAGGGGATTGTCAGGTGGCGTCTGTTAAAATTAGTGATCAAGATTCCAATATTCAAAATCCTGAGAATCTCGAACTAGGTGTACGTACCATCACCAATTCGAATTGGAAAAATAACAATAATATATATAAGAAAAACATTGTTGTCAAATCCGATGAGCAAATTGTAGAATGTTATAGGAGAAAAAAATAGGTACAAGTGCCTGGTGTGAACATGGATCATCCTTTGATGTCTTCAACCAAACCTAATGAGCAATTTGAAATATGTGTGAGGAGAAAAGAAAGATGTACAATTGTCTAGTGTGAACATGGCTTATCCTGTTGTTTCCTCCACCCCTTCTATCGTGGAGAGTGATTGCAATATATCACTATTAACCATCCATGAATCACGCTGTGATACTGGTACCTCAGATCTTTTTTGTAGTAAGAATTTGTCTGTATATAGTGACAATTAATTTTCTACAGATTAATCTGCAATTGGGGCTGCTGCTCCTTTGACTTATTCAGACCCAATAATACCGGAGAGTGATGTAGTTAATTTGAATTCCACTGACAATATGATTGTGGATGGTTTGAATATGTCACATATTGATCTTTTGGGCTCCCGCCCCACATATGTGGATGTTCCAAAGTACATCCACCGAGAATCAGTCCGGGCTCAAATGTGAAAGGAAAAAGAAAAGCAGAGGCTCACGAGGGGGGAGAAATAGAAATAAAAGGAAATACAAAAAAGAAAATATCCTGCAATAATTTTTTTTTCCTTTGTCTTCCTGCATTTTAATTGAACAAGAGAGATCCCATCTATCGAAGGGACTGTCTTTTTGCCCCAGCAGCTTATCGGACCCATACACTCTTTTTTTTTAGATTTGAATGAATTCACACGCTAAATAACGCTGAAGCATTTTTTTTTCCAGGAAAAAACTCTTTATCTAATCCTTCCATTTTGAGCAATATGATTGATACAGAGTCGAGAGAAGGGAATAAACATGTTGAGGTTTATCCCAAGTCCTCTTTTGATCCCTTACAGTGTATGGGTAGTTTTATAGAAACTTTTTATACTTGAGTGCTGGAGGATTTTCGTAAAATTAACGAAGTAAACTATTTAGCACCATATCATGATAATTTATCAAAAAACAAAAGACTGGGTTAAAAATCATTGAGGAATAATTTTTATTTAGTAATACGCCCTGTTGACAAGGGAGGTGCCACTGATCTATTAGACAGAAAACAGTATTTATCTGAAGCAACACGTATCCTGTCTGACAGTAACTATTATGAGGTTCTTTCCATTAATAAGGCTGCTAGTAAAAATTTATTTAATAAAAAATAAAAAGATTTTTTACATATAAAACACTACCAATTACCGGTATTTTATTATTTACCGGAGGTGCATAAGTCTGAGACCAACCCCCCGGGCCGTCCTATTATTTCGGGTGTTAATTCTATTTCTTCACATTTATCTCATTATATTGATTTATTTCTTCAAGAATACGTTTGCACTCTGCAAGCTTTTCTTAAGGATTCTACACAATACATTTTTGAATTGGGAAATATTATTTTTCCTGAGGATTTTCTTTTCATCACTTTGGATGTGTGTTCTTTGTACTCTAATAGTTTGGAAGATAAGGGTGTAACTGCAGTTTCTCACTTCTTGGATGGGGACTCCACTTTATTTGAGTCCCAAAAACACTTTTTACTGGAGGGGATTAAATATATTAATGAAATCATAACATTTTTACATTTAATGGGGTGCTATATCGTCAGACCCGGGGCTGCGCAATGGGGACGCGTTTGCCCCCAGTTAGACTAATTTGTATATGGGGGTGTTTGAGTCCCTTTACATCACGCAGCAGCCCTGGTCTGACGATATTTAAATTTATCATAGATTTATTGATGATTTGTTTATCATTTGGTCTGGGACTCTTCATAAGGCTTTACAATTTGTTTCACATTGAAATAATAACACAGGAGCTCTCACTTTTTCACTTATTATTTCTGATTCTTATGTTTTTTTAGATTTAGAGATTTTTAAAAGCCCGGGGGTGGTGTTCAGACACGCACTCACTTCAAAAAAGTGGATGTGAATAGTCTGTTGGATGCTAATAGTTGTAATTTCTATAGGTGTGTATATATAATATCCCCCATGGTCAGTACCGCAGAGTACGTAAAAATTGCACCTCAGATGGTGATTTTATATGTCTATCTAAAATTTTACAGCAGCGTTTTTTAGAAAAGGGATATCCTAAAAAATGCTTTTAAAAAAGTGCTTCCTTTGAAACAATGGGATTTAGTGAAACCTGTTAAGAATGAGAATAAAATATCATCTGATTCGAGTAATAAAAAATTCTATTATAATTTTATTACTAATTATAGTTGTGATAGCTGGAAGATTAAACAGATTTAAACAAGTAACTGGTCATTACTAAAACTAGATCCTCTTTAAAAAAAAACATATTCCTCTTAAGCCGAGTATAACATTTCAAAGGGCAAAGAATCTAAAAGCACTTCTGGCCCCTAGTAGACTAAGGGTTAAACCTAAGAATAGCTACTTACATTTTCAGGATACTGCTGTATCACATGATACCGCTCATGTGACTAGGTCAGGTGATCGGAGGGTGGGCACCTTTCTGTGTGGCTCCAGTGGAAGTTCGGACATTGAATTCCAATTCCACAGGTCAGATATTTAGTATGAAAACTAGGGAGGAGCGAATCGAAGCTGACGAACCCGAATTCATTACGGATTTCAGGAAATATTCCATTTGCAATGAATGCGAATATTGCCTCGATTCTATAGTGCAAATCGCTTCATTAAACTCCATTAACTGCGGTGCAGGCTCCAGGGCATCTAAAATGGCGGATGTGACTAGGTCAGGTGATCGGAGGGTGGGCGCCTTTCCGTGTGGCTCCAGCCGTTGTTTGTGCTACGAATGGATTACATTTTTTACATGTGCCTCTAGCTATTCTGTTTACCTACTTGTGCATGTAGAATTCAGTATATTGGACGAACTATTCTGACCGTTCGTCAAAGGATGAATAAACATCGTTCCAATATACTGAATTTCTTTATGAAACACAGGGGCCCAGATTTATCAAACTGTGTGAGAGAAAAAATTGTAGTGATTTTCCCACAGCAACCAATCACAGCTCAGCTAACTAGCTCTGGAAAAGTGAAAGCTGAGCTGTGATTGGTTGCTGGGGGAAAATCACTACAATTTTTTCTCTCACACAGTTTGATAAATCTGGGCAAGTGTCTCTGGCCATGTTTGTCTAAAGCATGGAGGAGATGTTAGTGTGTTACAATTGGCCATCATTGAAACTGTACCCTCTGATATTAACAACCGTTTCAAGCCCTAATTAATAGGGAATCTTACTGGATTTTCATGTTTAACACATTGGCCCGGAAGGGCCTAGTGAGGTTATAGAACGGACTACTGTTTGATTTAATACTATCAGTATATTTTCAATGTTTTATAATGTTTTTTGATGTCTCTTTATATATATACATATATATATATATAGCGAGAAAGAGAGAGAGAGAGAGAGAGAGAGAGAGAGAGAGAGAGAGAGAGAGAGAGAGAGAGAGAGAGAGATTATTTTTTTTCTTCTTTGTAAAATGTGTATATTATTGATTGTCAGGTGATTGGAATTGTGGGTATTTATTCTGAGCATTAAGTGACTTTTGTCATGCCTGAAGAAGGAACCGGTCCGGTTTCGTAACGCATAGCATGTTTGAATAAAATAAGTTTTTATTATCACCCCTGGATCACCTATTGGCAGCGCCTTTTATCCTCCGTGGAGTTTGGAGGGGTATTGGAATCTATTATTCACGCTTGTGACTGTGAGGAGGAATGGGCAGCAGCCTTAAATGTACTAGTGCATATATGTGTTGTGCCGAAATTGTGCTGTTTTAGGTGAGTTAACCCTTGACTCACCTATTTTTAATTTCTTATGCTGAAGGTGTCACACGAGGGCGCGCTTTTGTCTTTTGTATTTTAATACTATATGGAGGCACAGAGGGGGCACTGAGAGGGCTGCCTAGAGGCCGAGTTAAACAGGTGGGCAAGTGCTGTATACCCTGGACATGCCCATTTTCAGAGAATGGCATCCTTTATTATTACCTTTCTTAAAGGAACAGAATAATATAGGGTTATAAGTAAAGATGCTACAGAATTGTTATTTACTGAGTCATACAAAAGAAAATCAGACACGTCCGGAGAGCAGATTTCTCCTCTTTCAGAATTACTTGTCCACTGCAGGCAATTCAGGAAAGGTGTATAGATGATATATATAATCCAGAACAATAAATAAATACATTACTGCTACTCACACACTGTACAGAGATATTTCTAAGGCTGCTTTCACACTATGAAAAGTACCCGTTATATAACGCTCGTTATAAAATAACGGGCGATCGTGGGGTTAAACCGCTATTAGAAAATCCCATTATAGTCTATGGGATTTTTCTAATAGCCGTTTTAACCCGTTATCGCCCGTTATTCAAAACAGATGTTATTTTATGACGGGAGATAGTAATGGGAGAAATAGTGCATGCACTATTTCTTCTGTTCAATCGCCCGTCACAAAATAACGTCCGTTATGGGCGATAACAGGTTAAAATGGCTATTAGAAAAATCCCATAGACTATAATGGGATTTTCTAATAGCGGTTTAACCCCACGATCGCCCGCTATTTTATAACGGGCTTTATATAACGGGTACTTTTCATAGTGTGAAAGCACCTTTACAGATTTGTACTGGAAATATATAAGGTCACACAACTTATAACAAGGTTTCCAATCTGATCTTCACAGTGATGCAATGGTAAAAGAGAAACATTGTAACCAATGCCAATCCAAAATCCAGCAATCTTTTATAAGAACAAAACAAGAACAGTAGATATATTCTGATATTAAAGGGGTTATCTAGGAATAGAAAAAAACAAGCTAATTTCTTTCAAAAATAGCTCCATGTCTGTCTCCAGGTTGGGTGTGGTATTACAACTTGGCTCCATTCATTTCAATGGAACTGAGCTGCAGAACCACACCCAACCCGGAGACAGACTGGGAGCGTTTTTTTTTTTTTTTTTTAAAGAAATTAGCTCTGTTTTTCTATTCCTGGATAACCCCTTTAAATTCTAGTTAGAGCAGTCTATAGGGGTTGCTACTGCAAGCAGTTGTCTACAGAACAAAGAGTTATAAAAAACATAGGAACTGCATTATGAAAAGTTCTGCATTTTTATTAATAACCACATGACTTTATTAAACAAAAATATCATATTATAAATATACACTGTGTATGACAGCATTCCCATTGTCATCACCTGGGAGGCAATATGCAGCCTGATCCCTATTTGCTTTAATACAACATGTTTTATTTAACACAATCCAATATTATTAGTTTTCTCCATTGTTCTGTTACATTGCTTCCAAACATTTATGTACTGAAGCTGAAATAACAAATCCCAAGTCCCTTTCCACTGCAGTGGCTTCAGTTCTAGAGCCATTAATCCAGTATTTTGCCATTGGGGATTTTGTAGTATAAGTGCATGACTTTGCAATTTGTAACATCTGATGTGATCCTCGAAAGGAGAAATTTATTCCACAATAGTCAAGATTTATTGTCTAAACATGGATAAAACTGATCACTATGATGATTCCGAATCTAATACTGTACAGATACATTTCAAAAGGAGGAAATGTGACCATTATTTTACAAGGAGTATATTTAGGATTATGTTTTATTTTCCTGTAGATTTGCTATACCTTATTTTATAGAACCGTCCCTGTCTAAATACAATGATGGTTGATGATTTCCATAATATTCACATAACTGAGCCACATAACTTAATGGATATATATATATATATATATATATATATATATATATATATATATATATATGCAGTTTATGTTTTAGACTGAACTACAGAACATTGTCATTTTCACAATTGCTATGAATATTCTGTTAACTGTATTTCAAAAGCATTGAAACCAATATGAAAACGATAGTAGAGCCCAATATAATGCCTTAACTAATATACAGTACAAGTATGCATTTTGCCTCTGCATGCATTCCTCTCATCTAGGCTTACAATAAGAATACAAGTGGTAGCAGTCTCATGAAAGAACACATTTAGGGCAGTAGTATATACATTTTATATATATTGTGAGACAGTGATAGGAATGTTGGTCAGTGATTTTCCCAAGGTACCTGTAATACTTATGACCAGGTTTTAAAAAGTTCATATTTCTTTCCAGGGAAGCTGGGAGAGAGATGGCAAATCCAGGATAGTGTGAATTTTTTTATGAAATGATAGGCAGGTTGGTAGTGGGTTCATTCATTCCCTTTCCGGCAGGTCCAGGTTTCAGTGTGGCCCCCAAATCAGTACAGATGCATAAGAAAGCTGTTACTGGGCTTAAAAGCAAAGTGTAGTTCAGTATGCTGGCTGAGGCTGGGAGGACCTTGAACCTCAGATTGGAGTTGGAGTCCTGAGAAGTTTGATGGCAATTTTGTTGGGTGGCTGGTAGTAAGCCACCTGTATAGATAGGGAAGATTTACCGTATTTTTCACCGTATAATTTTTCCAAAAAGAAAAAGTGCGTCTTATACGGTTGGTGCGTCTCATACGGCAAATACACATTAAAACCTGTCCTATCGCGGCGGTCCCTGCAGCCATCATCGGCCGGGACCCACGGCTAATACAGGACATCACCGATCACGGTGATGCCCTGTATTAACCCTTCAGACGCGGCAATCAAAGCTGACCGCCGCGTCTGAAGCGAAAGTGACACTAACCCGGCTGCTCAGTTGGGCTGTTCGGTACCACTGTGGTGAAATCGCTGCGTCCTGAACAGCTCACAGGACACCTGGAGGGACCTTACCTGCCTCCTCGGTGTCTGCTCTGTGCTGGGATCCCCTGCATGGCCGGCGCTCTCCTTCGTCGTCATCATGTCGTCGCGCACGCTGTCCCGTAGTCCAATAGGAGCGGCATGCATATTTTGTTATGCCAAATTATAAAAAATAGGAGAAGCCCTGTATAAACTTTTTTTTCAAATCCCTGTCTCTTACTGCTGTTTGCCATTAGATGCCTGGTTCTAAGGAGCTAATCTCCCACAGTACATATGATATACGTATATATTTTTTTGCAGCACAACTACGAGTTACAGTATATTATTTATAGAACAGGTTAGAGAGTTTTTAGAAATCAGGACCATGGACAGCAATATCAGGGACAGAAATGAAGAATAGAGCTTTTGTACAGCAGTCAGCACAATACGTTTGAACTATTGCCGACATCCTATTTCTAGAAGTACTGTATAGGCATGATATTATGCCTCATATAATGACATAGTAACCAATAAATGATGGGTATTATAATGCATGCTCATATTTCTGTATCTTAACCCACTATAGTCAGTTTTTTCCAACAAGGGTGCCTCCAGCTGTTGCAAAACGATAACTTTCAGCATGCTCGGACAGCCAAAGGCTGTCCGGGCATGCTGGGAGTTGTAGTTTTGCAACAGCTGGAGGTTCATTGGTTGGAAACACTGCGTAGGATCATAGCTTTAGATCGTAGCTCATAGCTCTAGAGATCTAGCTGTAATAATGGTGCAGTTGCCCATAGCAAACAATCAGATCGCTTCTTTTGTTTGTATAGAGGCCTCTGAAAAATGAAATAAGCAATCTGATTGGTTGCTATAGACAACTGCACCACTCTTCCGCTACAGAGGTTTTGATAAATCTCCATCAATGTATCTACTATTTATTTTGTTTATCGGGGACAAATGATCTAATAATGTACAATGTATATTGAAATAAAATAAGTACAATGGGGGAGATTTATCAAAACCTGTGCGGAGGAAAAGTTGCCCAATTGCCCTTAGCAACCAATCAGCTTCTTTAACACCTTAGGGACTCTGCCTATTTTCACCTTAAGCACATTTTCGTTTTTACATTTCCGTTTTTTCCTCCTTCCTTTCTAAAATCATAACGCTTTCAATTTTGCACCTACAGACCCATGTAAGGGCTTGTTGTTTGCGTCACCAATTGTACTTTGCGATGACATCACTTATTGTAGTATATAACCTGCGGCGAAACAAAACAAAAAATATTTGTGGGGTGAAAAAAATGCCATTTTGTAACTTTTGGGGGCTCCGGTCTCTATGCAGTGCAATATTTGGAAACAATGACACCTTATCTTTATTCTGTAGGTCCATACGGTTACAAGGATACCCAATTTATGTAGGTTTTATTTTATTTTAATACTTAAAAAAATGATAAACCTCATGCAACAAAATTTGTATTTTTAAAATTGGCATCTTATGACCCCTATAACTTTTTTATTTTCCATGTACGGGGTGGTATGAGGGCTAATTTTTTGCGCCGTCATCTGTAGTTTTTATAGGTACCCTTTTTGCTTTGATGATGTTTTATCCCCTATCATGGGGATTCCCCTTAAGGACCAGGCCCATTTTGGCCTTTAGGACCAGACCAATTTTATTTTTGCATTTTCATTTTTTCCTCCTCGCTTCTAAAAATCATAACTCTCTTATTTTTCCATCCAAAACCCATATGAGGATTTTTTTTTGGCGTCACCAATTGTACTTTGTAATCACATCACTTATTTTACCATAAAATGTACGGCGCAACCAAACAAATAATATTTATGTGGGAAAATTGAAAAGAAAACCGCAATTTAGCAAAGGTTTTGTTTTCACGCTGTACACTTTCCGGTAAAAATGAGATGTGTTCTTTATTCTGTGGGTCAATACGATTAAAATGATACCCATGATTATATTATTTTCTATAATTGTAGCGCTTAAAAAAAATCTCAAACCATTTAAACAAAATTAGTATGTTTGAAATTGCCCTATTTTGACCACCTATAACATTCTCAATTTTGCGTATATGGGGTGATAAGAGCGCTCATTTTTTGCTCCATGATTTGTAGTTTTTATCAGTACCACTTTTTTGGAATAAGATGTGACAATAAGCAGCAATTTTAGACTTTTTTAAATTTTTTTACATTCACCGTTCGGGATAATTAACAATATATTTTAATAGTTCAGACTGTTACACATGCGGCGATACCAAATATGTGTATTCATGATTTTTTTATGCTTTTTTGAGGGTAAAGTGGGAAAAACGGACATTTTACATTTTTATTGGGGGAGGAGATTTTTCCCATTTTTTACTTTTTTATTTAACATTTTTTTACTTCTTTTATTTTTTTTTACACTTTTTATGTCCCCATAGGGGACTATTCATAGCAATCCTTTGATTGCTAATACTGTGCAGTGCTATGTATAGGACACAGCACTGCTCAGTATTATCGGTCATCTTCTGCTCTGGTCTGCTCGATCTCAGACCAGAGCAGAAGACCCCTGGAGACGGCCGGAGGCAGGTGAGAGGACCTCCGGCCGCCATGCTGGATGATCGGATCCCCGCGGCAGCACTGTGGGCGATCCGATCATCCATTCAAAGTACCGCACTGCCACAGATGCTGTGATCTGTATTGATCACGGCATCTGAAGGGTTAATGGCGCACATCCGCACGATCGCGGATGTCTGCCATTACCGGTGGGTCCCTGGCTGCTGATAGCAGCCGGGACCTGCCGGGCATGACAAAAGCACCGCTCCTCGCGATCATGGCGGCGCGTAAATGTAAGTCAGGGTGCGCTAAATACCACGTCACCATGACATACATTTACGTCCATTTGTCATTAAGGGGTTAAATACTGAAGGCTATTGAATAAGTACACAATAGTCCTCGATATTCATGAGCAGCCACTTTTTCCTATCCACCTGCCAGTGTCAATACTGGACACAGACTAAACTCTGCCAATCACCGGTAAATGGGCAGAGAGGAGAGGCTGCTCATGGTAAGGATAGGTGAGCAAAAATCTGGTGACAGATCTAGACCACAGATCAGAGCTATAGCCAGGGGCGGACTGACACCACTCAGGGCCCCTGGACCAAATAAAGCAAGGGTCCCCAGCAAGACTCCACCCCTGCCCCACCCCTATTCCCGCCCAGTATGTACATGAATATTTGCCATAGAATAGGGGTTGCAGTGCGCTTGAGGCTATGGTGTACTTTGAGGGATGGCAATGACAATAACCTTAACTACACCAAGCGCTTAAAAACACTGAACTATCCTCCTCCTTTTTGTGCCAACTTGGGATCTCTGTCTGTGATACCCAGTCCAACTTGGCTCCAGCCTTCACTCACCTTAAAGAGGTACTACGGTGGAAAACATTTTTTAAATCAACTGGTGCCAGAAAGTTAAACAGATTGGTAAATTACTTCTATTAAAAAATCTTATTCCTACCAGTACTTATTAGCGGCTGCATACTTCAGAGGAAATTCTTTTCTTTTTGGATTTTTTTTTCTGTCACGACCACAGTGCTCTCTGCTGACACCTCTGTCCATTTTTGGAAATGTCCTGAGCAGCATATGTTTGATATGGGGAATTTCTCCTGCTCTGGACAGTTCCTGAGAGACAGAGGTGTCAGCAGAGAGCACTGTGGTCGTGACAGAAGAGAAATCCAAAAAGATAAGAATTTCCTCTGTAGTATACAGCAGCTGATAAGTACTGGAAGGATTAAGATTTTTTTAATAGAAGTCATTTACAAATCTGTTTAACTTTCCAGCACCAGTTGATTAAAAAAAAAAAAGTCACATATATAACTCATCTCTGACTTTGCCCTCATATAGTGAGCGGTGAAAGGCAGGTAAAAAATAGCAACTAGTCCATTTATAAGCCACACACTTTACCTTTTTTGCCTCCTGCTTGGGTGAGGCTGAGGCCTCTAAGATTTATTACAGAAATAGCACAGCAGCACAGAGGATTTCTGGAGGGAACTGTACTGAGGCCGACTGTCTGAAATACTCTGTGCTGCTGGGAAGCCTACTCCTGCCTTTCACCGCCCCCCTACATGATGGCACAGTCTGAGATATAAATGATATGTGAAATATAACTTATATCTCTGACTGTATCATCATGTAGGGAGCGGAGAAAGGAAGGTAGAAGATGGCGTAGGCTTCCCAGCAGCACAGAGTATTTCTGGCAGACAGTCTGCCTCACGACAGTTCCCTCGAGAAATACTCTGTGCTGCTGTGCTATTTCTTTAATAAATCTTAGAGGCCTCAGCCTCACCCAAGCAGGGGGTGGGAAAAGGGCCACAATACACAAAATGCACTATATCTATTTAGCTGTAGATTAAAGTGCTGCTTTATACAGCAACTCACAAATGACGTCTTCTCTAATCAGCCTTGTTCCCTTCTCTTCTCCATCTGGTCTGCACGATCATGACAATTTCTTCCAGCCACAATTCCTCACCATTAAACCTGCAAAACAAACCTATTCGGCTCCACACTTTTTCCATGGGTGACAGAGGGGTGTAGAGGAGTGTACATGGGTGACAGAGGGGTGTAGAGGAGTGTACATGGGTGACAGAGGGGTGTAGAGGAGTGTACATGGGTGACAGAGGGGTGTAGAGGAGTGTACATGGGTGACAGAGGGGTGTACAGGGGTGACAAAGGGGTACAGAGGGGTATAGAGGAGTGTACATGGGTAACCGAGGGGTGTACAGGGGTGACAGAGGGGTGTAGAGGAGTGTACATGGGTGGCAGAGGGGTGTAAAGGAGTGTACATGGGTGACAGGGGGCGTAGGGGGTGGCAGAGGGGTGTACATGTGTGATAGAGGTGTAGAGGAGTGTACATGAGTGTTAGATTGGTGTAGAAGAGTAAACATGGGTGACAGGGAGCGTAGGGGGTTACAGAGGGGTGGACAGGGGTGACAAGGTGGTAACAGAGGGGTGGATAGGGGTGACAAAGGGACAGAGGGGTTAATAGGGGATAGACATGGGTGACAAGGATGTGGTCAGGGGTGGACAATGGAGAGAACATCATGGGTGACAGGGGGATGTACAGGGGTTACAGAGAGGTGGATAGGGGGGTGGACATGCATGACAGGAGGGTGAAAAGGGGGTAAAAGAGGGGTGGACAGGAGTGAGAGAGGGGTGGACTGGGGTGACAAAGGGACAGAGGGGTGAATAGGGGGTGGACATGGTTGACAGAGGGGTAGACTAGGGAGTGGTCAGAAGGGTGGATGGGGGGTGATCATGGGTGACAGAGATATGGACAGGGGTGACAGAGGGGTGGCCAAGGTGGACATGGATGACAGGGGGGGGGGTGGACATGGGAGACAGGGGGGGTGGTGAACAGGGGTGACAGAGGGGTGAATAGGGGTGTGGACATGGCTAGACAAGGGAGACAGGGGGCGTGAACAGGGGTAACCGGTTCAGAGGGGTGAATAGGGGGTGGACATGGTTGACAGAGGGGTAGACTGGGGGGGTGATCAGAGGGTTGCCCAGGGGGGACATGGGTGACACGGGTGGCCAAGGTGGACATGGATGACAGGGGGGATGGACACGGGAGATAGGGGGGGATGGACAAGGATGACAGGGGGGGATGGACAAGGATGACAGGGAGGGATGGACAAGGATGACAGGGGGGATGGACAAGGATGACAGGGGGGATGGACAAGGATGATAGGGGGGATGGACAAGGATGACAGGGCGGATGGACAAGGATGACAGGGGGGATGGACAAGGATGACAGGGGGCTGGACAAGGATGACAGGGGGATGGACAAGGATGACAGGGGGGATGGAAAAGGATGACAGGGGGGATGGACAAGGATGACAGGGGGGATGGACAAGAATGACAGGGGGGATGGACAAGGATGACAGGGGGGATGGACAAGGATGACAAGGGGGTTAAAGGGGTGAATAAGGCTGTGGACATGGGTGACAGGGGGTAGATTGGAGGGTGGACATGGGAGACAGGGGGTGAATAGGGGTGACAGGGGGGGGAACAGGGGTGGCCGGTTGGTCAGAGGTGTGGACAGGTATGACAAGGGGGTAAAAGAGGGGTGGACAGGGGTCACAAAGGGACAGAGAGGTGAATAAGGGGTCGGACAGGGGTGACAGAGGGATGGACAGGGGTGGCCAAGGCGGACATGGATGACAGGGCGGTGGAAATGGGAGACAGTGGGGGGGGGGGTGAACAGGTATGACAGGGGGGTGGAAAAGGATGACAAGGGGCTAAAAGAAGGGTGACAAAAGGGACAGATGGGTGAATGGGGGATGGACATGGGTGACAGGGTAGACTGGGGCTGGACAGGGGAGGTGGTGAACATGGGTGACAGGGATGGTGGTGAACATGGGTGACAGGGTGGACAAGGCGGACATGAATGAAAGGAGGGTAGACATGAATGACGGGGGGAATGGGTGACCCGGGGGGGGGTAACAGAGGGGTGGAAAGGGTACAGTACCTTAAGCAAGCCGGCACAGGGTGCAGCTTGCAGTTCCACGGCATCTTCGGCACCATTTTCAGCTTACTGTGCCGGAGGGGGGCGCAGGGGGAGGGGGACGCAGGGGGGAGGGGGACGCTGGGTGCGCAGTACCCACGTACGCTTCCCTTCCCCCTCTCCGGCGCTGTGAGTCACAGGCGCACAGGCTGGGGCGGGAAATTATAAATCCTGCGGCATCGGGGGAGCACGGCCTGATCTAGGGGGGGGCCATGGTCTCCTCTCGCCCCCCCTAGCGATGCCACTGGTTCTCCGGGGGGCGGGCCCGCCGGCTAAATCACAGACACCGCGGTAGCGGTGCCGGGCCCAGGTGTCACGGGAAATTTAAATATATATATATATATATTTATATTTAAAGTGACAGGCGGTGGACAGCGGGCCCCCTTCCCGGCCGGGCCTTAGGACGGAGGCCTATTGGACCGGCCTGTCAGTCCGCCCCTGGCTATAGCTTGGTTTTCTTCACCTGGGGTAAAAGATTCAGTTCAGAGGGCACCCCTTATCCCCAGCTATACCCCTTTCCAAGATGTGCAATATTTTGGGAGACAAATTAAGACAAAACCTTGTTTCACCCCTCTAATTTAAATGTATCCCAGCACACAAGCAATCTTGCGCATTTTAATTTAGTCTCTTCTTGGATTGTGCACAGTCTGTTTTAATTTCATTGCAGAAAAGATCTTCCCATATTTTAATCCGACCATTTCACTACTGACAGATGAGAAATGATGGGTTATGAAAATATATTCCAGTTAGTTTACATGGATGGCTTAATATTTGTGTATTTCACTTATTAAATCTGTAAAGTGTGTATAACAGAACCTCATCCAAAAATCTATGCTAATTTTACATTACTCATACACTTTGGATGAATCAGCTTCTGATTAACTAATCTGGCAACAAGCAAATGTGAAGGGCGCCAAAAGTCATCGGAGTATTGCAGAGGTTCAGCGTTCTAGCAAAGATACCAAGTAATGAAGCTGTTTCACCCTCGTAAGTGAAGTAGTCTGTGCCATATTACAAAACCATATGTCCTTAGGTATCATAACTACCATAGAGAGTAAGGACCCGGTGGGCCCATTGTAACTAACCAAAATACCATGTATTTGTATTCTACAACTTTCATTTACATTTGTATTTTTTAACCACTTCTGGACCCCTCATGATCAGACACCTTTTTGTCTTTTTCACAAATTTAAAACCTATAAAGTACATTCTTGTTCGGGCAATAGTCAAACAATCTTTGGGTAACTTTTTTTTGCAATACACTGGGATTTATTTTTGTGAAATTTTTATGTAAACAAATTTTTATTTTTTTATAAAAAAAAGTTTTTAAAAGTGCCTGATGTCTGAAGTACTCCTCAACTACTTTTTTTTTATTTACCCCTTTTTCCATAAGAGTTTTTTTCTTTCCCATATAGTAGATGTATATAGAGGTGAGGCCAAAAGCTGTGGCTTGGGGTCTCTTGGTTATCTGTTTTTATTCACTTTTTATTTTAATAATTTTACTGTGTGTGTGTATAAAAAACATTAGAACATTAGCTGTGCCCAGCCTATTGAGTGAAGGCGGTGATGCATTCTGCTTTGCCACTTACCTCCAAGCACCCACACACGAGCGCTCTGTGCTCAAGTGGCAAGACACGCAGGGTATGACTTGCATCTCAGTGTACAGGAACAGGGATTTCTGCCTTTGACAGGGTCCCTGGTCCTGTCAGTAAGCCATTCACTCAAAAAGAGCCCCCCAAAATTTTGGATTTAGATTAATCAAATTTTCTGGGAAACTCATGGCAAAATTGACTACTTAGAATGGATTCACACAAATCATAACCTAAACCTGAAAAGATACCCCAGCTGTTAGAACCCATAGGGCTAATCTATACTAGATTCTTTTGTTTATATGGTTGCTGTGACTACACCTAGCTTCTGGGATGGTCAGCTGACCCCGCTGAGTTCACCTGTGTAGCTGGCTATATAAACCTACAGTCTGCTTTTAGGCCTTGCCTGTGAAAGAGCTCGCTCAAGCAACTATCGTTTATTATCTGTATTCCTGATCTTCTGGTATTTGTGACTTTTGGCTTGGCTTCCTGACTCTTCTCTTGTGTCTCTCTTTGACAACTCATGGTATTGACTCGGCAAGTGGTTCTTGACTTATTGTGTGTGTTTAGTATCTTTTCTGTTAGTTTTTGTGTTTCCTACTGTATCCCGACCTGTGTCTGTTTTTCTAGTTTTTTTTGTTGACGGTGACTTCCAATACTTATTTAGGAAGGGACCATCACCGTGTCAATCCGCTATTCAGGGCAGATAGGCAAGTAGGCAGGGTCAGAGGGAGTGGGTGAGAACACAGCTGCACTCCTTCCCTGCCCATGTGTGGCATTTCCACATACCTGCATTTGCCTTGTTCCTGCACTATGGAAGCTATATCTGCTTTGGTGGAGCAAATACAGGGCTTGACTCAGCTAGTTCAGGATTTAGCACAAATACTTCAGCAATATGAGTCTTCTCAGTCTCAGTCAGCATTAGTACAGACCTTGACTCAGAGGCTGCAAGATCAGGAGAAGTTAATTCAGGGCTTGTTAATTAGAATTCAGGAGCTGGAGGCTAACCAAACTCAGGTGTCATCTGTTCCTGTTGTAGCTCCTGTGGAGCCACAAGTTAGTCTCCCTGATTGATTTTCTGGAAACCGCAAAACTTTCTGTGAGAGCTGCAAATTGTACTCTATGTTAAGACAGACATGTGTCTATTTTTGTAGTTTGTTTTGTTGACAATGACTTCCATCACTTATTTAGGAAGGGACCGTCACCATGGTTGTCGATCCGCTATTAAGGGTGGATAGGCAAGTAGATTTGGGTTAGAGGGAGTGGGTGAGAACAGGGCTGCACTCCATCATGCCCAAATGTGACATCAGTTATTTCTGTGCAGATATGCTCCTGTGTATAAGCGCAAACCCACCATAAAAATGTAATGCCTTGGGAACCTATTTTCTTTTCAGCAAGGATAAACCACAAGCAACAGGGCGAAAAAGTTTTATGGGGTAACAGCAGCATCTATACTGTGGCACATACATTTAAATAAAGAGCAATTAAAGTGAATTGTCTTCTCTTTTGTCAAATAGTGTATTGGGGGTGGTTGTGGTCTTATTACAATTTTTATTTTTTATTTTTTAACAATAATAATAATTCTAACTATTTTCAATGGTTATTTGAAAGAAAGTCATTAACAATCAAATGAAAAGATAAAATGCCTACATTTAGGCAGGAATCATACAAACATAGAATGTGTCGGCAAATAAGAACCATTTAGCCCATCTAGTCTGCCCAATATCCTGAATACTGAATAGTATTTTTAATCCTGAATAGTATTTTTAGTCAAAACGAGAAACCAATATAGAGAAAACCATTATGGAGAATTTTGCACCTTTTTCTGTGGACCCACTCCTGGCTAAAAAGACTAACTAAAATACTGACATAAATACTGTGTGGGTGTGAACCCAACCTAATATTGTATTTGTAATTATTATATCGCTAACACACTACATTTAAACCTGTGGTTACAGAATGAAACTAATGAATGGGGATTACATACTTTAAGCGAGAGCAGGATCACTGGAACAGTTTCCGAAATATCCTCATTGAGACTCTAATAGAGTTCTAGTTCCATTGTTTAAACCTTGGATCTTCTGAATTACCATAAAAGATTAAAAGTAATTTTACCAAATTTTCACTCATCTCCATTGAACAAAGCGGATTTTACAGGATGAATATACAGCTTATGACTGAATGTTGAAGTACACTTGAGACATTAAGAGACAGCCTTTCAGAGCTCACTAAGGTTTAAGCCAAGAGAAATTCTAAAGGGATTATCACAGCATTTTAGTTGAACAAGAGGTAGAAACAGTCTGGAGCAAACCATAATCATAAATGCATTCTTGCTGTGATTTAAAGCCTTGTTCCCATTGCTTTTCTAAGTTGGCTGCAAATTTAAAAAAAAAGCTGTCAAAGGGCATCCACCCTTACAAGTATCTGAATGACTCAATTTGTAATAAAGAGTCAAGAGACAAGAATAGCTTTCTGTATACATCTTATGGACTGCCACTTTCCTGCTAAACTTAAAGGGGTATTCCAGGAACTTTTTTTTATTTGACTATGCTACAGGGGCTGTAAAGTTAGTGTAGTTCATAATATAGTGTCTGTAGCTGTATGTGATGGTTTTCACACAATTCTTATGTGATTTTCATCCCAATATTTATTTTAACAGCATTCAAAATGACTGTTGTCTCAGATTTTTCCCAGGTTGCAATGCGGCCGAGACCTGACATCACTAGTCAGCTGATGACATGGAGCCTGTCTGCTACAAAGGGTGGAGCGATCGCTTGGTGGGAGAGAGATCAATCTGCAACTAATGCAACAGCTGTAGGCACCCTGATTGAAAACCACAGGTCTTTTGAATGGATGCAGCTCATTTATGTTTCAATGGGTGGGGTGGGGTGCTGATATGTGGGAGGGAGGAAAATGGAATTCTGGGATTTGTAGGCAAAGAAGAAAACTCAAACAGGAAATACCAGTTGACAAAAGCTAGCCACAGTGTTATGGTAATCTCACAACATAGCCATTTAGCCCCAAGATAAGCGCAGATCCTTCCTAAGCATGTCCATTACTGTCTGGCAGGTACGTACTAAAATCACCTTATGGTGGATAACTCCTTTAATCATACTGGTGGTCAATGCATGACATCTACGTGTGTTCATAATTGTCTACAATAAAGACATTTCTATGTAATTATATTATTAAAATAAAAAAAATCTGCTGATGCTACCGTTAGTCAGGTGTTAAGAGGGGCCTATAAGGCTATTGCCCCATTGCACTGTACAGTATAGTACGTTAAGATACAATGGTGTCTTCCTTCCACAGGATAGGGAATAACCAGCTGAGACCCACACTGATCATGTGTACCCCCGAATGTATGGAGAGCATGACTCGTGCACAGCCAGCACTCTTGCATCTCAACATTACCTTACATCTTGTGATCACCCTTTTTAGGCTATATCTATACCACAGTTACTCTATAGCAGTGTTTCCTAACCAGGGTGCCTCCAATTGTTGCAAAACAACAACTCCCAGCATGCCTGGACAGCCAATGGCTGTCCAGGCATGCTGGGAGTTGTAGTTTTGCAACATCTGGAGGCACCCTGGTTGGGAAACACTGCTCTATAGGATAATTTTCTGACCCATACCTCCAATGCATGCCTCTTAAAGATTCCTTTAAGGTCTATTCGCTAGTGTTGCTTGCGAATATTCGCAATGCGACTTTTATTCGCGAATATCGCATATTCGCGAATTTGCGAATATTCGCGAATATTGCGCTATATATTCGTAATTACGAATATTGTTTTTTTTTGTTTGTTTGTTTTTTCACAGTACACATCACAGTGATCATTCCTCTCTGCTTCCAGCTTGTGTGATGTAAAGAAGGCTCTAATACTACTGTTTGAGACTGGCGTGCAAATTTTCGCACATGCGAAAATTTGCATATGATACTTCGCATATGCGAAAAAACGCGAATATTACGAATATGCAAATTTAGCGAATATATGACGAATATTCGTCCATATATTCGCGAAATTTCGCGAACTCGAATATGGCCTATGCTGCTCAACACTACTATTCACACGTACAGTATTCTGCGCAGATTTGATGCGCAGGATTTTCTTCTGCAGATTTCAATGTAAACTGAATGACTGAACACAGCTTCAAATCCGGCGCATAAAATCTGCGCATCAAATCTGCACAGAATACTGTACGTGTGAATAGACCCTTAGTGTTTGACCATAGTCAAACATATGTAAGCCATCCGCCATTATGCAATAGAAGTATACTATGCAGTGTATTTTTAAAGGTGACCCACTGTATAGGAAAGCACAGTTTCCTGGGATTTCCCACACAGTAAAAAGTGAAAAATACACTCTTTTGGCCTCTATCAGGTTATGGGGACCGTGACTACTTTTGGCATAAGGCTGCTTTCACACTATAAAAATACCGTCCGTCAAAAAAATCTTGAAAATCCGCCGTTTAACGGCCGTTAGAAAATCCCATTATAGTTTATGGGATTTTTTTAATAGCCGTTTTAACCCGTTACTGCCCGTTATTAATAACGGCTGTTATTTTGTGACGGGTGAATGAATGGAAGAAATGGGAAATGCGCTATTTCTCCCGTTGATATCGCCCGTCACAAAATAACGGCCGTTATTAATAACGGGCGATAACGGGTTAAAACGGCTATTAGAAAAATCCCATAGACTATAATGGGATTTTCTAACGGCCGTTTAATGGCCGATTTTCAAGATTCTTATGACGGACATTCATTACGGAGGTATTTTTATAGTGTTAAAGCAGCCTAAGAGCCAGGAACTTTCAGAATACATACATCAAATGTGTTTACTCATTAAGCTCCTAGAGTTGCACCAGTTTCAAGGTCCTCGGCCCTCACTGCTACTTCCTTATTCCTGATGACATGTTGTCTCGGCAAGAAGTGCCCACTCACTGGTCAATCACTGGCTGAGGCGGATCGCTGTGGTGGTCAGTAATTGGCTGAGTGAAGAAGTTCCTACCGAGACAACATATCATCAAGAGGAAGAAAGTAGCAGTGAGGAAGGAGGTCCATTGACATTGGTGTGACATCTGCAAGGGAATGGGGGAGATGAGTATAGTTTTTTTTTTTTCTTTATATACAAATGTGGGAGCTCTACGTAAAATACAAGAAACCTAAACCAAGGATACTGCGTTGCACCTACCCATGTGCCAAATAGATACTGATTTTAAAAAAAGGGGAAAATAGCAGTCCTACTAGGCTAGGAAGAAGATTTAGAATAAGGCAGAATAAGTAGGAATAAATAAGAAAGGAAGTGTCTGAAAATATAATTACATTTATTGAATAATACTGTGAGGTCTGGGGCACAGCCCTTGCTGCAGACTACTCGCTAAAATAAAGTGTTAAAAGTTCATTATAAACATTTAAAACATGACGTTAAAATGGTATTGCACTTAAACGGTGGGACAATGGTAGGGATTTATATTCCAACACATGTGATACGATAAGTCCAATAAACGGTTTTTGGTAGCACTAGAGGCTCGCAGGTACGAGCCCAATATGAATACTTATTTGCGCAATAGCGCTAAAGATCTATCCTCTATCCCCCGATGGCACGGGGACAAAGTACAAGAGGGTAAATAGATCAAAGTCAGGCACTTGGTGCCTCTTACCGGCTCCGGCAAAAACAGTTATATGAGCATAGCAGCGTTTAACGGTGATCCAGATTGATGCTTCTCAGCCCTGGCAGCACGGGGAAGGTGTAGGAGAGGTGAAGATGTCCGGTACAGATGATTAATGCAGGGTCCGCTGTAAAGGGTAATGTTAGTCTGTAGCGTACGGCAGAGCTGGAGGTCTTTGGTGTTGGATCCCTCTCTACCCCGACGGCGCGGGGAGAAGATGAGAGGGCAGTGAAAGACCAATAATGGTGGAAAAATAATCCAGATAGTCCCGACTTCTTGTGCAAAGGCAGTCTTGGACCAATCTATAAATACCTTTTTTTCATTTGTGGACAATCACTAAGAGTTAACACCTGCTTTAAAGGGTTCCAATGTTCTGCTATCCTATTGAAGCTGAACAACTATAAAATAGTGCCAGTGGATCTGTTACATGATAGACACAAACAGAACATTGCTTAGTCTTCCAGAACATAACTACTAGGATAGCGGAAACAGCCACTGCTATGAGGTTCAACAACTAAGGTGGCCCATCCCCACATAGAGGTAAGAAACAGCAAGGACTAGGAATGGCAAAGGAAGTATAAAGTACATTTTTATCATTTTCTGACTTTAAACATAATACATTGGGCAGATGGAATCCGTGCACAATAAATCTTGCCCATTTTTCTCCCCAGTTTTCACAATCGGTAAGTGGCAAGAAAAGTGACAAATGCTCGCACAAATGTGACACAAATTATTGGATAAGCTCTCAAATTCTAAAACCCTACATAAGAAACAAGCCATATAGACACAGTATGGGAAATGTGAAATGTGACATGTTCCCTTTAATAGACAGTGATTGTCCACCTCATGGCTTCCACAGGGGAAAACCTTGAAATGTGTCATGTTGTTCTGGGGATAGTATGGGGCCCCCATGTGTATGACACAGCTTTTATGAAAAAGCAAATTTACAACGTACAATTTACAAATATCTCTTGGCCGTGCAAATCCAGACAGAGTAGAGGATCTATAAATAATCTGATTTATAAAACTAAAAAAAAACATTTGCCAGTACTATTTTATGGAATATTTGTGATTCATGATCAAAGACTCTGGTGATTGCCAAACAAGTGTATAGAGATTGCCAAACAAGTTGAGAACAGAGTTATTATTGTTATTTTAAAGTAGCTTGGAATTTGCTCCAGGGCTTCTGAAAAATGTCATTGGAGAGAGTCTTTGTAATAAAGAATGGGGTTAGAATTTACAACAGGATTACATTCTATGTAAGATATATATCCAGTAATTACAACACATTAGGTCTCATTCACCTAATATGTATCACTAAACAAAAACAGAAACAAGACATATATAACGTGAACAGATAAGTGAAAGAGTGGATGGAATTGTCTCTAAGGCTCCTTTACACTATGACTGTTGCTCTGTTACAAACGGACGTTAATGGCTCTTTTTTTTCCTACTTTAACGGCCCATACAATAACGGAGCAAAACGGGAGTTATAACGGGCAAAGAGGATCCCATTCACTTGAATGGGATTCCTCTAATGTCCATTATAAGTCCCGTTATGATAGTAGGAGAAAAAGAAGGGACATGCTAAAAATTTACTCCCACTATCTTCCTAACAGACGTCACCTTTGTAAATTACTTCTATTAAAACATCTTTATCCTTTCAGTACTTATGAGCTGATGAAGTTGAGATGTTCTTTTCTGTCTACGTGCTCTCTGATGACACCTGTCTCGGGAACCGCCCACTCTCCTCATCACTACTTGCCCGCCTAGCGGAGGAAGCGGCGGATGTCTCCTCCACTTCTTGGCTGGGCAGCAGCTGCTGACTGTCCTCTATTAGATCGTCCTCACTAAATAGTGGAGCTGAATCCACAGCATAAGATACTTCTGTGGGGGAGGGATCAGCATAGGACAGAGGCAATGGAAGGACAGGGACTGCTCCCGGGCCATACCAACTAACTATTGACTGGGGGCGTCAGATGTCACTTGTACTGAAGTAGATGACCGTGTTAACCAATCGATCACGGTAGATGGGTTGCTGGTAGAGACACAACCGCTAGCTGATACCGGGAGCTCAGGCCTCTCACTATCACTCCTGCTGCCACTCACCCCTAGTCTGCAGCAACCTCTGCCTGATGAATTTAGGCCTCTGCCACTCCTCTATGCACGTTCTGGCACTTCTCTGCCTGACATACTTAGTGCGTATATGAGGGGAGTACAATACGCTTCACTACTATTAAAACAGTATTTGTCTACATCACCAGCAGGTGTATCCTTTTGGCAGGCCTTTCACAGTATCTAGGCCCATAAGACTTTAACAGGAACAAAATGGTACACCACTTAGATGTATGTATGTGGTATGCACTTATGTGGGGAGGACAATGCGCTCCAGTACGCTTAAAAACAGTATTTGTCTACAACACCAGCAGGTGTGTACTTGTGGCTGGCCTTTCACAGTATCTATGAGGGGAAGCTTGAAAAAGAAACCCTTTAGAGATGGCGCAGCCCTGAAATACTCTGCCCTGAAATGGTCAGGCCTCTTACTAGGCTTTGGGAAAAACAGTCTCTCAGTAACCACTGGGTTCTCTCTCGCTCTTTGATACACAGCAAAAAAAGCAGCAGGATGTAGGGTGCCACAGAAGCTTTGTGCAGTATACAGTGTCAAGATAAAGTTCCTGCTCCTGCAAAGTATGCATAAATGCTGTATACATCCCCCCTTACTGAGTACAGGCACTTTACTCCTATGTGTGTGGCGACCACTTCATGGTAAGTGGTAATGCTATATGCATCAGCGCTTACTGAGTACATTTGTATGGGCCCCAGGAGACAAGGATACAGCTTCGCCACTTACACTCTCTAAATTTGTCATGCTGGACACATGAGCCTTGAACTGGTACAAATTTGAATCAGCCATTGAATGTGAATCGGATTTGACAGTGGATTTAAGCAAATTTTGGGAGATTCTCTCATCTCTACTCCCCAACTCTAAGGCACTGTATATACAAAGGAATTGTCCATGAGAGAAAAAAAATCAGTGATCCTATGGATCCGGGTAATCTACGGCTCATTGGCCCACCCCATGGTGACTGTGCTCAGTTAAATGCCTATTGTGCTTTTGGTGTTAGAGCAAGCTTTAAAGGTTTTTTTCTGGCGTTTTTTGGAGAAGTGCCACTGCAGTTTTTGAGCCAAAGTCAGAAGTGGATCCATAAGGGAGGAGAAGTGTAAGTCCTTCCTTTATATTTATCATTCTTTCCGAATCTATTTCTAGCGTTGGCTCAAAAACTGCAGTGGCAGTTTTCCAAAAAGAAAAAACGCCAGAAAAAAAAACCTGTGCAAACCTAGCCTAAAGCACCTTATATATTTCCAAGAACTTATTAGTCATCCAGATTAGGGTCCTCTAAAACACCTAAAACCACAATTTTGGGTATATAGATAATTAAACCAGAAATACCGCCTTGAAAAGTTCTAGTATCTATAAAACTGTGAGAACAAAATACACTGCTCAAAAAAATAAAGGGAACACCAAGATAACACATCCTAGATCTGAATAGGTGAATATGCTGACAACCAAATCACTCAAAAATTATCAATGGAAATCAAATGTATCAACCCATGGAGGTCTGGATATGGAGTCACACTCAAAATCAAAGTGGAAAATCACACTACAGGCTGATCCAACTTTATGTAATGTCCTTAAAACAAGTCACAATGAGGCTCAGTACTGTGTGTGGCCTCCACGTGCCCGTATGACCTCCCTACAACACCTGGGCATGCTCCTGATGAGATGGCGGATGGTCGCCTGAGGGATGTCCTCCCAAACCTGGACTAAAGCATCCGCCAACTCCTGGACAGTCTGTGGTGCAACGTGGTGTTGGTGGATGGTGTCTCAGATGTGCTCAATCGGATTCAGGATCTGGGGAATGGCCAGCCCATAGCATCAATGCCTTCCTCTTGCAGGAACTGCTGACACACTCCAGCCACATGAGGTCTAGCATTGTCTTGCATTAGGAGGAACCCAGGGCCAACCACACCAGCATATGGTCTCACAAGGGGTCTGAGGATCTTATCTGAATATCTAATGGCAGTCAGGCTACTTCTAGAAAGCACATGGAGGGCTGTGCAGCCCCCCAAAGAAATGCCACCCCACACCATTACTGACCCATCGCCAAACCGGTCATGCTGGAGGATGTTGCAGGCAGCAGAACGTTCTCCACGGCGTCTCACGACTCTCTCACGTCTGTCACATGTGCTCAGTGTGAACCTGCTTTCATCTGTCAAGAGCACCAGTGGCGAATTTGCCAATCTTGGTGTTCTCCGGCAAAAGCCAAACGTCCCCCCCCCCCCCTTTGGACGTCAGGCCCTCATACCACCCTCATGGAGTCTGTTTCTGACCGTTTGAGTGGACACATGCACATTTGTGACCTGCTGTAGGTCATTTTGCAGGGCTGTGGCAGTACTCCTCCTTTTCCTCCTTGCACAAGCGGTCCTGCTGCTGGGTTGTTGCCCTCCTACGGCCTCCTCCACGTCTCCTGATGTACTGGCTTTGATGGGCCATCCTGAATGAGCTCCACTACCTGAGCCACTTGTGTGGGTTGTAGACTCTGTCTCATGCTACCACTAGAGTGAAAACACCGCCAGCATTCAAAAGTGACCAAAACACCAGCCAGGAATCATAGGAACTGAGAAGTGGTCTGTGGTCACCACCTGCAGAACCACTCCTTTATTGGGGGTGTCTTGCTAATTGCCTATAATTTCCACCTGTTGTCTGTTCCATTTGCACAACAGCATGTGAAATTGATTGTCAATCAGTGTTCTTCCTGAGTGGACAGTGTGATTTCCCAGAAGTGTGATTGACTTGGAGTTACATTGTGTTGTTTAAGGGTTCACTTTTGAGCAGTGTATTTTAGACATAGCCTGTCTTGGCCTTCAGATCTGGGCCAATATTTAATTTTTTTGTGGTTTTGTTTTTTCTCTTCACCTTTTTAGAGCCATAACTCCTTTATCTGGTAATCACATGACTTTTTTTTTACCATAAAATGAACATTTGGAAGTGCAAATCCTGAAATATATTTTTTAACATTCGTGCAGCCCATAGCTTTACATGTCCCAGGGCAAGACCCAGAGCCATTCCATTGTACGGCTATGGGTCTCGTGAAAGGTACGGTTACCAAAGAGACCAGTGTGAGGTTACGGCACAGAGCTTGCTTATAACATTTGCAAGGACCCGGTAAAACAAATCCTTAGAACAGGTATTTGATGCGGGAATAAAAAAAAACAAAACACTGGGACACGTTACTCTCGTACTATGGGCTGCTATGTATTTTTGGGAAAAAAATATATATTTGAAATTTGCGCTTTACAAAATTTTTTTTTGTGGGGGGGTTGCTTTTATGCAATGCACTTTACGGTACAAAAGATATGTTGTGCTTATTCTGTAGGTGAATACTAGAGATGAGCGAACTTACAGTAAATTCGATTCGTAACTTCTCGGCTCGGCAGTTGATGACTTTTCCTGCATAAATTAGTTCATCCTTCAGGTGCTCCGATGGGCTGGAAAAGGTGGATACACTCCTAGGACTGTATCCACCTTTTCCAGCTCACCGGAGCACCTGAAGGATGAACTAATTTATGCAGGAAAAGTCATCAACTGCCGAGACGAGAAGTTCGTGACGAATCGAATTTACTGTAAGTTCGCTCATCTCTAGTGAATATGATTGCGACGGTGCCCAATTAATAAAGGTTTTGTTTATTTTGCTTTATAACTTTCTTTTAGCAACAGTTCGCACCGCGTGGCGTAAACGTATATCATTTTAAATTATAGTGCAAATCACCATGGCATACATTTACGTAATGGTGCGGGAAGGGGTTAAACTACCTCTTAGTGTAAAAACAGTACACCGCTGCAGATCTTCACTGCAGATTCTGCACATCTTCATCTCAGCTGAATATACATGTTAATCTTTCTGGAGGAGGATAGCTGAATCCTCAAGGGCGAACAACAAAATTGACTGTGAAGATCAAACATCAGGCAATCTAATTTTATTGTGAGGGTGTCAGTCAGGCGATACATTCTTCCATTAGCTGGGATCATTGTTTTGCACTTCCTTATAGGGACCAGGGATAGAACACCTTGCAGCATTTTGTATAGTCCAAATAAGTGTTTCCCGACCAGGGTGCCTCCAGCTGTTGCAAAACTACAACTCCCAGCATGCCCGGACAGCCAACGGCTGTCCGGGCATGCTGGGAGTTGTAGTTTTGCAACAGCTGGAGGCACCCTGGTTGGCAAACACTGGTCTAATGTTACACAGCAGTAGTGCAGGCCAGGTCAAATACATTTTAGACTGTAATCACATCTGTAGATTGAGGTGCAGTTGTTATATTGAGGCTTACAGGAGGGTATTCTAAATCTTTTAGGCCCTAGTTGGTAGCTGAGGGGTAACACTTTTGGTCACTTATTACTAAGGGCTCATGCACACAGCCCTGCAGTATTACCTACCCATAGACACTCCATGTGCCGCCCTATGGTGCCCCAGTATAGCCCATAGCTTTTAATCTGGCTGTGTGTATGGACCCTTCAGGATTTCCCCATTGTCCGGCAAGTAACATATTCTGAATATTAGATCTCAGCATTTATATTCCCTGACAAGCCCCCTATTTATGTAGAACTAGCTTTTGCCGGCGGCTTCGCTCGTGTGAAATTTGGGGTAACATAGATCTACTTTTTACGATCCTATAGTAATGAGGCCGCTCTGGGTAAAGTCTATGGGCATTCAAACAACCCGAATTCTTTCAACTTTTTAACTCTAAAGAGTTAAAGGGGTATTCCAGGCCAAAACATTTTTTTTATATATATATACAAACTATAAATATAAAGTTTCATGCATATATATATATATATATATATATATATAAATATATATATATCAACTGGCTCCGGAAAGTTAAACAGATTTGTAAATTACTTCTATTAAAAAATCTTAATCCTTCCAATAGTTATTAGCTTCTGAAGTTGAGTTGCTGTTTTCTGTCTAACTGCTCTCTGATGACTCACGTCCCGGGAGCTGTGCAGTTCCTATGAGGATATTCTCCCATCATGCACAGCGCCCGGGACGTGACATCATCATTGAGCAGTTAGACAGAAAACTTCAGAAGCTAATAACTATTGGAAGGATTAAGATTTTTTAATTGATGTAATTTACAAATCTGTTTAACTTTCCGGAGCCAGTTGATATATATATATATATATATATATATATATATATATATATATATATAAAGGTTTTGCCTGGAATTCCCCTTTAATGCCGGACATCTGCCGGAACGGTGATGTCCGGCATTAGCCACAGGTCCTGGCTGCTGATAGCAGCCGGGCCCGTGCAGGTATGATGCGAGTTCAGCTCCTGAGCTCGCTTCATAAACCTCCCGTGCCGCAGCGCCGGGCTTACCCGGCGTTCTGCGGCAAGGGGTTCATTCCTACAAACTTTGAACCCCTGTTTCACCCCTTCAGGGGTGGAATTTTAGAAAATGTTAAAACACGTGTTTTTTTATCTCTAATTGTTAGCCTGAAAACAAAGTTTCATGCTTCTAGCTTAAAAAATGACGGACATCCATACAAACTTGCAACCCCTATTTCACCCCCTTAAGGGTTGAATTTAGAAAAATCCTTTCTTATTCCTCGTCTACGTCTTAAAAACAACACCTGTGAAAAAATTCAGCTTTCTAGGTCCAAGGGTTTAGGCTGGACGTTGATGAGTCAGGCCTTCTCTTTTTACATATATATATATATATATAAACAGAGATCGGCCGCCCTTCTATGTTACCATAGGTAGTAGTTTTGGTTTTCATATTCAGAATAAAACCGCAGTTGTCTTATAAAAGATCAGTAAGTCACCAATTGAATATTTGCTTACAGCAGATCCTACATCCAAGACCATAGGTCAGTGTTTCCCAACCAGGGTGCCTCCAGCTGTTGCACAACTACAACTCCCAGCATGCCCGGACAGCCAAAGGCTGTCCGGGCATGCTGGGAGTTGTAGTTGTGCAACAGCTGGAGGCACCCTGGTTGGGAAACACCGGTCTAAGTTATACATACAATACATGTCCTTATCAGAGCCATTGGCTAGGATAGAAAATATCATGGCATATGGACAACATTAAACAGAATACAATGAAGTGGGTCGCCCCTGAAAAAATCATATTCAGATATGTAGCCAAAAAACTCCCAAACCCTATAGCCCATAAGCTCTGTTCCTACAAAGACATGATGACATACAGACAGATGGCTGGGAGAGTAACAGGTGGTTCATGCATCTGACAATAACACATCTGCACAGTAACCCTAGGTGACCCGGCTTCCATTATAATTCTGGTATTAAAATGGAATAAAATATAATTATTCCAATGAAACCTCCAAACCACTGAGGGTTAATTCAGGCGCAGGCAATGAAACTTAGTATATGCAGCAATGCTGATAGTTGGCTTATAGGAAAGTAGGGTCAATGTGGATAACCAAAGGTCATTTATTTATTTTATAATTACAAATATTTATTTTTATTAGTTTTATTAGATGTGGACAATATGTGTATATATATATATATATATATATATATATATATATATATAACTGGGGATCAGTCGTATGCATACTGCTGTAGATTGGACTGGTGTACAGGATGGCTATATCTGCTACAAGATGCCGTAATGAAGTAATTGTGAGGGTGCAGAATAAGCCTTCTTTTTTTATAACACTATGTCATTGCTATCCTCTAAGCCAAAAGGATAGTGGATGGTAGTAATGCATCGCTTGCGTTTCTCAGATTAGGTAGCCTGATGTGTTGTACTTGCAATGATCTCATCCTCTGCAGTCTTTAATGCTGTCTTTCCAGAATTAACTATACTTTCTCCTCCCTTCAACCTCATTCCATCCTGATACATTATGCAAGTGGACTACATAGCGTGAGTGCCGTACTACACCTATATGAGATTTATTACATTAAACAGGTTATTGCTTATTTGTTCTCTGACAGTAAAACCTAATGTACTTTAAAGGGAATGTATCGTCCACATTTATTTATTTTTGACTGACTTGAGACAGATTCTGAAACATTTTCTTTTTTTTTCCTAATCTGTTTTTGTATTTTCTATTTGTAAATTGATCATATGTTAACATTTTCTGTATATTATTATGGGGATGCAGACATCTTGACTGAGCTGTTTATGACAGCATTTAGAGATATGCTTTACTGCACGCTCCAGCATATAAGACGCACCCAATTTTAAAGCGTGAAAATCTAGAAAAAAAAGATTCTGAACCTTCAACCTGCGGACCTCCAGATGTTGCATAGGGGCCAGTTATTGTTAAAGGCCAGAAATACGTACACACCTGCTTTTAATGCCTAATTCAGGTGTGAACGTACTGGGGTATATTTTGCTATTCTTAGTGTAATATAGAAAATATAGGAATTCGGGCAGCACTGTTCAAAGGGTGGTGGGTGCTTGCCAAAGATTGACTTGATCCAAATGGAGAGTCCCCAAATAGGCAAAAATGAAGAAGTTGCAGCACTCGGGTATCCAGGTGAGAAAATAATGTGGCTTTATTCACCAAACATCATGTACGACGTTTCAGCTGCCTTCGCAGCCATTGTCAAGCCAGTCAGGCTTGACAATGGCTGCGGAGGCAGCCGAAACGTCGTACATGATGTTTGGTGAATAAAGCCACATTATTTTCTCACCTGGATACCTGAGTGCTGCCACTTCTTCATTTTTGCCTAAGTGTAATATATACGCACTCAGCGCTTTTACGTTTTTTCCTGTTAAACTCATAGAGGCCAGTTATTGTTAAAGGCCAGAAATCTTTGCACACCTGCTTTTAACGCCTAATTCAGGTGTAACCTTACTGGGGCGTATTTTGCTATCCTAAGTGTAATATATACGCACTCAGCGCTTTTACTTTTTTTCCTATTAAACTCATAGGGGCCAGTTATTGATAAAGGCCATAAATGCCTACACACCTGCTTTTAACACCTAATTCAGGTGTAACCGTACTGGAGCATATTTTGCTATCCTAAGTGTAATATCTACGCACTCAGCACTTTTATTTAAACTTTTAATTAAACTCATAGAGGACAGTTATTGTTAAAGAGTACCTCTCATTAACTTCATAAATGTTATAATCCTCCCAGTTCACTGCCCCCATCATAATAAACCACCCCCTGCCTTTATTTTTTTATTATTTTTTAGTTTTCTGCCTTGGTATAGCTCTGTACTTTCTGCTCAGCCTCAGGTTCAGGTTCACAGACTGGAAAGGGGTGTTACCCAGCAGGTGTGACATCATCTGAAGCCATACAGGGGAGAACTTCCTCCCTTACTCTGCAATCAACAGAAAACGGCAGTTAAGTGTGAGAGGAACTATGATTGGATAAGGCTGGACACTCACCCCTCAGCATTCCAGACTGCATTTCCTGTGTTTGGACTTCTGCCAGGCCAGCAGGAGTCCAAAGTCTGTGCAAGAGATGGGGGAAATGTGCTCTGGGCAAGTAGGGAGACACCGAGTGGCAGCTTTTTTAAACACAAATAAATCATAGAAAACTTCATTTTTTTTAAACAAAGTGTATTAGAAAGAAAAATAAATTTTTTATTTATCATAAGGAGTGCAATTACAAAAATTAGTTTTAATGAGAGTGCCCATTTAAAGGCCAGAAATATTTACACACCTGCTTTAAATGCCTAATTCAGGTGTAATCGTCCTGGGTGTATTTTTCTATCCTAAGTGTAAAATATACGCACTCAGCGCTTTTACGTTTTTTCCTGTTAAACTCATAGGGACCAGTTATTGTTAAAGGCCAGAAATCTTTACACACCTGCTTTTAACGCCTAATTCAGGTGTAACCTTACTGGGGTGTATTTTCCTATCATAAGTGTAATATATACGCACTCAACTGTTGTACGTTTTTTATCCTATTAAACTCATAGGGGCCAGTTAGTGTTAAAGGAGATATCCAGTGCTGAAAAACTTATCCCCTATCCTAAGGATAGGGGATAAGTTTCAGATCACAGGGGGTCCGACCGCTGGGGCCCCCCGCGATCTCCTGTATAGGGCCCCGGCAGCTCGCAGGAAGGGGGCGTGTTGACCACCGCACGAAGCGGCGACTGACACGCCCCCTCAATACAACTTTATGGCAGAGCCGGAGCGCTGCCTTCGGCAATCTCCGGCTCTGCCATAGCGATGTATTGAGGGGGTGTGTCAGCTGCCACTTCGTGCGGTGGTCAACACCCGCTATCTGAAACCCCGCGCGATCTGAAACGTATCCCCTATCCTTAGGGGATAAGATTTTTAGCACTGGAATACTCCTTTAAAGGCCATAAAAACCTACACACCTGCTTTTAACGCTTAATTCAGGTGTAACCATACTGCGGCGTATTTTCCGATAATAAGTGTAATATATACACACTCAGCTGTTGCACAAATGTGTCAGGCAGAGAAGTACTAGGACATGCACAGAGGAGTGGCAGAAGCCTAAATTCATCAGGCGCAGGCAGAGGTCGCAGTAGATTAGGGGCACGTGCCAGCAAGAGTCGCAGCGAGAACCCTGAGCTCCCAGTATCAGCTAGCGATCGTGTCTCGACCACCGACCCATCTGCCGTCATTGATTGGTTAACTCGGTCATCCACTTCATCCCAAGTAACATATGACACCATTGGATTGTATATCAATTATTTGTTTAAATTATATTAAATACAATTTAACAATTTACAAGTCACATGCATATTACAGGCGTCGCTATTAGAATCACTGACTCAGAGCTGCTGGATGTGGCAGCAGGGTCAGGAGACCATATGGCATCACAATTGAAGCGATTAAAGAGATTTTTTAATAACATTTTTATTTTATTTTATTTTTATTTATTAAAAATTTTTTAATCATTTTTTGAGGACCCATTGAAGGGCAAGTCTGGTGCCAGCAGCCACAGTAATTCCAGCTCAAAGTAGTGGAAGTGTTAAGATGTTTAAGTAGAAGAAAATTACAAATCTGGAAAAAAACAAACTGAAACCAACTGGTGGCAAAACATTAATCTCATAGTTCCCCTTGTTAAACAACCTTACTCACGTTTATAGAACGGACTGTTGCAGAAATTTCTATAACTTAAGCTGCCCCCCTTTTAAATCCACCCTTGATGACCTTGTCACATATAATACTACCTCTTTTTTGCTAGCACTTTTATCACAGTGTTTTTTGAAGTTTGTATTTTTTGCACTTGCATGCTCTGTAATTATGGCTGTATCTCCCATGAGGCGAGTGAGGCGATCGCCTCAGGTGCGCTGTTACAAGGGGGCGCAGTGGCCAGAGCTGCATTGTCACTGGCCGCTGCACCTGCTTGCACAGGGAGTCCAGCACACATTACACTGAGGCATTTATTCCCAACCAGGGTGCCAGGACACTCTGGTGGGAAATATGGCACAAATTATTTTTATTTTCCTGTCCAGGCCTGGGCACCGGTGAGTCACAGGAGGGAGGGAAGTCTGTGTGCAGTGCCGGGACGGGTGATGCTGCAGCTCCAATTCTCGTGTATCCTTCCTCTCCTGTGGAGCAGCTCTGGACTCTGGATTCTCCCTGGTCCCTCAGCAGAATGATGTGGATGGAGAGAAGGAACAGGGGCGCCACTGACAGAGGCCTACTCAGCTTCAGGTAGTGCACCCCGTCCCTTTTTTCACTTCTCTACACCTCTCTGTCACCCCTGGACACCCCTCTGTTACCCCGTACACATCTCTTTCACCCCTCTACACCCCTCTGTCACCCCTGTATGCCCCTCTGTCACCCATGTACACCCCTCTACACCTTGTCTCCCATGCCTGATGAAGCCGCACCTGCGGTGAAACGCGTAGCATTGTTTTAATAAAGTCATCCTCCACCTTACCTGACGTGTCTGCTCCTGCTCAGTGCCATTGAATCCCATTACACCTTGAAGTCTTATCCTGCCATTGTCTCGCTTGGATGGGAAGGCTGCAGACTGGACTTGTCTCTTACTCACTCTGACCACTGTTGTGTGTGAGTTTACACAACCGCTCATGGTAAAGGCATTTCCTATTTTACCTGTGGATCCCCTACCTTGCGGTATTACGCTATGGAGCGCTCTTTCCTTCTTTTTTTCTAGATGTACACCACTCTGTCACTGTGTGGGGTAAGGCTGGAGGCATTGTGTGTACTTGTGAAGGGGGGGGGGGGGGCAGGAGGCATTTGAGTGAGGCTGGAAACATTAAGGGAGATTTATCAAAACATGTGCAAAGGAAAAGTTGCCCATGGCAACCAATCAGATTGCTTATTTCATTTTGCAGAGGCCTTGTTAAAAATGAAAGAAGAAGAAGCAAGCTGATTGGTTGCTATGGGCAACTGGGCAACTTTTCCTCTGCACAGGTTTTAATAAATCTCCCCCTTGTGTGTTGTGTGAAGGCTGGTGGCATTGTGTTTGGGGGAGGCTGGAGTCATTTGTGGGGAAAATGGGAGGATAATGCTGGAAAAATGCAGAGCCTAATACTAATATGTTTGTGTTGCAGATTCTGCCCTGAAGAGTTTTGGCTGGAACAGATTATCATGATGTCCTGGGCCAAATTGGAAAGAAAAGAAAAAAGAGAATGACTCTGATCAGTGAATATGTCATTTGTGAGTCGCTGCATAAAACCGTACTGTAATCTACAGAAAAAAACTATTAAAAAATTTTTGGTAAGGGTGTCCC
Source organism: Hyla sarda (assembly GCF_029499605.1). Classification (NCBI taxonomy): domain Eukaryota; kingdom Metazoa; phylum Chordata; class Amphibia; order Anura; family Hylidae; genus Hyla; species Hyla sarda. The sequence goes on along the minus strand of NC_079193.1, from coordinate 59,906,381 downwards.
ACTAATTTATTTTTTTTGCAAGGGGTGCTCCAAGCCAAAATGGGGAGGGCACAATTTTCTGTTCTCGCCTCAGGAGCAAAAAGAGCTAGCTACAGCTCTGTCTGTAATGCACATCATGTAACAATGTTTAGCACTTCTCTGATCGCTGTTTTAAGAGCCTTGTAGTTTGCAGACTTTATTTAAAGAAGTTTTATAATTTACGAAAGTGACTTGTAAATTTCAAAATCATAATTTAACATTCTAATAAGCTATAGATAAAAACACATATTTATGTGGTAGCCCAGTACGGGAGGTGTGACCCCGTACCCTTGCTGCCCAGTCAGGCAGCCTCCCTTCAGTGTCCCCCATGTAAATATGCTTATTATGTATTATACTGTGTTATGTGTGAAGAAAGCGTTGTCACTTTAAGAATGTTTACCATGTGAGTTGTCATGTGATTGTTACCCAGGAGGTATCAGTGACCAGGTGACTTAAGGGTGACCAATGGAACCCCCCAGAGTCTCCCCCATATAAGCCCTGGGTGGAGCCTCTCTTGCTCTCTTGGTCTTTGCTGAGGTCCAGTCAAGTCAAGCCTAAGTGTGTGTCCAAAGTCATAGGAGGCCTCAAGTCCAGTCTGCAGCCACAAGCTACAAACCTGCAAGTAACTACAGTCACAGTCTTGTCAGTCACAAGTCAGTCAAAATCATCTGTCTAGTCAACGTGGCCTGCACTAAATTGTCCACCTCTACTACAAGTCCCAGCAAGCCCTTAATGTCTCTGAAGTCACTGGTCACCTCCGTGGGCCTGACTGAACTGTATAGACTTTTCCACCTGTCTAACCTCAGTAAAGCTACCGTTGTCCCTAACTTGGCGTCAGGGTCATTAGTGCCCCCCTGTGCCTAGCCCAGGATCCAGCGGTATACCTTCGGGTGGTATTGAGGATAAACCACGCCCTGGCGTAACGAATTCAAGGGGTTAATGTGATCTGCATCTAGGGTAATTCTATCTGCCCTTTGCATCACACCCTCTACCACATTTACAGAAATAAAAAGCTACACAGCTGTCTGGACTGGAGTGTGAATGTGGGACATTTGTAGGATAGCTTGGATATGAACAGTGCTATAGAAGTGACACTAATGTGAAGAAATTCTTACAAAAATATCATAGGTGTCCATAGCCATTAAATCATTTCATTAAAGTGCTGACTCTAAGTAAGATTTGTGTTTATAATGTGAAAGTGTCCAAAACGAGTTGCAGCAGTAAAACATAGTAATATGACAGTATCTGAGATGCAACCCGGTCAGAAAGATAAAAATGTAAAATACAAGAACAAAATAAACAAACCTCGATTAGTAGGAAATAATGAAAAAGATAGTCCCTCCTGGTTAATATACTAATACAAGGACATAGTGTACCTAAGATCAGGACAATATGAGGAAGATAACCAGGGCTCCCAGACAGGGCCGGCGTTAGGGCGGGGCATCCTAGGGAGTTGCCTAGGGCCCCCATCCAAAAGGGGGCCCCTGAAAAGCTTTAGGGCATTACTAACAATACTGCTTTTCGCGCAAAATGCAGTATTCAGGGCTTAAGGCACTAACACTCCTCCCCCTGTCCTGAGCATTCTGGAGGAGCACTGCTTGCGCTCCACTAATCAGACGTCACCCCGCTCAGGCAGCGCTCCACTAGTAAACCCCCCTCACATCCTCATCATATTTAGTGGAGGAATGAACGCTGCTTGCGCTCCACTGTTCGGGGGCCTGGGCGATTGCTCCCAGCACTTTTTTTTTTTTTTTTTTTACTTCTACTATGTGCGGCCCTGCAGGGCTGAAGAGGCCAGGGGCTGCTGGGAGCTCCTACTGACGTGATCCTGGCGCAGAAGCAAGGTAGCCTCAGCCAACCCGATCTCCAGCAATCACCTCCTGGGGGTAAGGAGAGGCTTTGGGTTGGGGATATGTATTGTATATGTGTGTATATGATTTTTTATGTGTACATGTATTATGTGTGCATGATAGATGTATGTGTATGTATGATGTGTGTATGGATTAATTTCCCCCATCACTATTAAGCACATCCCTGTGTCCCGAAAGATCTTTTCGGGACACAAGGTTGCCCGCATTAACTCTCTGCGGCACTGCATTAACTTTAAAAACACAGGGGCGCACGCCGGGACGTCACTGACATCCCATTCATGTGCCCATAGGAACGGAGGCACAGAGCATCGAGCAGGAGGACGCCCGCTGGCCAGCATGGTAAGTCACCAGCGGCACGTCATCTTCAGTGCTCCGACCACTGCTCCTCTGGTCCCGGTACCTACTGCTATGGCCTATAAGCCAGGAGGAGCGGTGGTTGGAGCACTGAAGCAGGGCAATACATAGACATACAGCCTCCAGCCATACACTGTATATGGTTGTAGGCTGTATGTCTGTGGGGAACATACTGCCAACCTAATGTGGGGGAACTATACTGCCAACCTAATGTGGGGGGGACTATACTGCCAACCTAATGTGGGGGAACATAATGCCAACCTAATGTGGGGGAACCATACTGCCAACCTAATGTGAGGGAACATACTGCCAACCTAATGAAAGGGAACTATACTGCCAACCTAATGTGGGTGAACTATACTGCCAGCCTAATGTGGGGGAACCATACTGACAACCTAATGTGGGGGAACTATGTTGCCAACCTAATGTGAGGGGACTATACTGCCAACCTATTGTGGGGAAACTATACTTCCAACCTAATGTGCAGGAACTATACTGCCAACCTAATGTGGGGGAACTATACTGCCTACCCAATGTGGGGAGATATACTGCCAACCTAATGTGGGGGAACTATACTGCCAACCTAATGTGGGGGAACTATACTGCCAACCTAATGTGGGGGGAATTATACTGCCAACCTAATGTGGGGGAACTATACTGCCAACCTAATGTGGGGGAACATACTGTCAACCTAATGTGGAGGAACTATACTGCCAAACTAATGTGGGGGGGAACTGTGCTGCCAACTTAATATGGGGGGAACTATGCTGCGTACTTAAAGGGGTAGTCCACTGCCCCAGTGTTCGGAACATTTTCAGCAGGCCAGGGGCGGGCGAGGCGGGGGTGGCAACAGCTGGAGGCACAAAATGGGTCGGGTCACCGGCAGATCCACAGATGTTTCCGGCACGGAAATTCCATTTTCTGTGTCGGCACAGAATGCATGTCTGTCTATGAGACGCTGCATTCCTGTGCAGTCCTAGTGCCGGCATATTATGTCGGTGTCCTGCAGTTTGCGGAATATCTGCACGGAGATTCTCCATGTGGACATTCTGTCTGTGAACTGAGCCTTATAGTATATGTGGGCGCTATTACTGATAGGTAGCATTGAGATCACTGTTTATCTGTGTGCGGTGACTATTTCTGTATAAAGAACAAGGTGACAGTATTAGGTTAGGGCTACATGGCAAAAATGAGTTGCACAGTCAAAGATCGCCATGTTGTTCTCCTTGAATCGTGCTGAATCTCAGCTAATGTACGTAAATGTGGTCACACAGAGAAATCCAGCACAAATCAGTTCTTGCTCTTTGGGGGGTTTATTAAACCCATAAAACGGCATCATAAAATGTTTGGCTTTCTGTGACCCTGTGGTTTCCTGTGACCATACATTTTATGATGCTGTTTTGCGCTGGATTTCTTGTTACTTGCTGTTGCACCACAGGTGTCTGTGCACTTCGCTCTTGCAAAAGGGGGAGCTGAGCTGATCTGCACTAAATGGTGTCACATTGTGAACCCCAAATTACCACAGCCGCAAATTCATCCTGGATGGAATTATTAAGTTTCACATGTTGTAGTCACAGCCATTTGTGGTTTTCAGCTCAATCTCATTTACTCACATTAGCTGAGCAGCACAATTCAGGGGGCGCAACATAGTGATCTTTGATCACGCAATCTGGGGGCCCCATTTTTCATTTATGCTCAGGGCCTCACTTAGTCTAAAACCGGCCCTGCTCCCAGACCTTCTGAAATATCTCCACCCCGTCCTCACGGATAGTGGAAAGCGTTTCAAAAAGTACAATAACATTAACGTGTGCAATAAAAACATCCCACAATAAGTCAGGTTGTTTCCATCGGGAGGCAACATGGATCCTTGCAGCTAGTAACATAAAGTTGGACAGACGAAAAAGACGAAAAGGCATACGAGACGGCTTATCACTTAACAGACAATAGGAAGGTGTGAAGGGACAGGGAAATCCAGTAATATCATGTAGCTCCACCACCCTCTTCCAAAACGCATGGACCACCGAGCAAATCCACCAAGTGTGGGACATATCACCCACTGTGGGATACCCCCAGAAACAATTAGGAGATGAGGTAGGAAACATAATATGTAACCTAGCGGGGACATAGTAAGCCCTATGTAATATCTTCAAGGAAGTCTCCATAAGAGACACCTGCCAATTCACTTTACTCACAGCCTCGCAGCAGACCTGCCAACACTGTAAGGACATGGTAAAGTGAAAATCCTCTTCCCATTTGAGCATAAATGGCAATTTTTGGTCCTTAGGAGGGGCATTGAGAACCACATATAGATGTGACAATAAGCCTGTACGGAGGGGAGAATAACAGGCAACATTTTCTAAAACAGTGGAAGAGGTGGGCAGTGTACCAGGAGCTAAGGATCGGAGAAAAGAAAAAACCTGGTAAGAATGAAAAAGCTCAGAGGATGGAGGACGGAATGTATTCCGAAAATCCTCCAGAGACATCAAGCGTTTCCGAGCCAAAAAATCAGTCAGACAGACAAGACGTCTCTCTGTCCACCAGGAGAAATTAGAAGGGAGTAGTCCCGGAGTAAAAGCAGGATTGAGGAGCAGAGGAGTAAGAGGAGAGGAGAGGGATTGTAAAGAAAAGCGAAAGCGTACCTGTCACCAGAGAGAGAGAGCATGAAAGACCACAAGACCAGAACAAGGGCTACTGGAGAAACAGACCACATAAGTACTGTTAGATAGTATGGTCGGACTAAATCCAATTTCAAACAAATCCATAAAGGGCCCCCCTAAGAAGCATTAACCATAGTCAGTTGTGCTATTCTGGCTGCATATTTGGGGTGTCCCGGTACCGTATTTCCTACATTACCTTGTGGTGAGGTCCCCAAAGAGAGAGTCCCTAGGAACAGTGGGGGTCCTCTATCTTAGCTAGCCCCTCATCACCCCTTAGTTAGTTAATATGTATGTAAATAAATATGTAAATATGGCTATTAAAGATTCCTACCTTGTTCGCGTCGCAGGACCTGTGGGTCATGTGACTTAGTTCAGAACTCTATGGTTTGCTGAAGGACCTTTGGTGGTTCTCATGTCACGTGTTCACCCACAATGCAATGTAACGGTGAGTGACAGTTGTTATGGACCAATCCAAAACGGCCAGCCCCTGCCCATATGAGGGAGTGGCCGCCATTATACTCTCTCTTGGGTTGCTGACTCTGGATGAGGTAGGACCTCTGCAACTTCCAAAGACAAGAACTAGGCCGAAAGCCTTGCGCCGCAGCCTATGCTAGATACTATTAGATTTTACAATTCCCCGTTATCTCTGCAAGATCACACCCCTAAATCCAGCGGATCTATGCTACAGAATCTATGAGAAGCTACCTTAAGCTTATCTGATCCCAACCAACTGTCAATCGCTGCCCAGTTATAAATGGACTTTGATATCTGGACTGTTATTGATATTGCCTGCTTCAGAAATTCTTCAGTAAAAGTTCCTGCAAGTTTTAAGTTCAACAGTGGTTGTGGACAATCTAATTATTATGCACGCACCTATCGCTTTTGGGAAGGGTGGCGATAGGCCCAGCAAAATTACAGAATTTAACCCTCACCCTGGCGTCACGCGTGACAAGGGTTAACAGCGCCCTTTCATTATCTAGAACAGCAACACCCCAACTAACCTACACCCCAAACAGGATTCGGGTGTGTGCCTGCTGCTGTTGCCACTAGTGAAATTGTACTCCCCTCCAAAAAAAGTAACGGACTTTATTCATGTGTCGCAGACCACATTACAGTGTACAGGAGCGGTGCATGTGGTGCGAATTACAAGGGGGTCACGCGAAAAGTAAGGGGGGAGGCGAAGATTTATTTGCTGCAATGTGTAAACTGCGAATCGAATTCATGCTACGATCCTCTGGTCCGGTCAGCACGGGAGGAGTTAACCTGCTGGCGGAGAAGCCCGCGAAGAAGTCCTGCGCTGCGCCACGACCCGCCCCTGGGCGTGGCTGCCATGTTGCTGTGTCGCAACCGAAAGGGAACTTGGAAACAGAGGAGTTGTCTCTGGGAGAACCGGAAGTTGGGGCTGCACCGATGATGTCCTTCCTGCCGGCCGCCATTTTGGGGAAGCCCACTATAAAAGAAACCCTGCAAAGCGACCTCTTCAGTCTGCACGAGGAGCCGGAGAGCACCGACATGGAGGAGAGCGTTCCACATGGTGAGAACAGCAAAATGGCGCCGGAACAGCGGAAAGTTGTGGCAGTCTCAGCCCAACTATTCCAAGAAATTGCCGAACGTCTGCAGCAGTTGTCACTGGATGAAGAGGGGGCCTGCAATCTTCCCCCACTGCCCGATGACGACGATGACTGGCCGGACACACCTCCAGCGGAGAGCGCAGGGACACCTGGAGGTGCATCGCCGGTGAGATTGTCCCCTCACCACAGAACTTGGGGCTCGTGGACCGAAATCCCATCGGAGGAGTCTGCAGTAAGTACCCTGCCAGAGGCGGCCTTTTCTTCCTCCTCCAGCCCTGAAGCTGAAATACCCTTATCCAGATTGCCAAGTGCACGATCGTGCTCACCAGATTTGCCCCAGCGGATTTTTGGGGACGAGCCGGGACTCATCGAATATATGCATGCTGTTCTACGGCCTATACTTGGGAAGCCACTCCCAGCAATTCCAGTCACACAAAGGGAAAGGGCTCGTCAAGAAGCTGAGCTGGCTGAGTTGATGGACAAATTGAAGGCCCGACATAGAGAACTGTACGCCCCTAAGCATGTGCATATGCCTCCTGAGGAAAGAATTTGTTATCAGTAGAATACTTAGGAAATGGAAGCTTTATTCATCTGCAAATGGGACCATCCCCGAGAAGGGGGGGAGCCTCTAGAACGACGAAGAGCAACTGTAGCCAAGTTCGACAAGGTCAGAGTTTATGGGACATTGCCATACAGGGCAAACCATCCTCGTAAACCGGCGAGCAGTACAGAGGCCATATCTTCATAAAAAGTTCTACTCTCTGGAGGTGGGCGAGATAGTGAGTACACCCCCGTCCAGAGTCTGCAAGGAGAATGGGCTGCAGCGGTCACAAGACCAACAGCCCCAACACAGCTTCCCTTCAAATACTTTCCGTCTACAGATTGAGAAACGGATCCTTTCAACCTGAAGCCGAAATGGTCTGCTCCTGATGCCTCCACCACCGTACTCAAGGAGGAGAAGGAGCCTCCCCAACAACAGTCATCTTCTGTGTACAGCAAAGTGCCAAGTCCTGCCCAAGACCAAGAAATTTGGCCCAAATTGCGGGCACCAAAAACATTTTATTGTGTTTCATTCAGGCTTCAGTTTTCGAGAACCTTTGTAATTTGCAGACTTTGTTTAAAGACGTTTTATAATTTATGAAAAGTGACTAGTGATGAGCGAACTTGCAGTAAATTTGATTTGTCACGAACTTCTCGGCTCGGCAGTTGATGACTTATCCTGCATAAATTAGTTCAGCTTTCAGGTGCTCCGGTGGGCTGGAAAAGGTGGATACATTCCTAGGAGAATCAAATTTACTGTAAGTTTGCTCATCTCTAAAAGTGACTTGTAAATTTTTAAATCATATTTAATATAATTTAAATAAATAATTGCTATACATAAAAGCCAGCAAAGAAGTCCATAGTGGAAGGTAACTCTTATCACTACATTCTCATGGCATGAAGAATATTTCCAAAAGAATCTGAATAACAGTATTATTTCACTAACCCAGCACATTCCCTATGCGTGTTACGGCCAGGCAAAGGGTTCTACACCCCTATTGAGGCTCTCTGTAGCCCGGAAATAGACATTTTTAATAGCGTTTCGCTGCAAATTAATTTGGCCACATCAAATTTTTCGGAAAATTCACTCGTCTCTAATAGCCGTCTTTGCCAGAAATACATATATTTAAGCATCTGGATTTACATTCTCTAATGGATAACATTTTGGAAAATTCTCTTGTCTCTAATAGCTGTCCTCGCCAGAAATACATATATTTAGGCATCAGGGTTTACATTCTCTAATGGATAAATTTTGGCTTTGCATATTCTACTTGTCAAACATAGATTTTATTTTGTTGGGAACCAAATCACCTGTTACCACCATGTCACCAGTGCCTGATCCCCCTATAGGCAAAATAGGCAGCTGCCTAGAGCGTCTTGATGGGGGCACTGCTCTGTCCACTGCAAGAAAGTTATTGCACACTGTCTTCAGGTCCTGATAGCAACTGCTCCCCCCCCCCAGTAGTAATTTGAGTACATGAGGAGGAGGTTAGTTTATTAATTCTTCTCTCCATGCCTTAGTTTCCCAGATCTGCAATATTACGAGGGCAAATGGGATATGCAGGTTTTACACAGTGACACCTGATTTTTCAGGTTCAAAACTGAATTAGGCTTTAAAGGGGTACTCCGCCCCTAGACATCTTATTCCCTATCCAAAGGATAGGGGATAAGATGTCAGATCGCAGGGGTCGCGCTACTGGGAACCCCCAGGATCTCGGCTGCGGCACCCCGCTATCATTACTGCACAGAGCAGACTTGCTCCGTACGTAATGACAGGCAATACAAGGGCCACCACGCCCCCTCCCATAGACTTGTATTGAGGGGGCGAGCCGTTACGTCACGAGGGGGCAGAGCCGTGACGTAACAATGCTCCAGCCCCTGTATCGCCCGCCATTACGCATGGAGAGAGTCAGCTCTGTACAGTAATGATAGCGGGGTGCCGCAGCCAAGATCCCAGGGGTCCCCAGCAGCGGGACCCCAGTGATCTCACATCTTATCCCCTATCCTTTGAATAGAGGATAAGATGTCTAGGGGCGGAGTACCCCTTTAAGGCAACCACAGCAGTATGTTTGCTGACACAAATGAGCTCCACACTTCAAGGATACTTTACTGTGCTTCCACTGTCTGCACCTGCTGAATAACATGCATTATTTTTATTAATATCCAGGAACAAAGGATAAAGGCAAAGTAAAGTCATGGATATGACTCTATGAATGTTAAATCAAGACTTCAGATAGTCTAGACAAAAAAAAACTTTCTACAAAACAGTTCCTTGTATCTCTCCAATTTCTGCTGTCTTGAAGGTTCGTGGTTCTATTTTATATTTCCCCATTATTGCTCTTGTGAGATTCATCTTACAGACTTAGGAAAAACAGAAAGGAAAGATTCTCAAAGTGTATTTTACATTTTGCAAATAAAGTTGGTAAAATATAACTCCTATTCTTTCCAACCTTATTCGAGGCTTTTTGCAGGGACTTTGAGGAGGTTTTCCTGCTTCCTTCAAATACAAAAACCATAAAGCAATGTCATAAAACACCTCTGAATAATATCTTCTGCAACTTTAAAGAGTAGGGGGGGGGTGCATTTATCCTTTTTATCTTTGAAAAGTGAGTTTTGAAGTCATTGTTGTGCGACATATTTAACATACTATGGGGGGGGGTTGATAAATTTGAGGCACATGGGCAAAAAACAATAACTCATGTCAGAAGACCATTTTGTATGCTTCCTCCTCTCCTTTGAGACTTTTTTGTGAGACTTTTTAAAAGTACCCTCCAAAGTCAGTTTTGTGAGCCAGGTCTGACCTGGCTTAGATTTGCACCTTTTTGGAGGGGTGTGACATTCGCACTTCTTAAATTCGTGACCACTGCAAAGTGAAAACTGAAAGTTATTAGGTAAGGCTGTTTGGTATTTTATGCGTAGCCGCATACATTGCAAAAAAAGGGGCTAAGGCACAAGTGCGACATTTTGTGTGTAGGCAAAGAAAAGCTCTAAATGCAATGATGAATTTCCCCTATACCAAATAAATCATGAAACCACTCAAAACTTTAATGTACTGTAAAGGACAAGTATCATGATTAAAAACATATCCCCTATCCGAAGGATAGTGTGTAAGTTTAAGATTGCGTGGGGTCCGAGCTCTGGGGCCCCCGTGATCTCCTGTTTGGAGCCCCGGGTCTCCAGCAAAGGAGAACGTCAGGACCCCCGCCCGAATCAGGAGCCACCCTGCGATCTAAAGCTTATTTATCCCCTATCCTTCGGATAGGAGATACGTTTTTAATCATGATACTTGTCCTTTAAGTAAAAGATGAAATGTGTAGTGACTCCCACAACCAATTCTCAGCCATTGACTTCTCAAACCCATCAATGGTGCGCACGCACGTGTAAATCCCTCTCCAGTGAAGTCTAAGGAAGTTTGGAATGTGCTGAGCATTTTTCCATTGAAAACCTCCGAGAGGTTGTATCCTGAATATGCCATAATTAAATGGATATGAATATGATATACTCTTCATGTCAACATCATTTGAACTATGCCATTTCTCAACACTTCGCATGAAACTTAGATAACATACAATGGCAGTAGAAAGATGAAAGAATCACACTCGCCACATTGTAGATCCCAAAAGTTACGTCTTTATTCCATAAAGCAGATGGAGCAGCATAAGTAGGAAAAGGGCAATTCCAAAGTGCGGGGAGGGAGAGCAGCCGCTCTCAGGACGCAGGGGCACACAGAGGGGGTGGCAACTAGTTTCGCGTCAGCCAACGCTTCTTCCGGCCAGGTGTGTGCGTCTCCTCCCATAGGTAGTGATCATTTTATAGATAGAAAAAACACCATCATGTGAACAGTGGCAAATGCATATTACATGAAAAAAGTGAAAAAAATATATAACAAGAATACAGTGGTCCCTCAAGTTACAATATTAATTGGTTCCAGGACGACCATTGTATGTTGAAACCATTGTATGTTGAGACCAGAACTCTATGGAAACCTGGTAATTGGTTCTAAAGCCACCAAAATGTCATCCAAAAATAGGAAAAAACTAAGGATCAAAGAAAGATAAGTAGATAACTAATATAGATAAAGCAAATCCTTACATATAAAAGTAGGAAAGATCTGCTGGGAGCTGTAAATCACTGTCTATGTCAGTGTTTCCCAAGCAGGGAGCCTCCAGCTGTTGCAAAACTACAACTCCCAGCATGCCCGGACAGCCAAAGGCTGTCCGGGCATGCTGGGAGTTGTAGTTTTGCAACAGCTGGGGCCACCCTGCTTGGGAAACACTGGTCTATGTAGAGGACAGGAGCTTCTTCAGGGTCCTGTAAGTAAAAAAAAGTAATGGAGTCGCCCTCACCTGGTGTCCAAAGGAGCAGCTAACCCTGGTACAGGTAAAGTGTAAAGAACATGTAATACCTCCCTGTACTGTAGGGGATGCTACTAGACACCAGTGAGTGAATACGCTTCAGTAATACAGGGGTGTTACCAGTGAATGCCCATTCTGATTGGTCGGTTCTTCTGGCCATTGACATGTTTCACAGATCTGGACTGTCTGTACATTGCATGTTGAGTCTGGTTTCAACTTACGATGGTCCAGAAAAGACCATTGTATGTTGAAACTATTGTATGTTGAGGCCATTGTAAGTTGAGGGATCACTGTATAATAAAATGATTAAAACCAAAGGAGAAAGGAGAAACACATACACATAAATGAGCAGAATCACGAGAAAGCAGAAAAATCATTCCGTTCATTCAGCCCGAGATGGCCAGTAGCCTCAGATTTAATAATCCATAATGCTTCTCGTCTCGCTCCCTGCCTCTAGCACTGCGCATGCGCACTGAGCTGGCGGCAGACACCGGGAGTGAGCGCTTTCTCTCCGCCTCTAGTGAAAGCAGAAGCAGCACGTCACCAGCACCAGGAGAAGAAAGAAGAGGAGTACGGGCACTGTATATCATAGAGGTGCACATACTATGTCAGTGGAGTCACACCGGACCGCACATCATGAACATCGGGGGTGAGGACCTGTGTGTCAATCACACAGTGGTCCCAGCGCTCACTTACAGGGGATAGGCATGGTGGAGGTGGGGCTTATGAACCCCCAGCCCCGCCTATCCGACTGTTGCTGACCGCACAATAAAACTATTTTCCTGCTGATAAAGTGTGATAAAGATCAGCCAAAGGTATAGCTGCATTACAAGTGTCCTCATCTATATTATCATGGTATTAGTCTGGGGGGACAATATCCATGACAGTTGCGCTTTAAAGGGGTACTCCGGAGGATCCTCTGGTGCCAAAAAGTTATTCAGATATGTAAATGACTTCTATTTAAAAATCTTAATCCTTCCAGTACTTATCAGCTGATGTATGCTCAAGGAAGTTGTGTAGTTCTTTCCAGTCTGACCACAGTGCTCTCTGCTGACACCTATGTTCATGTCTGTTCAAAGCAGGAGAAAATCCCCTTGGCAAAATCTTCCTGCTCTGGACAGTTAGCCAGAAGTGGCAGCAGAGAGCACTGTGGTCAGACTGGAGAGATTTAAACAACTTCCTCTGGAACATACAGCAACTGATGAGTACTGGAAGGATTAAGATTTTTATATAGAGATATTTACAAATCTGTATAACGTTCCGGCACCTTCGGAGTACCCGTTTTAACTGTTTCATTATTTCATCTTATACTGGGAAAATTGGTAAAAAGATGAGAAGGTCAAGCAAGTCTGACATTGTTGCCTACTCACCTGCACCTGTCACCTGCAACGCAAATGAGATATGTATTTCCAAGACCATCATGCCTTCCTCCAGGTGTTGAGGATTTCCTTCTTTTGGAGATCATTAGTCTACCTACAATTAAACATCAAAAAAGACCCTTTTATGTGAAGGAGGTAAATTGTGGGATAAGAGGACCCTCAGGGTGACACTGTTAGAATAGTATGCCCTTGGCACTCCCACCAGAGTATGCCACAGAGAATGTATTGAGTGTGCGCCCACTCCGTGCTCAATGCAGCCCTGTTCTGGAGATTGTGGGGGGTCCCAGAAGGCAAACTCCCTCATGATCATACACCTGTGGATAGGGAATACCGTATTTTTGGCCGTATAAGACGCACTTTTTCTTCCCCAAAACTGGGGGTGAAAAGTTGGTGCGTCTTATAAGGCGAATACACCCCTATCGCGGCGGTCCCTGTGGCATCAACGGCCGGGACCCGCGGCTAATACAGGACATCACTGATCACGGTGATGCCCTGTATTAACCCTTCAGACATGGCGATCAAAGCTGACCGCCGCATCTGAAGCGAAAATAACACTAACCCGGCTGTTCAGTCGGGCTGTTCGGGACCGCCACGGGGAAATCACGGCGTCCCGAATGGCTTACAGGACACCGGGAGGGAACTTACCTGCCTCATCGGTGTCTGTTCCGTGCCGGGATCCCCTGCATGGCCGGCGCTCTCCTTCGTCGTCATCGCGCACGATGGAGCGGCGTGCGGAGTGACGTCATCGAAGAGCGAGGATACTGGGCAGCAGAGACGTTCTGGAGTGACGGGGACACCCCGGGGACGCGGCGACAGCGATGGAGGGCGACATCCAGGGCAGAGGTGACGAGCGGTGATGGGTCCAGAGCGGCAGGGACACGTGAGTATAACCTCCAATACCAGTGGTTTTCAACCTGCGGACCTCCAGATGTTGCAAAACTACAACTCCCAGCATGCCCGGACAGCCGTTGGCTGTCCGGGCATGCTGGGAGTTGTAGTTTTGCAACATCTGAAGGTCCACAGGTTGTAGATCACTGTCCTATAAGTTACATTGTATTTGGTTCAGTATCTTTATTTTCTAGATTTTTATCCTATAAAATTAGGTGCGTATTATATGCCGGAGTGTCTTATATGACGCAAAATACGGTATTTTAAATGCTGGAGTAACCCTTTAACTTATTTATACCTTGCTTATTTCCTAAGACAGTGTGAAAACATTACCTTGGCTGTGAATTCATGTCATGTAAAATTTCCTTACAGTAATACACACTATCTTTTAGTAACTCCATTTCAGTTCAAGCCAAATAGCAGAAATATGTTGAGTCTGTATTTATTGCAGGTATTTCCTGCACATTTTGTTTCGCCTCAGGTCTTATTGCAGTTTTACATAATTGCCCTCTAATCCTTCCCATTATGCACTTCAAAATGTCTTAGCCTGACAAGCCAAAATACATATGTACTATCTAATGCTAATATCTGTCCTTCTTCATTGACATCTTATGTGCTTATTAAGCATAGTACTATTGCGCTGAGCAATTTATTCAAAATAGTTTGCATGCATTTCTAAACAGCATCTCGCTCTACAATTATTATATCCCAATTTGAGAGTCAATAATAGAAGGATTTTATAATAAATAAATAGTTTATGTTTGACTTCTGAATCTAGAAACAATTACAGAAGATTAAACGTCAAGAGTGACTAAGGCACCAGTTTTCAGGCTCAATTCAAAAATTGCAAAAGCAAGAAAAGAATACCTGTTAAAACATAAACTGGAAGTATTTACATGGTGGGTGTTTCCAGGGAGGGTCTCTACAAAGGGGTAGCTTGGGGCATGGGTCATCCCTTTTTCCTGCTGGTTCCCTGTGTGAGCAGAGGTAGCCTTCACTACACATAGAGGGAGTAATAGGCCAAAAATACATTGCCCTATGTGAAAAAGTAATTGGCTGGGAATTGGCAGATGAGGTTCAACACTGATAAATGTAAGGTAATGCACATGGGGAGAAAAATCCGGGCTGGGATTATGTATTAAATGGGAGAACACTTGGGATGACTGACGTGGAAAAGGACTTGGGAGTTTTAGTTAATAGTAATTGTAGCTGTAGTGACCAGTGTCAGGCAGCTGCTGCCAAGGCAAATAAAATCATGGGGTGCATCAATAGGGGCATAGATGCCCACGACAAGGAAATAATTCTACTGCTGTACAAATCACTAGTCAGACCACACATAGAATACTGTGTACAGTACTGGGCACCAGTGTACAAGAAAGATATAGTGGAGCTGGAGAGGGTTCAAAGATGGTCGATCAGATAATACGGGGAATGCGAGGATTACAGTACCCAGAAGATTATCAGAATTAGGGTTATTTAGTTTAGAATAAAGAAGGCTTAGGGGAGACCTAATAACTATATATAAATATATCAGGGGACAGTACAGAGATATCTCCATGATCTATTTATACCCAGGACTGTATCTATAACAAGGGGGCATCCTCTACATCTAGAGGAAAGAAGGTTTCTACACCAGCACAGACGGGGGTTCTTTACTGTAAGAGCAGTGAGACTGTGGAATTCTCTGCCTGACAAGGTGGTCATGGTGAACTCTGTTAAAGAGTTCAAAAGGGGTCTGGATGCATTTTTGGAGAATAATAACATCGCTGGTTATGTATATTAGATTTATAGGGACAGAACATTGATCCAGGGATTTATTCTGATTGCCATATTTGGAGTCGGGAAGGAATTTTTACCTCTAGTATGAGGGTTTTTTTTAGCCTTCCTCTGGATCAACTCAGAAAGGACTTGATGGACTCTGGTCTTTTTTCAACCTTATGAACTATGTTACTTAAATATCTCAATAAGCAAGACATCATGCTGCGATCCAGAGAAATTGAGGAACAGATGAGGAAATTGACATCTATTGGTCTGTAAGGGGTTACAAAGCCATTTCTAAAGCTTTAGGATTCTAGCACTGTAAGAGCCTTTAGCCACAAATAGAGAAAATTTGGAACAGGAGTTGATGGCCTACCAAAATTTTCCAAGAGCGCAGCGAATGCTTATCCAAGAGGTCACAAAAGAACCCAAAACAGCATCTACAAAACAACTTCAATTCTGCAAAGAAGAGTGCATCAAAATTCCTCCATGTTGTAAAAGAGTCATTGCTAGTTATCACAAACACTGTCCAGAGTAGGAGCAAATCCCCATAGCAAACCGCTCCTGCTCTGGACAGTTCCTGACATGGACAGATGTGTCAGCAGAGAGCACTGTGGTCAGACAGAAAATAATAACTCAAGTTCCTCTATAACATACAGCAGCTGATCAGTACTGGAAGGATTAAGTTTTTTTTATTAAAAGTAATTGACAGATCTTTATAACTTTCTGGCACCAGTTGATTTGAAAGAAATTGTTTTCCACCGGAGTACCTCTTTAAGTGCAGTTGCTGCTGCTGGGGTGGCACAGTCATTTATAAGGTTTAAAAGAAAATTACTTTTTCCCATAGGGCCATGAAAGTTTGAAATCTTTTTTGCCATAATTAATGAAATGATCACTTGAAACTGCATTTTGTGATTATTTGGCTTATCTGTGTGTAATGTTAAATATGTCTTTAAATCCTTATTTATTCTTTTACCATTCCAACACCGCTGATCAGTGCATTTTTCCAGTCATCCAGTTTCAGCCTAGATGGACCTTGGGTAAATGAGCCATTCTAAAGTTATTCATGGATAAGAATGTAACATCCCTTTGTGGTAACCTTCATGAGCAGGGTTTTCTTCTTCCTTAGCTTATTACACCAGAATCTAGCTTGGGGCAACAGCCTTGAGGTGCAGGGATGCAAATAGAATAGAGGATTGGAGTTTTGTTTTTGTTAAGAATGAGATTACCCATCAAGAGTTACAATGAGTTGTTAAATATGCTGAATTTCTATTAGCACATTTTTAGAGTTGTAAATACAAATATGTATACCTTATCTAATTTCTTATTTCTTCTCACATCTTATTTCTTCTCACTTCCTATTTACAGATGCTTTTCTATAATGTTACTTCAGTTCTCCTATGGTAGTGCCCAGCATCCAGCTCCCAGTTGCCGCCGCACTGCCGCTTCATTGGGTTGTTCTGCCCATGCCATTAACCATATCAGATACACAAATTGCTCCAGCCAATGTCCAAGTACTCTGGTTTGCCTGGTGAGAAAATTCTATTTTAAAAATTTGTCCGACTGGTCTAAAAAATGTAAAATGTGTACTGACTTGCTATAAACCCCTGCCGCTGCAACTCTGACAGTGCTACTCTCTGCTGTTCCCTACTTCCTGTTCTCCATCTTGCACAGTAACATAGTAACATAGTAACATAGTTCATAAGGTTGAAAAAAGACCAGAGTCCATCAAGTTCAATCTATAACCCTGATGAGTCCCTACTGAGTTGATCCAGAGGAAGGCAAAAAACACTCATATTAAAGGTAAAAATTCCTTCCCGACTCCAATATGGCATCAGAATAAATCCCTGGATCAATCTCCTGTCCCTATAAATCTAGTATACATAACCAGCGATGTTATTACTCTCCAAAAATGCATCCAACCCCTTATGAACTCTATTACAGAGCTAACCATGACCACCTCCTCTGGCAGAGAATTCCACAGTCTCACTGCTCTTACAGTAAAGAACCCCCATCTGTGCTGGTGTAGAAACCTTCTTTCCTCTAAACGTAGAGGATGCCCCCTTGTTATAGATACAGTCCTGGGTATAAATAGATCATGGGAGAGATCTCTGTACTGTCCCCTGATATATTTATACATAGTTATTAGGTCTCCCCTAAGCCTTCTTTTTTCTATACTAAATAACCCTAATGCTGATAATCTTTCTGGGTACTGTAGTCCTCTCATTCCCCGTATTACCCTGGTTGCCCGTCTTTGAACCCTCTCCAGCTCCACTATATCTTTCTTGTACACTGGTGCCCAGTACTGTACACAGTATTCCATGTGTGGTCTGACTAGTGATTTGTACAGCGGTAGAATTATTTCCTTGTCGAGGGCATCTATGCCCCTATTGATGCACCCCATGATTTTATTTGCCTTGGCAGCAGCTGCCCGACACTGGTCACTACAGCTAAATTTACTGTTAACTAAGACTCCCAAATCCTTTTCCATGTCAGTCGTCCCAAGTGTTCTCCCATTTAATACATAATCCCAGCCTGGATTTTTCCTCCCCATGTGCATTACCTTACATTTATCAGTGTTGAACCTCATCTGCCACTTCCCAGCCCAAACCTCCAACCTATCCAGATCCATTTGTAACAGTGCACTGTCCTCTATAGTGATTACCGCTTTACAGAGTTTAATATAATCTGCAAAGATTCCTACTTTACTATTCAACCCCTCTACAAGGTCATTAATAAATATATTAAATAGAACAGGACCCAAGACGGACCCCTGTGGTACCCCACTAGTAACAGTCACCCAATCAGAATAAGTACCATTAATAACCACCCTCTGTTTCCTATCACTGAGCCAGTTACTTACCCACTTACACAGATTCTCCCCCAGCCCAATCCTTTTCATTTTATGCACCCACCTTTTATGTGGCACCGTATTAAATCCTTTGAAAAAATCCAGATATACGACATCCAGCGATTACCCCTGGTCCAGTCTGGAGCTCACCTCATCATAAAAGCTGATCAGGTTAGTTTGACAGGACCGATCCCCCCATAAATCCATGCTGATATGGGGTCATACATTTATTTTTATCAAGATACTCCAAAATAGCATCTCTTAGAAACCCTCAAACAATTTACATACAGCGGAGGTTAAACTAACAGGTCTATAATCCCGGGGTCACCTTTTGACCCCTTTTTAAATATTGACACCACATTTGCCATGTGTCAGTCCTGGGGAACAGTCCCTGTCGCTATAGAGTCCCTGATTATTAAAAATAGGGGTCTGTCTATTGCATTACTTAATTCCTTTAGAACATGGGTGTGAATGCCATCTGGGCCTGGTAATTTCTCTATTTTGATGGCCGATCAACCACAGTAATTGACTGAGCAGCCACTTTATTGTGTTGAGACAAAACCAGGAAGTCAAGTCTTGACTGTGCTAGTATCTCAAACCTCATTCGGGGGACCCCTGTATTTTTTACTTATAACAGTGAGAAAATGAGTCTGTTAATAATGTTTGCACACCAGGATGGTAGTGTTTTGGTAGCTGCCAATGACGTGTACAAGACTAGGAGGGCCTATTTTGATCTTATTATGGGGATAGCTCTTTTTGTGTTCAGCCCTGCAATTGTGTTTTTGATCGGTTCTCAGCATTTTAAGAATTTTGATTTTAAATTAAAATATTGAATTACAATAAATGTTTTTATTTCCTACATAAAGGATATTTAAGAGTAAAGGACTGTAAATTTACTAACTGGTTTATCAGTTCTCAAGCATTAATGTAATTTGCAGTAATAAACTGACCACAATATCTATAAAAAATGTAATACTAAGCACAAAGAAGAGCACTGGAAATAAACAGAAAGTCATTAGAATCATTACAAAAGGTCGACTTAGAGGAGCCCTGATAGAAACGTGAACAACACAATTGATCTCATACTAATGGAAAGAGCTTATTTAGTAAGAGACGGGTTGGTGGTATGCCAAAGCAATGATGAAAGTGACAAATATATCAGTATAATACAAAGTGAAAACTAACATGTGACAGAAGCTAAATATATATATAAAAAAAACTTTAAAAAATATCTTTAAAAATTATCTCAGACACCTTTAATCAATAATGCATAAAAGGGATATCTAAATTACTGCACATAATCTCTGCATAGAAGAGCAATCATGTCTTATGTGTTTATTTATATTAGAATTTCTCATAGAGTTTAAGAACATCCGGCACATACAGCTTTTTAAGTCCACATGCTTGTGTTGTAATTTCAGATACATGATCTTTTTAGTTAGGTACATACACATATTGTGGCAACATATTCCACTTTCACTGTTTTCACTGTTATTTAATAACTTAGGGTGTTCCAATCACACATGTTTTTGTAGTTTCTCAATACGCCCTTCCGTTCCTGAGATATGAGGGTTTGTAGTTTGTCTGACAATAAAGGGAATCAGTCAAATGGCCGAGAACTTAATTTTAACAACGGGAGGGACTACCAGGTTATGGGCGGGGTTATACAGTCAGGGGGTGAAGATGTTTTACATTGTCTGATACACACCCCTGACTGTATAATCCGGCCTATCACCTATAAGTCTGCATTCACATTACGTTTGTTTCCTACGGCTGCTGGATCCAGCTGGGAAATTTGAAAAACGGGCGCTCCCGTATCCCAGCCTGACCTGCACAACTTCTAATTCGGTTTCAATAATTTTTATTAACAATTTTAGCAATACAAAAGAAGGTACAAGTCCCTCGCAGGGGACTAGACAGGTTGTCAAGGAGGTACAAATAAGGGAAAGATATCAAGTTACAAACTTAAGGAACATAGAGAACAGTGGTGGAGTTGAGCATCATCATCGATCATGGGAACATGGGAATATGTGAAGTTGTGTCTCTGAATAATTAAAATGAAGGAAGTATTAGAGTAACAGTTTGTGTTGTCCAACTGCAGAAGATGATAAATCATTCATTCAGGAATAATGAGCAGCAGGTAAACACAGGTAAGAGTTAGTAGGAGTGTGATGGGATAGGAACATGGAGGGGAAGGGGGGGGAGGGGAAGGAAGGGAAAGGAGGAGGGGACATATAGGGAAAGCAAATTTGCCCTTGAGCTATCAAGCACTTTTAGTGGCATAAGTAGAGGAGGACCACAAACACCAGCGATTATGAAATTTGGGGTAGGACATGCAATTGTTCGTTCATATATATAGGTAGTATTGATTTTATGAATAACCATTTCAATGGATGGAACATCTGGTGTTTTCCAAAAGCTAGTAAGCAAGATTTTTATCACAATCAAGATAATACACACTAAATCCCTAGCGGCCCTGGGAATATGCGTTAAGTCAATAAACAGTAACATCGGTTGTGGGGACCAAGCCCCCTCCACTCCCAGTACCTCTGTCAGAAGTTGTTTACAAGAATCCCATCATTTTTTTTATTTATTTTTTTTTTATCTAAAGCCGAGGAACGTGCTTTCGATTCACCCAAAGTGCAAGAAAAAGTGCAAACGTGTTACACTAAAAAAACGTGCACAAAGGATGCGGTCTATCGCAAGCCCTTCTCCAATAGGAGAGAGGCCCCCCAACAAACCTTACCCTTCGCCTCCGGACCAAAAGGTACCTGCGAGGTTCCAGGTTCGATGTCCCTTTTCGCCGAAGCTACTAGGGGACCACAAATGCTCCCGGCATCCCCCTTGGCGTTAGCCAAGGTATCTTCCCGCAGAGCCGATTACGGTAGGTACCCTGCCAAAGCAGGAGTACCCGGGGTGTTTGCAGGGAGGTGCGGAACCTAATGGCCACACACACCTCCCCTAGACCGCCAGGAGGGACACCCAGAAGGGCTACCGCATCCTGACAAATCCTGTGAACACACAACACGCAAAAAGTGACACAGTGAGACAAAAAAGAAATAAATAAGTGAATGTGTGCAGATATACTGCCTGGACATCCGGCCGGATCTATAAAAATTTCTCTGATCCTAGCCAGAAGGCCGGGAATCAAGAGGTGAGTGCCACAAGGTGAAGAGATTATGGTGCCCGTGCTTCAACTCAGTGAGTCTATCCTCCCAGTGAGTTTCGGCACCTCGGGGTCACCACTCCCCGAGGCACAAAAGTACCTCGGCTCTAGACCCTCTCAGCCTCATGGCGAGACCTGGAGGGAACAGGTCACATCGGGGCAGCCGTCGAGCTGATTCCTCAGAACCAGCCCCGGAAAGCCCTGGTACACCTGCATCCTCCATGCAGCACCCATCCCCACCAGCCCCATACCGGCGTTACTGTACACCGGCATGAAAAACTGATAAGAACAGATACTACACTTGATCTTAGCCAAAAGGCCGAGAAGCGATCCCATCATTGTTTAATAAGAGGGCAATCCCACAATATGTGTATTAAAGTACCCCTTTGGCCACAGTTGCGCCAGCAATGTCCAGAGGTGTCTGGGTAGATAAGTGATAGGTGCGTAATACCATCTTAGAATAGACTTCATAGCAGACTCAATATGTGAGACACATTGGAAGGCCTTGCGTATATTTTGAAAAGCCGTTCGCCATTGAGTTTCTGAGATTGCATGCCCAGCTCGTTTTCCCAAGAACGGAAAGGATGAGATATGCAAAATTGAGAGGTATGGGATACTGATGAGTAGAGGGGGGCGGAGGCCTTTTATGTTGCTGGATAGGAAAGCCAGAGAAGGCCTATGAATCTGAATTGAGGACACTGGAGTATGGAGTAAAAAATGCCGGAGACGCAAGAATTTATAGAAGTGAGAGTGAGGGATCTAGAATAAAGAGTGGAGTGAAGAAAATGGAAGAAGAATATCAGAAGAATAGAGTTGGTGCATATGTGTAAGAACGTTAGAACGTTAGCTAGTGAAATGTCAGGGATCGTACTTTGCACAAGAGATAAGAGAATGAGGGTTTTGTCTGTGGGTGTAGGAGAGTCCACTTTGGAGAGGTATGTTACCCATGCTTTATATGAAGCAGCCACTATAGGATTAGGGGAGGGAGTGGTATGTGGGGACCAGTATGGCAGGAAAAGAATGTCCCTAAATATGGAGAGACCAAGGAGTTTTCTATATGTACCCAAACAGAGGACATGTCTGCTTTACGCCAGCCTCTCAAAATACCAACTAGGGTGGCAAGATAATAGTACCATAAATCTGGAGCCCCAAGTCCCCCTATGTCTCTGTATTTAGTCAGAATGGATGCGGACAATCTGGGCTTATTACCGGACAACACAAAGTTAGAAAGAAGGGATTGGGCTTTAGAGAAGAATGGCTTAGGAACAGAAATAGGAAGCATCCGAAAAAGATATAAAAAGCGGGGAAGGAGAAGCATTTTAAAAGCGGCTACTCTGCCGGTCCATGATATGTCAATGGAGCTCAGTCTGTCCACTTCCACGCTAATGGCTTGTAGGAAAGGTTCATAATTATTTGGGTAGAGTAAATTATGGGGGTAGGTCAAATTTATTCCTAGATATTTAATGCTAGTGGTTTACCAATCAAAGGGGTGTATGGATTTAAGGGTAGCTATAATGTTTGGGTCAAGGTTCAGGGGCAGAGCTTGTGTTTTATGGCGTTAAGGTGATAGTTGGAAAGCTGTCCAAAATGAAGTATGGAATTCATGGCTGCAGGCACCGAGACAGAGGGGGTCAGTGAGTGATAGGATGATATCATCTGCATAGAAAGATATGAGATGTGAGATGTTGTCCTGCAATAGAGACTCCTGAAATTCGATCTCCCTGCCTCAGCGCCTGCGCCAGCGGTTCCAGGCATAAAATAAAGATAAGGGGAGAAAGGGGGCACCCCTGCCTGGTACCATTGCTAATCTCAAAACCCTCTGAGAGGGTGCCATTGGCAAATACCCTAGCAGTAGGCTCAGAATAAAGCGAAGTAATCGCATTGAAAAGGGCACCGTCGAATCCCATGTGCCGGAGGACCAAGAAGGCGAACGACCAGCGATGCCTATCAAACTCCTTCTTGGGGTTGAGAGCCAGGACAAGGCAGGGGTGATGTGTGCTTCAATATGATGTAACACATGCAAAAGGCGACGGGTGTTGTCCGAGGCCTGATGGGGGACCAATGGTGATTTGCCCGGTTTGGGCAGGGTAATGATCAAGGCCTGAAGATTTTCCTTGGTGAAGGATCCTTAACGGACAGCTGAATAAAAAAATAGTTGGAGATGGGGAGTCAAGATATCCCTAGATGACTTATAGTAAAGATTGAGAAGGGGAAGAGAGGATCTCTCTTTTTATCTCATCAGGGGTAATGGGGCTGTTTAGTATTTCCAGATGTTCATCTGTAAAGGTGCTGGAGGTTAAGAGTGGAGAGAAAGGACAGGATAGAGAATTGTAGATTAGGGGGGTCAGGGACCGTACGTTGTAAATTATATAGGGAGGAGTAAAAGTCTTGAAAGCCGTTAGCTATATCTTTAGGAGTGTAGACGGCGTTACCAAAGGAGGGGTGAATGAGCTGGGCAATACGTGTGCGAGCATGGGCAATTTTCAGTCTGTTGGCTAACAGGGCACCAGCTTTACCACTTTGAGAATAGTATTACGCCTTAATGTGCCTGAGATTTTTCTCATAAGTAAACAGCAGTAAGCTCCTGAGCTCCTGACTGGCAGAAGCCAGTTGGGCAGATGTGGCGGAAGAGGGAGCAGATCTATTAAGCGACTTCAGGTCTTTGAGCCTAGCCAGCGTATCGGTAAGTTGTTTGTGCTTTTTATACAGAGCCCCATATTTTATAAAGAAACCCCTCATGTAAGCCGTGTGGCAGTTCCAAATTATTGCCGGATCCATGTCTGGGGAGGCATTATTGAGGAAATTGCTAGAGAGGTCATCTCGCAGAGACTGGGCATGCTTCGGAAGTGAAAATAAAAAAGGGCTAGCTCTCCATATATAGGCCGGAGATGGGGAAAAACTCTCTCGTAGGGAGAGGGTGATGGCTGCGTGGTCTGACTAGTGAGAATCAGTCAACCCAAAACATATCCAGTCTTGAATACGTGTTGTGGGTAGTAGAGTGGTGTGTGTAATCCCTTTCATTGGAGTGCTACGCCAGGCATCATAGAGATTGGCTTCCCCCATCAGAGGAGCAAGGGGAGTGGTAGAGAGGCATTGAGAAGTAGTAGTGTCTAGGGACGGGTCATCTACTAGGTTAAAGTCGCCACATACAATCATGGGGCACGCTCTGTATTGGGAAGCAATCCTTAGAGTGCGGCTCAAAAAGCGTTTCTGTCCCACATTTGGTGCATATAGTGCTAGAATGGTATAGGGTATTGAGGGGACATATAAGGAGGACAAAATGTCCGCCAGAATCATGGATTTCTTTTGTTACTGAGAAGGCAATGGTATTTCTAATTGCTCTCAGGACCCCTCTTGATTTACAAGAGAAGTGGGAGTGGAAGATGTGGGGGTAGGCGTGATGTTTGATCCTATGTGCATCAGTGGTTAGTAAATGTGTTTCCTGTGCACAGATGTTGCCCCCTAGAGCTAGAGCTTCCCTCCAGAAAAAGGCTCTCTTGTGAGGGCTGTTAAGAACATTTACATTCAAGCTTATTATTTTAAGAACTATAAAACAGTGCTAGAGATGATATAACGTAGCTATATGTTAGAAAATAGGAGGACCTAATGCGTCTCCAAGCCAGCACACATAGGTCACAGACTTGTGGGCAATACTTGAGGGACACATAATAGCATATCCACCAATAAGAACAGTTAACATTATGAACAGTAGAAAACAGGTTAGTACAAGAAAAATTAAAAAAATTAAATAAAAGGAATAACCATGGCACAAGCCAGAGGGCACGGGTGGGGCGAATGTTCATGCCGAAGCCAAACATCAGCTCAGGAATAGGCTGCGGGTGTATACGAGCACATAAGTCACCTTGCTGTAGCCCAATCATCTCGGGGTCTGCGGGTTGCCTCTTGCAGGGAGTTCCGAGGACACTCTAGAAGAATATTCCAACGATGCAGAAGATCTTTTCCTTCTTCAAGGGTCCTGACGCCCAAAATCTGATTATCTCTGCGGATAAGGAGACGGACCGGGAAGCCCCATCTATATTGGATTTTACTCAGAGTGAAGAGCATTGGTGATGGGCTGTAGGTTCCTATGCAATTTTAACATAGTAGCAGAGAGATCTGTATATAGGGAGAGGTGATGGTATGGGGCAGGTAGACCATTATTCTTGCGTGACAGTTCCATGAGTCTTTCCTTAGTGGAGAAAAAGGGAATCCGTGCAAAAACATCACGGGGCACTGAGTCGTCCAGGTGGCGGGGTTTGGGGATATGGTGGACACGATCAATCTCCAGTTCCGTGGGTGAGCAGGAGGGCAATACAGTCTCTAAAAGAGTGCAGACATATTGCATAATGCCCACTGGTGGCACTGATTCAGGGATTCCCCATATCTTTACATTATTTCTGACACTGCGGTCTTCCAAGTTGGCAATCTTGGCTTTGAGGGCTACAATGTCCTCCCCTGCTGTAGTCTGGAGGTCAATCAAGGCTTTGTGAGAATCTTCTAATTCGTCAAATTTATTTTCAATGTGTTGCACTCAGCTACCCAATTCCTCCACTGTAGCAGTAAGAGGAGAAATCATGGAGTGCATGTCTTTTCTAAAGGACCTCTGAAGCACCATTAGCATTTCCCTAATGGCGGTATCAGTTAGGGATTTGTCATAAACAGGCATAGAACCCAGACCCTCGTTATCCTCCAGGGGGAGGGTGACATCCAATCCCCACTCCGGAGTTGCGAAGCCAGCTGCAGGTGAGGAGTATCTGGACCTTTGTTTCTGCGGGCTGCCGGATGGTGAGGGCGGCAAACTAGAGGAGAGGGGGCCACATGGGGTAGAGACAGACTCACTGTTTTGCTGGCAGGCAGAGGGAGTAGCAGTCCCGGTGAAGGTGATGTTGGCTGGTGCAGTCGATGGTGCCGGGAGCCGGAGTCTTGCAGCACCGGATCAGAGGAGGAGCATCTCAGAGGTGAGCCAGGGTCCCGTGCAGCAGGGAGAGAGCTAGCAGGCTCTGAGTCGCAGTCAACGATGGCGCCATCTTGGAAGGCGGCCGGCGCTCGGGAGAAGTAAAATTTGTTGAGCGTTCCCTGGGGAACTGGCTTCTTTTTTCTGCCCTTCATACTCTCCAGGGTATCCCACGCCTGTTGGTGAAAAGCAGGTGTCTTTGCGTGCTGTGTAGCCGCTTTAAAGAGCTAGATGAAACAGGAGCTCTACTAACATGCGACCATACAGTTAGGCAGCCAGGCCACGCCCCCCACAACTTCTAATTCACTAATTCTAATTCATGAGTCGACCGGAGTCAGATAGTGATTCCGGTCAGCTCAGTTTTTTAGCTGACCAGTCTTAAAGGGGTTATCCCGGCAAGACATCTTATCCCCTATCCAAAGGATAGGGGATAAAATGTCTGATCCTGTGTGTGTGTGTGGGGGGGGGGGGGTGCACGTAATGCCACGCCCCTTCCATCCATGTCTATGGGAGGGGGAGTGACGGCCACCATGCCCCCTCCCATAGACCTGGATGGATGGAGGGGGCGTGGCATTAAGTCACGTCTCCAGTCCTGGAAAGAAAGAGCTTTCCGAGACTGAAGACACAGCCCTGCATAGAATGTGTGCTGCACGGAGATCGCAGGGGGTCCCAGCGCCCCCCGTGATCAGACATCTTATCCCCTATCCTTTGAATAGGGGATAAGATGTCTTTTCCAGGATAACCCCTTTAAAACCGTAGTATACCAAGCAACAAAACATACTAAACAACAAATATCCTAAGAACAGTAATGCATATAAAGATGGTCAAACTATTAGACATCTCTTTTCCTTTTGAATTTACCTTCTCTGTACATGTATTAATGTGATTGCTTTTAGATATTTCATAAAAAAGGAGAATTGATACTGAAAATTAACACTGAAAAAACAAAGATACGTTAACTAAGTAAAATAAGAAATTTTCTTATTAATTAATTCTGAAATTCCCAATTTCCATGGTAACAGCCCTTTCACTATATTCATATGGTTATCCCACTCATCATTATTATCATTATCTTCCAATTGAAATAAGTGAATGTGAGCTGATTGGTGCCACCTAATAGCAATGGCATGAACTCCCGTTATTGCAATGCCTTGCACAGCGTGGCTATTTTTTTAATAAAATCTAAAAATGATATAAATACAATATCTCTAATATTTAAATCAGATAGTAAAAAACAATTTATACCTGGGCGCCAAATTCTGATAACAGGGAGATGAACAGAGGAGGAAAAAAGTAAAAATTAAAGTTTTGTTTCTTATCTCCCTGGAGGATATTACTATGTGTGTGTATTTTTCAAATATTTGCATTCATACATATGCATCATGTTAGGATCCTGTGCTGCATCTGCTATGGTATTATCAGAATCTAGATTTTTTTGGTCTCTCTTTATTGAACGAATTAAGTAAACCAGTGAGATTTAATATTGTTATTTATTCTCTCTATGGACAATATGATTAACAGGGGGGGGGAAATTTTCAGATTTTTTTTTTCCAGAAAGAGTGCCATTGTAATCCATGGGTTGTGCCTGGTAATACAGTTAATCTATAATCAAGTGAACTGGTGAAATGGTCCAATGGTTTGTGTCCCTCAGGGCTATAATACTAAGCAGCTATGTATATCTCAAAATGGCTATAAAATGTTCCTACATTTGTCCTACATTTATATATAGTCATGGTCGTAAATGTTGGCACCCCTGAAATTTTCTAGAAAATGAAGTATTTCTAACAGAAAAGGATTGCAGTAACACATGTTTTGCTATACACATGTTTATTCTCTTTTTGTATATTGGAACTAAACCAAAAAAGGGAAGAAAAAAAGCAAATTGGACATAATGTCACCAAACTCCAAAAATGGTCTGGACAAAATTATTGGCACCCTTTCAAAATTGTGAAAAAATAAGATTGTTTCAAGCATGCGATGCTCCTTTAAACTCACCTGGGGCAAGTAACAGGTGCGGGCAATATAAAAATCACACCTGAAAGCAGATAAAAAGGAGAGAAGTTCACTTAGTCTTTGCATTGTGTGTCTGTGTGTGCCACGCTAAGCATAGTCAACAGAAAGAGGAGAAGAGAACTGTCTGAGGACTTGAGAACCAAAATTGTGAAAAAATATCAGCAATCTCAAGGTTACAAGTCCATCTCCAGAGATCTAGATTTGCCTTTGTCCACAGTGCGCAACATTATCAAGAAGTTTGCAACCCATTGCACTATAGCTAATCTTCCTGGGCGTAGACGGAAGAGAAAAATGTATGAAAGGTGTCAACGCAGGATAGTCCGGATGGTGGATAAGCAGCCCCAAACAAGTTCCAAAGATATTCAAGCTGTCCTGTAGGCTCAGGGAGCATCAGTGTCAGCACAAACTATCCGTCGACATTTAAATGAAATTCAACGCTATGGCAGGAGACCCAGGAAGACCCCACAGCTGACACAGAGACATTAAAAAGCAAGACTAAATTTTGCCAAAATGAACTTGAGTAAGCTAAAATCCTTCTGGGAAAACGTCTTGTGGACAGATGAGGCCAAGATAGAGCTTTTTGGTAAAGCACATCATTATACTGTTTACCGAAAACAGAATGAGGCCTACAAAGAAAAGAACACAGTACCTACAGTAAAATATGGTGGAGGTTCAATTATGTTTGGGTTGTTTTGCTGCCTCTGGCACTGGGTGTCTTGAATGTGTGCAAGGCATCATGAAATCTGAGGATTACCAAGGGATTTTGGGTCGCACTGTACAGCCCATTGTCAGAAAGCCGGGTTTGCGTCCAAGATCTTGGGTCTTCCAGCAGGACAATGACCCCAAACTTACATCTAAAAGCACCCAGAAATGGATGGCAACAAAGCGCTGGATAGTTCTGAAGTGGCAGCAATGAGTCCAGATCTAAATCCCATTGAACACTTGTGGAGAGATCTTAAAATTGCTGTTGGGAAAAGGCGCCTTCCTATAAGAGACCTGGAGCAGTTTGCAAAGGAAGAGTGGTCAAAAACCATCAAAGAATAAGCGTATAGCAATCAAGAGTAAAGTACTTTCTCCCCTGGTACATGTATATACATATATAATTTTGGTTTTCAGGGAGATCTTTTTATGTTATTGGCGGCTGAACTGGCCCTTCAGTCACCATCACACAAACACACTGGACCGGTTGGGTCCTTTATTTATTTATCTATTTATTATCTGGGCGTTATGGTATGCAATTGCACTAATGTATTATGCAACTGGCCTTTTAAATCCATATTTTAACCCCTTAAGGACCAGGCCATTTTACACCTTAGTACCAGAGCATTTTTTGAACATCTGACCACTGT
Source organism: Hyla sarda (assembly GCF_029499605.1). NCBI lineage: Eukaryota > Metazoa > Chordata > Amphibia > Anura > Hylidae > Hyla > Hyla sarda. The sequence goes on along the minus strand of NC_079193.1, from coordinate 59,876,657 downwards.
CACTTTAAACATTAATAACTCTGGAATGCTTTTACCTATCATTCTGATTCTGAGATTGTTTTTTCGTGACATATTCTACTTTATGTTATTGGTAAAATTTTGTCGATACTTGCATCGTTTCTTAGTGAAAAATTCCAGAATTTTATGAAAAAATAGAAAATTTAGCATTTTTCTAACTTTGAAGCTCTCTGCTTGTAAGGAAAATGGATATTACAAATAAGTTTTTTTTATTCACATATACAATGTGTCCACTTTATGTTTGCATCATAAAATTGACAAGTTTTTACTTTTGGAAGACACCAGAGGGCTTCAAAGTTCAGGAGCAATTTTCCAATTTTTCACAAAATTTCCAAAATCACAATTTTTCAGGGACCAGTTCAGGTTCCAAGTGGATTTGAAGGGTCTTCATCTTAGAAATACCCCACAAGTGACCCCATTATAAAAACTGCACCCCACAAAGTATTCAAAATGACATTCAGTAAGTGTTTTAACCCTTTAGGTGTTTCACAGGAATAGCAGCAAAGTGAAGGAGAAAATTCCCAATCTTCATTTTTTACACTCGCATGTTCTTGTAGACCCAATTTTTGAATTTTTACAAGGGGTAAAAGGAGAAAATGTATACTTATATTTGTAGGCCAATTTCTCTCGAGTAAGCACATACCTCATATGTCTATGTAAAGTGTTCGGCGGGCGCAGTAGAGGGCTCAGAAGGGAAGGAGCCATAAGGGGATTTTGGAGAGTACGTTTTTCTGAAATGGTTTTTGGGGGGCATGTTGCATTTAGGAAGCCCCTATGGTGCCAGGACAGAAAAAAATACCCACATGACATACCATTTTGGAAACTAGACCCCTTGAGGAACGTAAAAAGGAATAAAGTGAGCCTTAATACCCCACAGGGGTTTCACGACTTTTGCATACGTAAAAAAAAAAAAATTCACTAAAATGTGTGTTTCCCCCCCAAATTTCACATTTTTGCAAGGGTTAATAGCAGAAAATACCCTCCAAAATTTGTAACCACATCTCTTCTGAGTATGGAGGTACCCCATAAGTTGACCTGAAGCGCACTACGGGCGAACTACAATGCTCAGAAGAGAAGGAGTCATATTTGGCTTTTTCAGAGCAAATTTTGCTCGGGGGGCATGTCGCATTTAGGAAGCCCCTATGGTGCCAGGACAGCAAAATAACCCCCACATGGCATACCATTTTGGAAACTAGACCCCTTGAGGAAGGTAACAAGGGGTACAGTGAGCATTTACCCCCCCCCCCCCCACTGGTGTCTGTCAGATCTTTGGACAGTGGGCTGTACAAAATTTTTTATTTGCACAGCCCACTGTTCCAAAGATCTGTCAGACACCAGTGGGGTGTAAATTCTCACTGCACCCCTCATTACATTCCGTGAGGGGTGTAGTTTCCAAAATGGGGTCACATGTGTTTTTTTTTTTTGCATTCGTCAAAACCGCTGTAGCAATCAGCCACCCCTGTGCAAATCACCTCAAATGTACATGGTGCACTCTCCCTTCTGGGCCTTGTTGTGCGCCCCCAGAACACTTTGCGCCACATATGGGGTATCTCCGTAATCGGGAGAAATTGCATTACAAATTTTGGGGGGCTTTTTTCCCTTTTACCTCTTGTCAAAATGAAAAGTATAGGGCAACACCAGCATGTTATTGTAAAAAATTAATTTTTTTACACTAACATGCTGGTGTAGACCCCAACTTCACCTTTTCATAAGGGATGAAAGGAGAAAAAGCCCCACAAAATTTGCTAGGCAATTTCTCCCGAGTACGGCGATACCCCATATGTGACCCTAAACTGTTGCCTTGAAATACGACAGGGCTCCAAAGTGAGAGAGCACCATGCGCATTTAAGGCCTGAATTAGGGATTTGCATAGGGGTGGACATAGGGGTATTCTACGCCAGTGATTCCCAAACAGGGTGCCTCCAGCTGTTGCAAAACTCCCAGCATGACTGGACAGTCAACGGCTTTCCGGCAATATTGGGAGTTGTTGTTTTGCAACAGCTGGAGGCTCCATTTTGAAAACAGTGGCGTACCAGACGTTTTTCATTTTTATTGGGGAGGGGAGGGGGGCTGTGTAGGGGTATGTGTTTATGTAGTGTTTTTTATTTTTTATTTTATTTTGTGTTAGTGTAGTGTAGTGTTTTTAGGGTACAGTCACATGGGCGGGGGCTTACAGCGAGTTTCCCGCTCTGAGTTTGAGCTGCCGCGCAAAATTTGCTGCATCGCAAACTTGCAGCCTGATACTCACTGTAAGCCCTTGCCCATGTGAATGTAACCTGTACATTCACGGGGGGGGGGACCTCCAGCTGTTGCAAAACTACAACTCCCAGCATGCACAGTCTATCAGTGCATGCTGGTAGTTATAGTTTTGCAACAGCTGGAGGCACATGGGTTGGGAAACACTGAGTTAGGAAACAGACAATGTTTCCCAACCAGTGTGCCTCCAGTTGTTGCAAAACCACAACTCCCAAACATTCTCAGGCATGCTGGGAGTAGTAGTTCGGCAACATCTTTACCGAACTACAACTCCCAGCATGCTTGGAGTTGTAGTTTTACAACATCTGTAGGACTACAGTTTGCAGACCACTAATACAGTGGTTCCCAATCTGTGCCCTTCCAGATGTTGCAAAACTACAACTCCCAGTATGCCAAAACTGTCCAGGCATGCTGGGAGTTGTAGTTTTGCAACATCTGAAGGGCCAGATGTTACAGAACTACAACTCCCAGCATGCCTGGACAGTAAGGGCATACTGAGGATGTGTAGTTTTGCAACATCTGGAAGGGCACATTGGTCCCAGGGGATAAGATGTCTAAGCACCGGAGTACCCCTTTAATGTTTGGGGCCATGTGATGCAATCATGAAAACCATGCAAACATGCTATAATATTATTACTTCCAGCCTGTGCTCTCGTAGGGATATATCATATGTGAGTATATGGTTATATTTATTAGACACCTGGGGAGTTATTTATTATTGTGGTCTCTTCCTATTTTTGGCCTACATCTGCAAATTTTGTTTACTTTCCCGCTAATTTATTTTTTTTTTTTCAAGTTCTAAAATCCGTTATTTTGAGCTTTTGGTGATGCTAATCCAGTTTTTGAAGGGATAGATGCAGTGGTAACCAATTTATTATCTTAATAGTGTCATGTTTGATATACCTGCTGCTGCTTGTGTTATTCTGTGTAATCATTTTACGCTTTCCCTGTAAAACTTAAGACAAGCATTGATTTAACAATACCCTTTGTCGCTTCTTAAAGGGGTTATCAACCATAAGGTGATTTTAGTATGTACCTGTCGGACAGTAATAGACATGCTTAGCAGTGTTGAGCGCGAATATTCAAAATGCGAAATATTTGAAATTCGAAAATTTTTATCACGGATATCGGCACTTCGCGATTTCGCGAATATTTAGAATATAGTGATATATTCGTAATGACAAATATATTTTTTAATGCTATTTTTTAATGTGAATTTTTATGCGATTAACTTCCAGACTGGACACTGATCCCTCCCCTCTTTTAGGTGAAAGATATAATTGTGCATGCACATTATGCGAATTTCATTACAAATTTTCTCAAAAAAAAAAAGAGAACGAACATAGCGAATATGCGAATTTTGCAAACATAGGATGAATATTCATCCATATATTCGTAAAATATTGCGAATTCCAATATGTCCCCTGCCGGTCATCACTAATGTTTAGGAAGGATCTGCGCTTGTGTTGGGGCTAAATGACCCATGTTGTGTGATTACCATAATGCTGAAGCTATCTTTTTGTGAACTGTTATTTCCATTTTCAGTTTTCTTCTTTGCCTAAAAATCACACCATTCAATTTTTCTCCCTCCCACACATCAGCCACCCCACCCATTGAAACATAAATGAGCTGCATCCATTCAAAAGACCTGTGGTTTTCAATCAGGGTGCCTACAGCTGTTGCATTAGTTGCAGATTGATCTCTCTCCCACCAAGCGATCGCTCCACCCATTGAAGCAGACAGGCTCCCTGTCATCAGCTGACTAGTGAGTCAGGTCTCGGCGGCATTGCAACCTGGGAAAAATCAGTGACAACAATCATTTTGTATGCTGTTAAAAATGCATTTTATTTAGAAAATTACAGAATAATTGTGAGACCAGGTGCAGTACCTACACTAACTTTACTGTATCATAGTCAAATATAATAAATTCCTGGAATACCCCTTTAAACCCCTTGGCTTTCATCTTACTATGTAAAGCCTTTTTATTTTTTTCATTTTTTGTGTGTTTTTTTTCTAACATATTAAAGGGGTATTCCCACCCTTATCCCAAAGGATAGGGGATAAGATGTCTGATCGCGGGGGTCCTGCCGCTGGGGACCCCTGCAATGTTGCATGCGGCCCCCACCTGTTTCTTGTCCGGAAGCGCTGGAGGGTCTGGGTCGCGACCACGGGATCAGATCATGGTGCAAAAAATGAGCTCTCATACCACCCCATATGCGGAAAAATAAAAACGTTATAGGGGTCAGAAGATGACAATTTTAAACGTATACATTTTCCTGCATGTAGTTATGATTTTTTTCAGAAGTCCGACAAAATCAAACCTATATAAGTAGGGTATCATTATAATCGTATGGACCTACAAAATAAAGAGAAGGTGTCATTTTTACCTAAATATGTACTGTGTAGAAACGGAAGCCCCCAAAAGTTACAAAATGGCGTTTTTTCTTCAATTTTGTCGCACAATGATTTTTTTCCATTGCGCCGTAGATTTTTGGGTAAAATGACTGATGTCATTACAAAGTAGAATTGGTGGTGCAAAAAATAAGCCATCATATGGATTTTTAGGTGCAAAATTGAAAGAGTTATGATTTTTTTTAAAGTAAGGGAAAAAATGAAAATGCAAAAACGGAAAAACCCTGAGTCCTTAAGGGGTTGAATGTCCCTTTAGACGCCGCTGTCAACTTTGACAATGGTGATCTAAAGGGTTAATGGCCGGCCGCGGCGTTTGCCGCATGTCGTCTATTAACGCCAACCCCCAGCTACAGGAATCAGCTGGGAGCCGGCCGGTATCACACGATCTCGAGTTTGGAGCCTACACCATATCTGGACGTGCCGATCAGTGCTAGGCAGCGCTGTAGATGCATAAACTCGAGCCCACTGCGGAGCTCCAGTAACCAATGACGCATTGCTAGGTGTCCTGGTCCTGATGTGCCCAATTACGCTGCAGAAGGCGGGGCGGGATGGAGTCACTGCGAGAAGCGTTCGGATCATAGGCATGCAAACAGGTGTAAATATATATAAGGTACGCTGCAGGAGGTATATATATTGCAGGGAATTAGCAGAGTACATTTAAAAATTACACTGCAGCACCCGCCCTATAAGACAACGCCCAGCGTATAAGACGACACTCGACTTTTGAGAAGATTTTGCTAGTTTAAAAAGTTGTCTTATACACCAGAAAATACGGTACGTCTTCACCTAAAACCTCAGTCTAAAAAGTTTTTCTATTTGCCAGGCCTGCGGCAAGCTAAACCACTTCTCCAATATGAGGGGGACTCTGCATTCACTGATTCCTCATCCTCCTCAATAACATCACCTTCAGCAACACTTTCCTCCCTTAAAACACTGGTTGAGGTGGAAGGAACCTCTGCCCCTCTGTTTGAAGTTCTTTTTTTGGACATTAGTGGCTAATAAACTAAAATAGAACACAAAGAAAGGCAAAAAAACTGAGAAACCAGCTCCTCAGATGCAGAATAGACCTGTTCTAAATGTGGAGGAAGAAAATGATCTAGGAGTGGTTGTGCAGATCTGAGCGAAATTTATCATGGCCGCTGCGACAATTTGATACATTTTGTGCAACACCACGAAAAAAAAGGCATGTAGACCAATTACAAAAATGATCTCGACAAGACCATTACTGATCAATAACCCTCCTGGACTTTCCACATGCATGGTGGCTGCTGCAGAAAAACATAGAAAAATGAAAATGAATGCCCTAAAAAAAATCCCTTTTGTAGAAGCTACAGCAGTCATTGCTTTCTGTTTATATTCCGTATATACTCCACTTGCCAATCACAGCAAACACATCTCGTCTGGATTCATTCTGTTCATCTGTTTAAACTGCGAAGAAGCAAATAAAAATATACTAACAAAATGCTGGACTTGGCATCCAGCCTTACTCATTCATTTACATGTTTGAGATACAATTACTCAAAATATCAGAACAAATGTAATGCCACCAGCAAAAAAAACAAAACAAAAACGTCACACAGTAATTCTAAGGCCAGTTACAGACAAGTAACTGGCCTTAGGCTGTTTCCACTTGTTTTTTTTCTGGCAGTTTTAGGATATCTGCCACTGCAGTTTTTGTGCCAGAAGTGGATCCATGAGGGAGGAGAAGTGTAAGTCCTTCCTTTATATGTCATATTCCTTTTGAATACATTTCTGGCTTTGGCTCAAAAACTGCAGTGGCGGTTTTCCAAAACCTGCCAGAAAAAAAAGTGGAAACTTAGCCTTAGAATTGTTGCTGCATACATCTCATGGCTTAAAGGGGTACTCCGGCGCAAAGACATCTTATCCCCTATCCAAAGGATAGGGGATAAGATGCCTGATTGCGGGGGTCCCGCCACTGGGGACCCCCAGTGATCTTCCACGCCGCAATCCACTAGAATCAGCCCCCGGAGCGTGCTCGCTCCGGGTCTGATTGCTGGCGATCATGGAGACGGAGCATAGTGACGCCACGGCTCCGCCCCGTGTGATGTCACGCTCCGCCCCCTCAATGCAAGCCTATGGAGCAGCTGTCACGCCCCCTCCATAGGCTTGCATTGAGGGGGCAGAGCGTGACGTCACACGGGGTGGAGCCGTGACGTCACTGTGCTCCGGGGGGCTGATTCTAACGGTGTGCAGCTAGGAAGATCACGGGGGTCCCCAACGGCGGGACCCCCACGATCAGGCATCTTATCTCCTATCCTTTGGATAGGGGATAAGATGTCTTAGCGCCGGAGTACCCCTTTAAATTGACAGTATCAAAGATTCCTACAATGTTGACTTGTGGCTGTAATATGAAAACCTTCATATTAGGTTTGTCTGAAACTGGCCGTAGACTTAGTATAAGTGACCACTATTATGTTTAAGAAAGCTAAAAACAGTATTTTGGATTACTGGATTAATGGAGAAATGAATTACTTTATCAGACTTGGGTTTCTTTCCGCAACAGAAGAATGGATTCTAACAGCTTACCCTACAGCTGTCAACTTTTAATTTTATCATATATCTATCTATTTATCTAAAAACCAAAAAAATATTGCAGCACTACTCAGCCTAAACATGTGGGTGCCAGTGTCCAAAAACTTCTTGATAAAAAGTCCTTAAATTAGATAGTATCCAACGACAACGCAGCACTCCAAAAGATGTGGGTTTATTCCTGTCACATCAGTACAAGCAACGTTTAATATATAAACAAAATAACAACATATTCTGTTCTTCTATTAGTGTGCTTGAGCTTGGCATATAGTCTGAATACAAACCTGTATTACTAACTTGCAGCGCCTATTCCGGGGCTTACACCAAGGCTGAACAGCCAGGGGGGTCGCCAGGGCAACGGGCGACGCTTGCACAGTAGTATGTGATCGGTCATGTGATCGGGAGCAGGTCAGGTGACTCAGTGACGTGACTGCTCTGGATCTGGATCGCGTTTCACACAGGCGCAGTGGCACTTACGCCCACGCCAGTAGACGCCATGACAGTAACAACAGAGCGGGTAAGAGTCTGTCTCCTTGTCTAACGTATGTTAATTAAATTTTTCAGCTGTTATGCATTATTAAGATGTAATTGGAGCAGAATATTTCAAGCATTTTAATGTTTTTAAATCACTTGTATGCACTTTTGTATACATGTGTGCACTTTATTGATAAAGGTGTGCACAGTGGATATGTAATATATACACGGAATGTTAATTATACATGATATTTCTGAAATTTTTAGAATTTTTGGGATAATTATCGCTTAATTTGTAATTTGATGATGTATTGTTCACATGGGTATTTAAACCCCTTACTGGTGTGTAGCATTAAGCTTGAAAATGGCTCCATAGGAGCAGAAACGTTGCTTGTACTGATGTGACAGGAATAAACCCACATTTGTTTCCACTATCTTTTGGAGTGCTGCGTTGTCGTTGGATACTATCTAATTTAAGGACTTTTTATCAAGAAGTGTTTGGACGCTGGCACCCACATGTTTAGGCTGAGTAGTGCTGCAATGTTTTTTTGGTTTTTATATGCTTGATGCTATTGCTTGCACACACATAATGGATGAATGTCTTGAAAATTTACCTGTCTCATCATATGCTGAGGAAGAGGTGAACAGGATTTTGGGTGGACTTAATGGAGATGCAGCTTTTTTAGCCAGACCAACTATTAATGATGTAAAGCGGAATTATGAAAATGAATCCAGGAGATATATTGTTTTGGACTTGCACCTTATCACATTGGGGGAATATTATAAATGTAAAAGGATACCACGTGGAATGAGATCACGATTGAGACCTTCTGTACATACTGAGAACCCCATGTTCAAGAAGAGATTCGAGGAGATACCTGACCGATACGCCATTGACATCATCTTATTGAACTTGAATTTCTTACAACAAGAATTGTTGGTGGTAAAAGATAAACTAGCATCACTTGAGATTGATTTGACTTCTATGCTGTCTGCAGAAGACCTTGGGACATATAAAGAAAAAACAAAAGGCTTCCTTGATAAATTAAAACTGACATCATGAAAACCAAAAAGAAAAAGTGGTTTAGAGATTTAAGTGATTATTCAAAGCATTGAGTATACAATTGGAACCAGACTGTGTTCAATAATGTGCGACCAGATATAAATAATCAAAAGGGAACAAAACCCAAGAAATCATTAGATCAAGCTAACACTCCCACTTCTTTTGAAAAAGTTTTTTTAGGACAAGGGGGGAGTCGGAACACCCCCACAAGAGACCAACCAGAAGAGGTGGCAGAAGAAGAAACCGGAAGAACAAGAACACAAAACCATTGTCCCCAGAGGCAAGGGAATACCAGGAATCAAGGTCCCAAGAAAAAGTGACTGTGGTAAATATAACCTCATATGAACTGTCTGATATTGAACTCTCAGTACTGTCCAAGGGCTTGTCATACTGTCCCACAATGAGAATAGATTGGTTCGATTCAGAGTGTGATCTACAAACGTTTTTTAGAAGATTAAAATGAAAAGTCTGGTTTAATTCACAGGACAAATGTAGTACAATTGTATCTAGTCACCCCAATAGATATGTACTGAATTTGAAAGATTTTGAGTTGTATAACACTAGTACATTTAATCCAGCAATTGTCTCTCATCCCCTAGAGACTTTCATGCCTTTAGTGAGACATGATATTCAGAAATTGAAGGATGAGGATAGGGGTATCAAGAAATATAGCCTGACTGACAGAAAAAAGATCAGTAGATGACCTGTCTTCTAACCACGACCTCACCATCAAACCGGCAGACAAAGGTGGTGGAGTCTTGGTTATGAATACATCAGACTACAAAAAAGAAGTTTATAGACAGTTGACAGATGTACATACATATAGACAGTTGGAAGGAGACCCTGTGAAAGAAATAATGGACAAATTAGTGACTGTAGTAGAGGGGGCGTTCATGGAGGGACTTATAGATAAAGATCTGAACGAGTTTTTGATAACCAAATACCCTATTACACCTAGGTTGTATATGTTACCTAAGATCCATAAGTCCCTCTGTGAGCCCCCTGGAAGACCTATAGTTTCAGGTCGAGATGCAGTATTGAGTAAAGCATCAATCCTCTTGGATAGAGTGATGAGACCATTTGTTTTCCAGACAGTCTCATATATTAGGGACACCAATGACTTTTTACAAAAGATCAAATCTATACCTACCACAGACCATACTATCCTGGTTTCTTTAGACATTTCAAGTTTATATACGTCCATTAGCAATGAGAGAGGCTTAAGAGCAGTACAAAAGACATTGGCGACCACAGACTTCCCCATGGCGGTACAGGATTTTGTTCTTCAGTTGTTAGATCTTATTTTAGAAAACAATTATTTTGTTTTTGACAACAAACATTATTTACAGTTAACTGGAACCGCCATGGGGACAAATGTGACGCCAATGTATGCAAATCTTTTTGTGGCAACCCTGGAGGAAGACGTCGTCTATCAATCCCACCATTTCAGGCATTGCCTGGGATGGTGGCGATTTATCGATGACGTCTTCCTCCTATGGGAGGGGTCAGTGGAGGAACTACAGTCATTTTATGAGTTTCTCAATAATGTAGACCCAGAATGACACATTCTGACCATGAAGTTAGCTTTTTAGATGTATCAGTAATTAAAGGAGATGATAAGCTACAAACACAATTGTATACAAAGCCTACTGATGAAAACACACTTTTACACTTCGACAGCCACCACCCTAGGAGCATGGTTAAATCACTCCCCTACAGCCAAATGCTGAGGGCGAGAAGGGTGGTGGATGATGAAGTGGCTTTGAAAAATCTCTTGATGTTATGTGAAACAATTTTTTGGATAGAGGTTATCCTAAGAGAATAGTGGAAAAACATAGGAAAACTGTAGAGACTCTAGATAGAGAATCTACGTTCTTGACAAAAACACGAACCACCAACAAACGCATTCCTTTAACCTCAACCTATCATAACTTGAGTGGACAAATTGCGAAAATACTAAACAAACATTGGTATATATTGAGAAATAATTTTGATAAGATTGAAGAGTTCTCGATGAGTCCACTCATGTCATATAGGAGAGGTCGGAATATTAAGGATAAATTAGTAAAAACTGAAAATGTATCTGATAAAATAACAGTACAAACATTTTTGGTTCCCAAAAAGCTGGGATCCTATCCTTGTCTGTCCTGCATAAATTGTAACTTAATGTTGAAGGGACCTTCTTTTATACATCCGGTTACTCAACGCAAATATTCATGTAAGTACTTCCTCACGTGTGACTGTACATGAGTTATATATATACTTATATGCCCGTGTAAGATGTTATACGTGGGGCAGACCACATGGAGTCTAAAGACTAGAATAAATAACCATAGATACAGTATAAGAAAAGGTAAAATTGACCTATCGGTTTCAAAGCATTTCCTCGATCATAAACATTCTGAAAGAGATTTGAAATGTATGGCAATTGATTTTGTGCCAGCTCCAGTGAGAGGGGGAGATAGGCTGGCCCTTCTAAAAAGACGGGAAATGTGGTGGATCCACCAGTTGGATTCACTTAAACCAAAAGGCTTAAATGTAGACTTCAATATTGTTTAAGGTGTGATATCAAGTGTAGTAACCATGGGCGACCATGCGAAGTCCTGTTTTCTGAATCTAAAGCTGCTACACAAAGTATTAAAGAAATATTATTATTTATTAATATATATGTATTTTTTATTCATTATAGATCTACATCAAGAGGAGAAATCAAGGAGAAAACACCACCTGCTCTGTCTACGATTTATTGATTTATTGTAGATAGAGTTGAGGAATAAAGAGATAATTAAATGTTTAGACTGTGTGCCTTACTTGAATACACTCTATATAGTTTATGTAATATAGTGTTGGTAATCTGCATGTATGTCGGTAGCACCCAGCTATTTGGATAAAGAACATTTTCTGTTAAATTATCTCTTTTGTTTTTTAATATTTTATTTTTTTGAATTTTTTTATTTATAAATTTTTTCTTTCTGTACACAATTGTCAACCCAGGTTTAATATGACTGTTGCTGCTGAAATAGCGAGCACACTCCACGATATATGTAGGTGGGTTGACAATGACATGTAGGGACCCTATAATCCCAATGTCATTGTCCCCCGTTGACGGTAACCACTTTGGAGATCAGAGATTACTCCGAGTGGAGACAGTCCTACAAACATAGGAGTTTTATTGCCAAAAAATAGAAAGATCTGAGCTTATGATATTGGGTATCTTTTGCAGACTAAGAGCCCTTTGGTAAAATATTTTCTTTTTTTAAATGTTTTCTCTCTTTTCTTTTTATTATATTTTATTATATTTTCTTTTTTCATTTTTTCTTTTTCTTTTTAGTTGGTTTTTTCAATTTTTAATTTTTTTTTCATTCTTTATTTTATTTTTTAATTTTTTTATATTTATATTTTTATGATTTAAAAAAAATGTTTTCTACCAGGGGGGTAGCCAGGGCAACGGGCGACGCTTGCACAGTAGTATGTGAAAGCGATCATGTGATCGGGAGCAGGTCAGGTGACTCAGTGACGTTACTGCTCTGGATCGCGTTTCACACAGGCGCAGTGGCACTTACACCCACGCCAGTAGACGCCATGACAGTAACAACAGAGCGGGTAAGAGTCTGTCTCCTTGTCTAACGTATGTTAATTAAATTTTTCAGCTGTTATGCATTATTATGATGTAATTGGAGCAGAATATTTCAAGCATTTTAATGTTTTTAAATCACTTGTATGCACTTTTATATACATGTATGCACTTTATTGATAAAGGTGTGCACAGAGGATATGTAATATATACACGGAATGTTATTTATACATGATATTTATGACATTTTTTGAATTTTTTGAATAATTATCACTTAATTTGTAATTTGATGATGTATTGTTCACATGAGTATTTAAACCCCTTACTGGTGTGTAGCACTAAGCTTGAAAATGGCTCCATAGGAGCAGAAACTTTGCTTGTACTGATGTGACAGGAATAAACCCACATTTTTTTTCACTATCTTTTGGAGTGCTGCGTTGTCGTTGTATACTATCTATTTATCTATATATATAGTTATACATCCGGCAAACCCAGCTTCATCACAAACTTTTGATTTTTCCAGTTCGCGAACACTCAAGCTTTTACTGGTTCAGCTCTCTCTAGCCAGTAAATAGGGGAAAAACAAACAAACAGAAAGCATGGTGTTTGGGCAGACAGAAGAAGCAGGGCAGTCAGGGGGCGGTGAGAATTTGTCTGTGACATCAACATATCACATGATAACCCAGGTCTATCATGTATTTTGCTGCTTACTGTGTCAATCAGCACAAAGGCCAATAGGAAAGAGCAAGGGGGAGGACATTTTTACACAGATAAGAGGACAGTGACGTCACCCACTGCATAGAGTCAAAGGAACTGCCAGAGCAAGACAGAGAGAAAGGGAGAGAGAAAGAGAGCGACATAACTAGGGACAGCTAAAAATTAGAAAGATAAAGATACAGATTAGAAAGAGAGAAGGATAGATAGATAGATACAGATTAGAAAGAGAAACATTGTGTGTGCGAGTAAACAGGAGTCAATCTCCATGCAAGAAACCTATAGGGGCTCCTATAAGCAGAGAAGGGGACATCCTTCTCACAGTCTCTGAAGGGCTCATCTTCTGCTATCACAAATCAAAATCCTTTTTCAAGGCTCATACCTGCAAATACCTGAATTGAATATTGTTCCTCAACCAGCTACAGTAGTCAGTGCTGTGATCTGTATCTAGCCTGTAGTTCTGGTTCCGCAAACAACGTCACTACTCATTGTGCTGTCATCTCTGCCAGTCAAAAAGTGTTTTGAAGTTATACCTATGTAGCCTGTAGTGGTAACACAGGTCTGTTGCATCTTATATTGTTTCGTAAATACCATCAGTAATCATCGTGCTGTCATCTTTGCCAGTCAAAAAGTGTGTTGAAGTTACACGTATGTAGCCTGTACTGTTAAAGGGGTATACTGGATTTATACATCTTATCCCCTATCCAAAGGGGATTAAAAATGGGTCTTAAAATGGGTGAGCTATAATTTTTACCATGGGTTACCGCAAGTCGCCATAACTGAGCCTTAAAAACACTTTACAACTACTTGAATTCACTCCTATACAATAGTAACATCAGTTAGCGACCAGCCAACCACCTTCCTGCCACTATCAGTCCGCCATCTTGTTCTGTACGCTAATAACATCAGTCAGCCACCACCTGCTGTACACGAGCCACTACTAACTAACACCAAACCATCACCATACTTCCAGCCAGGCCTACACATACACAAACCATCATCCACAAGGGATATGCACCAGAATCTAGCGCACAACCAGGCAAAACATCTTTACAATAGTAAATCAGGGTCATTGAGTTTTATATATAGAGATAATTACTTGACATCCATATTAATTTTGAACAACTAACATGGCCAATATTGATCAAACATAACAAGTAAGTACATGACTGAATGTCATACATTAGCTGCAGTATTATTCCCCACAAATCATATTTGTGTAAGAGGTCTTAACAAATGCACTACTTTACAAACTATAGGAAACTTTGATTCTCATGGGCAGTGTTGGACTGGTCTGCCTTGGCCCACCAAATACAGAACTGGACATGTCCACTTTTAATCAAATATCCTAAATAAGGGTCCATACACACTACACAATATCCGAGGGGAGTTTGTGGGGTTTTTCATGGAGTTTGTTTTATCCAGTGGCCGGTAGTAAGCCACTTGTGTAGTGAGGGCAACTTTAAAGTGTTCAGTTAGTGCTGAACAAGATGGGTGTTTTTTGTTTTTTTTGTTTGTGCCAGTGTGAACACAACTGTATCAGTAGCCCATCTCTAAACTCCCACAACACCTAGATGTTATTAGCCTGGCATTCTTTATAGTATAAATAATTAGAAAAATACTATAGACTTTGCAAAGTGGTTATAGACTTTTAAATGTGTCTGAAAGGCAATTGTATTTGAGAAAAAAAAAAGTATAAGAAAAAAAAAAGACAGACATGACCGAACATATCAGCATAGACCTCCGCCAAAAATCCGAACAGCTGTGTGGAACATAGGAATTAGTGCAGCTGTATTTGAACCAGAATTAAAATCTTTTCATTTGATGTACACAGGCTTTTTACTTAACAAAAAGTAAACATTACAAAATGATGAAATATTGGATTCATATATACCTCTTATTATATACAAAGATGGCTTGACTTAAAAGGTCTGATAGAAAACAATCAGTATTGCTTCCCTGCAGGCCTGGCAGCTCATGCCACGGTTACCACACAATCACAGACAAACTTGCAACATACTTTGAAAGTACTTTGAAAAGATGAGGTTCAAAAGATCAAAAAGGAAGCATTACACGTGGATGTTTTTCTTATTCCAAATGACTTGTTCGGCTCACCTAGGTCATATTGGGGGTGTGAGAACTTCGAGATTAACTTCACCCTTTACTGGTTCACTATTTGCTCATCCATTTAAATACAGATTTAAAGGGGAACTCCTGTGGAAACAAGTAGAGAACAAATGTTTTCAAATCAACTGGTGCCTGAAAATTAAACAGATTTGTACATGACTTCTATTAAAAAGTCTTGATCCTTCCAGTACTTATTAGCTGCTGTATAAAACAGACACATTTGTGATTTTTTTTTTCTGTCTGTCAGTGTCAGGAACTGCCCAGATTAGAATAATATCCCCATAGATAACCTCTCCTGCTCAGGACAGTTCCGGACACGGACAGAGGTGTCAGCAGAGAGCACTGTTGTCAGGCTGGAAAGAACTTCACAAATTTCTCTGTAGTATATCTGTAGTATACAGCAGCTGATAAGCACTAGAAGGGTTGAGATTTTTTAATAGAAGTGATTTACAAATCTGTTTAACTTTCTTGCACCAGTTGATATGAAAAAAAAAAATTCCACCGGAGTTCCCCTTTAACAGAATTCGAAGACTTCTCTCAATTTGTTCTTACCAAATATTTGTAGAAACTTGTGTCAATATACTTGTACACGATATCCTCTGTTCACAGCATTCTGCCTGAACATTGGTTGCATACAATATTAGTACGAAGTAGGCAGCCACTCTGGTTACCATAAGTGGAGGCAGTTTTATTTACAACAACCAAAGAACCCTGTTGGAGATAAATCTGTCTGAGCCCAAAAACTAGCACACTCTGCGCCAACAAAACTGGTTAATATGACTAATACTTGTACACACTTTCACTGCAGATTTGGGGAGGTGATGTGAATTACCAGAAAGCAGGTGTAGCTTAAAAACACCAAAAAAGTTACCATGGAGGAGGGGAACTAAAAAAAATGCAGTGGACCAACTAAAATCACATTGTCACCACTCTGAAGGGTTAATCTACTAAAATCATGCCATGTCCAGAAAAAATCACAACATTGGCCCTCATTTACTATTCTAAACCCGACTTCTTTTGTAGAGTTTTTTTGTCGCATCTTTGTCTGCGCCATGTCGCAGACATGGTGCGCCAGTCTGCGACACGATGCGACATTTTTTCCCAACGGACCCGATGTGGATTCTCCCAAACCCGAAAAAGGGGCGTAACCCGACATTTCTGAGCTTTCCCACGTATTTATAAAGGTTTCCAACCCAAATTTGTTGAATTGTTGTGGATTTTTTCCCGACAGCTCAGAGGAGTTGGAAACCAAAACCAACAAAACGCACGTGCGACAAACAAGATGCAACATAATAATAAATACCAGGGGAAAAAAGCAATCGGGTAAGAAAGCAACATAGACTTACAACCCGATTTTCTAAGTAAATGAGGGCCACTGTGTTTTAAAAAGAATTATTTCATAACGATTACTGGTGTGTTCTAAAACAGACAGGTCAGGTGAGCCGACCATAAAAACATTTTACATGTCGTATATCTTGGCAAAACCTTAACCTTTCTAATATACTTTATAAGAAAAATGTATTTTCTTTTTTAAAAGAAAACATGGTTTATAAAAGAACACTGGGAGTCTCCATACCATGCAGAACAAAATCCTGTCTTGCTGCAGTATCATCTTTGTCCAAGCTGAAGCACAGGCATGAACAGTAAGTGAGGGTGGGACAAGCACTCCTCTGTGCTCACTTCTCTCTTATCAGACTGCAGCATGACAACAGAGAGGAAGGGGTTACAGAACAGCCTGCTGTGATTGGATGAAGAGAACCAGCACAGCACAGACTCATGGAGGAAGATGAATCCTGCAGAGTAAGGGCACACCCCTCCAAAGCACACAATGAGAAAGCAAATATGTAATAGAAGGTATTTGTGAGATAAATATAGGTGCTAGACACATAAATATTGTAAGTGCATAATCAGGATACTGAGGTACTGAGTAAAATATCATTTTCTTTTCTGGTATATGACAGGTACCTATTGCTGAATTGAATTAATATATTATTTCCACAAAAATGATTGTAGCAATACTGTATCTCAAAAACATTTCCACTTATTTCATTTCTAACAGTTGTGTATCTCAAAAACATCTCCACGTATTTCATTTCTAACAGTTGTGACTGCTGCAATGTAATACAATTACATTTTCTATAGCTGCAAAATAAGGAAAATCTATTTAAAATAAGCCTTTCAGTCTCCTCTTTCTTGTAATCCATTGTGAACACATCACAGCTGGAGAATTCAATCAACAAATGTCACATACATTGAGATTAACATACCAAAATGATAATAATGTTTAATTTGCATTACTAAACGTCAAATATACAATTATAATTCATTGTCTCCATCTTAGCCAATCATCATGTCCTACTATTCCACAACCTACTACATGTTTTTTTTATTTATTTATTAGCACAGCTACTATTTCCAACTCCAAACAATAAATGAAAGCAGGGCGCACATTCTACTAAACTGTGTAGTTGTGAGCAGTAACATCATCCAGGCATTAAGGCAAAAACACCAGAGAATAGTACCATTTGAACTCCATCTGTTGGTGAACTTGATCTTCCATGATGCGCTGGTATTTAGAGACTCCCTAATGTATATTATATAGCTGCCTATCACATTATCTATCATGTTTTATGGAAATGGTGATCCTGCCATTCTATGTCTCTATACACAAAATACGAAGCAGCAGCATGGAGGGCCCTTCCCCTCTCCACAGACTTGTATAGGCAGCATGTAATCTGATCTCTGACTGAGCTGCCTGTCTGTTTGGTAAACACAGGGCAAAACTGTTTTATTTATTTATTTTTAAATGTCAATAAATGGAGGGTTTCTTACATGTATTTGTACTATTGATTTTTGCAGTATGTTAAACTGAAGCTGACTATTTAAGGTTGGATAAGTTATATGTCATCAAAAAAATAGTAACTGTCCCAAAACAAATTTCAGATAGTGTTTTCTTTTGCTGGTGCTTTGGGGACCATCATTTTGTCACAGCCTTGGAGCACCAATGGATCCTCTGGTACTATGATTGGCTAAAATTACCCTGTACTCAAAGGGATACTCCATCCCTAGACATGTTATCCCCTATCCAGGGAATACGATCTCTGATCGCAGGGGTCCCACCACTGGGACCCCCTGCGATTTTGGTCCTGGAACTCTGAACATTTATGATCAGAACGCTGGCTTTGCTAGGGCGGCCATGGTTATCATGCCCCCTCCATTATTATTTATGGGAGGGGGTGTGACGAATGTGGTCACTCATAGTGCTGAGCGGCATAGGCCATATTCGAATTTACGATATTTTGCGAATATATGGACGAATATTCGTCATATATTCGCTAAATTCGCATATTCGCAATATTCACGTTTTATATTCGCATATGAAAAATTCGCGTATGTGAAAATAAGCATATGCAAAAATTAGCATATACAAAAATTAACATAAGCGAAAATTCGCACACCAGTCTCACACAGTAGTATTAGAGCCTTCTTTACACCACACAAGCTGGAAGCAGAGAGGGATGATCACTGTGATGTGTACTGTGAAAAAAAAAATCATAATTACGAATATATAGTGCTATATTCGCGAATATTCGCGAGCAACACTAGTCGCTCATAATCTGGCAGAGGATTATTGGGGTGCTGGGGAGGAGATCACAGGGAGTCTCGGCAACAGGCCCCCTGTGATCAGACATCTTATCCCATATCCTTTAGCTGTGGGATAAGATGTCTAAGGGCTGAGCACCCCTTTAATTTTAATATATTCTCTCTAGTAACCTCTGGGGGTATGCATTTACCATTGGTGACCAGGTGGGTGCTGACTTACAAATATCATTTTATTTTTCTTCTTTGTGTATTCCATTTAGTATCCAGATGTATAAAAGACATTCAGATATGCCATATATATGTGTATATATATATATATATATATATATAATTTTTTATTGTTATTATTATATTTACCTAAGAAGTGTTTTTAAAACAGCATATCTTTTATTTGGGTGTTCAGGCATCCTAATAATACAATCAACATCACTTTCACTGTGTCAGTCCACTTCTTCACTCCCCATCCAACTTACACATTTGATTCATACTGAAATCTTATATTGTAAATGAATGGTAGGTTTGCTTTGAATACTTTTCTCTGTATTATAAAATTCTATATTAAACTACTCTATCCTTTGTTGTTAACCTCTTAAGGGCGCAGGGCGTACCTGTACGCCCTGCGCCCGGTCCCGGTGTTTAAAACGGGGTCACGCCGTGACCCCGTATCATACTGGGTTGGTCCCGGCTGCTAATGATAGCTGGAACCCTGGGCTAATAGCGTGCGGCACAGATCATTGTGCTGCACGCTATTAACCCTTCAGACACGGCGATCAAAGTTGATTGCCGCATCCAAAATGAAAGAAAAAGCTTCCCGGCAGCTCAGTCGGGCTGATCAGGACTATCGCGATAAAATCGCAATGTCCCGATCAGCTAGGGCGCGAGCAGAGGCCCCTTTACCTTGCTCCGTCGCGTCCGATCGGCATTTGATTTCTGTAGCCGAGCTACAAGCTTGAGCAATCGAGCCCCTAGAACGCTGATCCATGCAAAGCTATGGCTTTGCAGGGATCAGGGTAAAAGATCAGTGTGTGCAGTGTTATAGCTCAATATGGGACCTATAACACTGCAAAAAAAAAAGTAAAAAAAAAGCTAATAAAGGTAATTTAACCCCTTCCCTAATAATAGTTTGAATCACCTCCCCCCCCCTTTCCCATAGAAAAGAAAAACTGTGTAAATAAAAATATGTGGTATCGCTGCATGCGTAAATGTCCAAACTAGAAAAATATATTGTTAATTGTCAATGACGTACACGCCAAAAGTCCAAAATAGCTATTTTTGGTCACTTTTTATATCATGAAAAAATGAATAAAAAGCGATCAATACAAAAATGGCACTGATAAAAACTTCAGAACACGGCGCAAAAAATGAGCCCTCATACCGGCCCGTACGTGGAAAAACAAAAAAGTTATAGGAGTCAGAAGATAAGAATTTTTAACGCATAAATTTTCCTGCATGTAGTTATGATTTTTTCAGAAGTACGACAAAATCAAACCTATATAAGTAGGGGATCATTTTAACCGTATGGACCTACAGAAGTTACAAAATGAAATTTTGTTGCGCAATTAATTTTTATTCCCTTTTCCCCGTGTTTTTTTTTGTAAAATGGCTAATGTCACTGCAAAGTAGAATTGGTTGCACCAAAAATAAGCCATAATATGGATTTTTACGTGCAAAATTGAAAGCGTTATGATTTTTAGAAGGTGATGAAAAAATGAAAATGGAAAAATGCTGAGTCCTTAAGGGGTTAATAATTGATTCCAGTAGGAAAATGCTGTCTATGTCCTCTAAATATTTACCATCAGCTCCAAACCTAGCTGTCTTTCCTGTCGCCATAGCTTGTGTTTTTATCTTTTCTTCCTACCTTTATTACAAGAATGTTTGAGTCTTCTTAATTTTTACCTATGTTAATAGTGTGACCTTTAAAGGGTAGCACCCACCATCCTATAATTTTTTTTCTGTCCCTGCCTATTGCCCATCTATCCCGAACCCCCTCCCTGCTTTAATTTTTTTTTTTTACTATATTAAAAAAATTACTTTTTGTCTGCCTGGTAGTGTGCTCACTACCAGGCAGACTTCACCAGCAGGCACCACGTCACTGATGCCTGCTGGGGGGGACTTCTGCCCTTAGTTCATCTACACAGGGTGCCTCCAGCTGTTTCACCACTACAACTCCCAGCTTGCCCTGACATCTATTGGCTGTCAGGGCATGCTGGGAGTTGTATTAGTGAAACAGCTGGAGGCACCCTGTGTAGATGAACTATAACTTAGTGCCATGCGGTGCTACGCCCGCCGCCGCATACCCCGCCCCCCGCATACCCCGTTCCCTCCGACACACACAGCCCCCGCATACCCAGTTCCCCCCTGTCCCCCTCCTTCTGATCCTTACTGATACTGCAGAGTCCGGCAGCGGGCGTGCAAGGTCAGCGGCGGCGACGACACGTGCGGGAGGAGTGGCCTCCCAGCCAGTGGCCGGGGAGCCAATGCGCTCGCTCCTGCCTGTCTGATTGACAGGCAGGGAGCTAGAGCAGCCTAAATGAAAAAGGACTGATTGCCAGGCCAAAATCAGTCCTTTTTCTGGCGTGACGTCACGCCAGGCTGCAGCCGGCCACTAGGAGGGTGACCCCTAGTGGCCGGTTTTCAAACGTAGAATTCACCCTCAAAATGAAAAAATAAATAATGAAAATATATGCCTTGGTGACAGTGCCCATTTAAATTGAAGGTTCCTGATGTTTCTTTACCCACATTGATTACTTAGCCATCTTCCCCCGATCCTGTTTTATTCATACAATTATGTAACTTTTCACATGTGACTAAAGTTAAAATGATCATAGCCCCTTACACTTAACATGAAGGTCTTCATTTTTAAACTGAAAACTGTTTAAACAGGTTATAGAGTATACACCCCATGAAGAACTCATGAGCTCATTGTTACTGAAGGCGGTTTTGGCACAAGGCGGTCCATCCCAGGTGGCTCCAGGTTACACCCCTGCATCGGAGAGAGGATAAAGTTGCAGGATCAATAACTCTAAAGTTTAAGTCTCTATGTTGAGAAGCTTCTACGGAACCTGACTAAAGAGGATCCTGTTTGTAGGCAGAATCTACCAGTAAACCACACATTTCTGTCAATGAGTAAATATAGAAATATAGCATTGAAACAGGACTATGGAGGCAAAATAGGTGAAAACAAAATCTACTATAAAGTTGCAGCTCTTTATACTAAATAGCTATTGGCACCAACTTGCCTAAAGGTAAATGTGCATTTTTAAAAGGGTTATATGGATTATAAAAATTCTGCTTTGTATCCTAGAAACAGGCATTTTGACCATGGGCTGTGTCTTACATTGTAGCTCAGCCCTTGGGAATGAAGTTGTTAGACCATTGACCCACTAAAATATTCAACCAGTTTTTGCAAGGTGTGAACCAAAGGGCTAAAACATTGGTGTCATTGTAGTAATAAAGTCCTTTCTTCATCATGCATAGTTTTTACTGTTTTATTGAAGGTGAAATGTTCTAGAATATGAAGTTTGGTCCAAACTCTGCTACACTGTTTGTATTTTATTTATTTTAAGTAACAAAGTACATCCTACATCCTAACATAAAAAGGATATCAGAATCATTTACATAGTTGCGTAAACCCTAAAGTGTGATTTATACATACACAATGTAAATATACAGTAGTTATAGGCATCTTGTGTATGTCATATTTATATAAATATACCAACAATAGGGATTTAATAAAATATATTTTTAATATGTGATAAAAATAAATGTTGTTAGATTTCCCAAATGATCAGTTAGAGCAAATCGTCTTTAATGTGAGTTGACAGCGTGATATTTTCTGCAATGCCAGTTCTCGGCAAAGTGCTCTAAAAATGCATTCATAATTTATTTATATGGCTGGCTTTAACCCTGTGATGTCAAGCACATGCTCCAAGCCTTGCTAATCTCATATGTTACATGTATAAAGCTTCATTTGTTAGTACTACATTCACTCTTTCCGATGTAGCTGTGGGCTTTAACCTTATGTGGGTCTGGAAGCTGGGAGATCTAATGCGTAGTCATGATTAAATAACTGCAAGATGCCATTGATGGCATCCAAATTCATAGCCACTTATGCTCTTTGCCCTTTGTTTAGTTACAGCAGTAGCTTAATACAGCAAGATGCTTTGTGAATGTACATTATCTATCAAGACTCAATTTACTTACTTAGAACTTAGAAAACTTAATCCAGTTATTTAAAAGTGGGAAAGGAATATTGGACCAAGTTGGAAATTAAAGTGCTTTAAAGGGGTACTCCTCTGGAAAACTTTTTTTTTTATTATTCAACTGGTGGCAGAAAGTTAAACAGATTTGTAAATCACTTCTATAAAAAAAATCTTAATCCTTCCAGTACTTTTTAGGGGCTGTATACTAAAGAGAAATCTAAAAAACAAATGCATTTCCTCTGATGTCATGACCAGAGTGCTCTCTGCTGATCTCTGCTGTCCATTTTAGGAACTGTGCAGACCAGGAGAAAATCTCCATAGCAAACATATGCTGCTCTGGATAGTTCCTAAAATGAACAGCAGAGGTCAGCAGAGAGCACTGTGGTCATGACATCAGAGGAAATGCATTTCTTTTTTTTGGTTTTCTCTTTAGTATAAAGCCCCTAAAAAGTATTGGAAGGATTAAGATTTGTTAATAGAAGTAATTTACAAATCTGTTTAACTTTCTGGCACCAGTTGATTTAAAAAAAAAAAAATTCTACTTGAGTACCCCTTTAAGGGCTGGATGACGCTTGTTTCTGTCTCACACTGCCACTGGGTTCTTGTTTTTGCCCACTTTCAAACATTTTCTGTAGCCATAGTATGTCCTCTGCTGCTGTTCCTCCCTGTCCCCTGGGGCATGAACACGTGTGCAGACCTAAACTTGTTAATACCTACTGTAAACCTGTCCCATTTTAATCCCTGCTCTGTACCTTTGATTTAATATAGGTCCATCCACTCCATGATGCCCTATCCTCATTGTGTTATACCATAAGCAAAGGTGTTAAGTGATAAAGGGTGAAAACCTAGAAGGTACTTAAATTCCACTCCTGAGCGTGCCCCAAAGCCAAACTAGTTGGGTAGAACATTGGGTATACACCCATTGGTCTGTTACATGCTATAACGCATTAAGGGCACAAGAAAGAGCACGGATAACTACACAAGGATCTTGAGGTCACTGTGGCTAAGGCTATAAAGGCTGCTGAAAGATGCCAATGCTCTGGCTCCCAGAATAGTTCCAGGGCATAGAAATTGTTTTCCATGAGAAATATTATCTCTGAGAGTTGTGTCTTATTAGATTGCACCATGTTTCATTGGGCCAAGTCACCTTTTGCATTAGGTTGACACCTACTCCCCAACTCCCTACAACAGAAACAATCCACTACAGTATTATATGTCACAAACACACCATCCCCTGTTCCCTTGGTGTCCAGACAAGACTGTGGCCAACCAGCAGAATGTGATAACAAATGCCATAGGGAAAAAGTCCAGCACTTTGAGAGGTAATAATCTTTGTGTCTATAATGCTTATTTAACTTAGAAGGTGTCATTAGGCACTTTACCATGAACATTTTGCCATTCACTTAGGCCCCCTTCACTTAAAGAAGAAGTCCCATGCCCGATCAGTACAGAAAAACTTATCCCCTATCTGCAGGATAGGGGATGAGTTTTAGATGACAGGGGATCAGAATGCTGTAGCCCCCGGCGATTGTCTGTATGGATTCCCGGCTGTCCCACAGAGTGACATGTTACAATCCCCAGTATGCCCCCTCCATATATCTCTATGGGAGAGCTGAAGATAGCCGAACAGCTTTCCCATAGAGATATGTGGAGGGGGCGCGGTGGCCCCCGTTTCGAGCAGGAGTCAGGACATGCCACTCTGTGGGAGAGCCGGGGTTCCATACAAAAGATTGTGGGGGGGGAGGAGGCACAGCACTCAGATCCCCCGTGATCTATAACTTATCCCCTATCCCGCAGATAGGGGATGTGTTTTTCCGTACTCATCAGGCATGGGACTACTCTGTCCCTAGACATCTTATCCCCCATCCAAGGATAGGGGATAAGATGTATGATCGCGGGGAACCCCCTTCTTCAGCCCCCTAGTCATCTGCAGCACGGAGCCAAAGTTTGCTCTGTGCCTGATGACTCATGATACAGGGGCAGGAGGATCGTAACAGTATGGCCCCGCCCCCTTAATGCAAGCCTATGGGAGGGGGCGTGACGGCAGCCATGCCCCCTCCCATATTACGGCAGCCATGCCCCCTCCCTTGCATTAAGGAGCAGGATGTGAGTTCATGAGGGGGCGGGGCCGTGACATCACGATCCTCCTGCTCCTGTATCATGAGTCATCAGGCACAGTGCAAAATTCAGCTTCGTGCTGCAGATGACTAGGGGGCTGCAGGAGGGAGCGCGGGGGTCCCAGCAGCGGGACCCCCGCGATCAGACATCTTATCCCCTATCCTTGCATAGGGGATAAGATATCTAGGGGCGGAGTACCCCTTTAAGTTCGCTGTTGGTTTCCCTCCAACGCTATAGAAAAAGCACCAACTGATTGTAGAAACTGATCCCATTCATGGCACATCAATGCATGGGATTCAATGGGACAGTTCATATTAATCTGGCTTCTCAAGTTGGACACTGAATAGTGGGACACATCTCATGGGCGCTCAACGGGGGGAACGCATCTTGTGCATTCCCCTGTCCTGCATGCACATTGAATGAACACTTTGATCCAAACAACTAATGCACTTTTGTCATGATTTTTGGCAACAGTTGCTTGAGTTTAGGCAGCCTTAAAGACCTTCAGCAAATTTGTTAGGGATATGTCTGATAACAAGCTTGCTGACTATTTTCAGTAGCAACCAGAAGAATTGGAACAAAAAATCTGAGCTATAATACAGGTTGTATCTCAGGATTAGTACATCATATCTGGAGGAATGAGCGTCAGGGGAGCAGCATGTGCTTGATCTTTCTTAGACTGTGTGTAATAGAGATCATTGGGGTTGTTATTACAAATATGACCCTGCTTTCCATCAAGAGAAACCAAAAATGTACCAGATTTGTCTATGGATGGCAATTCGGAGCAGTTTTTATTCTGTAAATGTGACACCCCTATCAGCCATAACCCACAAGTGCAAGGATATATTTCATATTTACTTCCATACAAGCGGGCCTTTGTGTTTTCTAATGCCAGGGCTGAATTACAATCCCAGCATGACCTTACTATAGGTAGATTATTCCTACATGTAAAGTATGAAATGACACTCAACAGCGAACATACATCAAGCATTTCAGCGTAGTTCATCTAATGGCATAAGAGGCAGCTGGATTGATAATGTTACACCTCCAGTGTTTACAAAAATCTTTTTAATGTAAATGAATGGTTGGAAGACTGTTATTAAATTACATTTCAAGCAGATTATATGTTGATATAACAAATGTCTACAATTTAATGTTTGTTTTAGAAATGTGTAATGAGTGATGATAAAACCTGTTTATTAACATCTTTGCCAAGAAGGGAGAAACAGAATTTCCTGTGGGAACGGCGTGCTTTGGATTTGTCCATTCCAAAACACCATCAAAGACCAATTGAAGTTCTAATGTGTGTCCTTAGTGGAGGTAATAATTATTTCTATAATATAAGGAACATAAATGGAGAGACTGTAAACACACAACATAGAACTCACATAGTGCGCAGGATTTACATTCTTCTTTGGTCTTTTTTAATTACAAATCTGTTCCAAAGTTCTGAAGATACAGAAGCCAAACAGCTTTAATGTAACTGGTGCAACTTAAAAGGGTACCAAAGGATAGAGGACAAGATGTCTGATCGCAGAGATCCCGCCACTGGGGACCCCCGTGATCTCCCTGTTGAACCCAGCGTTCATTTAGAGGTTCGAAGGCTCGTGACGTCATGGCGACGCCCCCTCCCACAGACTTGCATTGAGGGGACATGACCGTGATGTCACAAGCCTCCCCCCCGCATTGCCAGTCCTTTGGCACGGAGCGAAGTTCACTCCGTGCACCAGATGTCTGGGGTGCCGCAGCCGAGATCGGGGGGATCCCCAGCAGCGAGACCACCATGATCGGGGATAAGATGTCTAGGGGCGGAGTACCCCTTTAGGGACCAGACTTCGATCCTGCATATGTATGGAAACCAGTTAAGGCACATGGTAAAACTTGTACACAGAAGGTGTAGAGTGGTACACAGACTTCCTGTAGTCACTCTGTGTAGCTCTACCCTTAACACTGTATACTTCTGAGGTATTCTTTGAGAATAAATGGAGGCTTTCTAGAAGGTACATGGCATCCATTGGACACCATATTCCTACTAGAATACCTCCATATATTCTCATAGACTACCTCCATACACGGTACAAGAGGGTTGCACACATACTGGAGGGTTGTACACATCATATTGGTGAATTTAACATCAAGACATCTTTGGGGGATGTATTGTGGTTCCATACAAGTTTTAGAATACAAACCCCCGATTTTCTATTGCAATCGAGTATTTTCTGTAAATGTTTGTCCATTCTGATCCATCATTTGGATCAATTCCTTCTCATTTTTCTATTAAAAAAAGCAAAAGAGAATTTGCTTTCTAATTGAACCAATTATTTTAACCCCTTGAGGACTGATATTATGTTAGCCATGGGTGAAAGGCAGCAGCTGCATTATAATTGTAGGAGTACTGCTTATGTCCAAATCATACAGATACAGGACAACAGCTTATACACGTTTCAGAACAAATTTAACTAACTTCATATACGCTGTAAATATAGATGCAGATTGCAGCATGCAAAGACAGAGGAAGCCCTCTTCTGATTGTTTCACAACTTTCCTGATTGTATCACAAGCCCACATTTGTGGACTGCTGCAGTGATTGTTGACCTTCTGGAGGTTTCTCCAATCTGCAAACATGATCTTTGGAGCTCAGCCAGAGGGACAGTAGGTTCATGGTCATCTATCTTTCCAGGGCCCTTCTTCCCATATTACTTTGTTTAGTGGGGCAGCCAGTTCTCAGAAGAGTCCTGGTTGTTCCAAAGTTCTTCTATTTAAGAATTATAGAGCCACCAGTGTAGCAGAATTGTTTTGTTGCGCTTCTCCATATCTGAGCCTCCACACAATCCTGTCTCTGAGCTCCACAGGCAGTTCTTTCCCACTCATGGTTTGTTTTTTGTTTTTTTGCTCTGATATCCATTGTCGGCTGTGAGACCTTATATGAACAGGAATTTGTATTGCAAAATTATATCCAATCCTTTGAATTTACCACAGGTGACTCCAATCAAGGTGCAGAAACATCTCAGAGATGATCAAGAGAAATGGGAGAAACCAGAGCTACATTTCAAGTGTTATAGCAAAGGGTCTGGTTAGTAGCTATTAGCTTGCAACAGAATTCCATTGATCTCAATAGGATTCTCCTGCTTGGAATCATGGAAGTTCTGTAGTGGAGCGTCCAACACAGATCCAGATTCTTGAAAAAGATCCATTAGTCAATGGGAATTTTCTTTCTGATGCTTTTTTCTGCTTTACATTTCAGCGTGAAATAAGCACCGATTCCAAGCGGCGCAGATCCGCTGACGAAATTCAGTGGGGAAATTCCTCACTAAATTTCCATAGTGTGCATAGTGCAGAATTTTTCTTTGTCTTTTTAACATTTCTGAATAAAGAGGTATTGACTGCAGATTAATGGGGGAAAACTTGATTTTAAATTTTTTTAGCACAATTCCTCAACATAAGTATGAAAAAGGCAAAAGGGTCTGAAAACTTTGCAGATGCATTGTAGATCATAATATCCAAAATACACATATACAATTGGGAATAAGTTATGTATAAATTCGGAAAATGGATTCCCAATTACATTAATTGTCTTTTGTCACCGTACTAGTGCTGGTCTTGAAATTTGCTATTAGTGAAACAAAATATTTTTGGATTTCCCGTTAAAGAGCAGGCTGGATTTTGCCAGGTCACGTTAACAACTTTCTTACAGTTCTCATATTGTGCTGAATTAAGCAGAATGGAGGTGAAGACAAAGATTGAGCTTTGAGAATGTATGTCTGTTTAATTCTCCGCTATTTTATTCTTCCAGGAATGCTACAAATATTCAGCACAAATAATGTCATTTGGAATCAATGGAAGAGATCATTATTACAGGCTCTCGTGACACTGAAATTAAAATTGTGCCTATATAACCCAAAGTCTGTTTAGACTTTAAAATGAGGGCTATAGTTCATATTAGTTCTTCTATAAAGTAAAACTGCTATAAAACCAAACCCCATTATCATGATTACATATTGTAAAGTTTAGTTTGTAAGAAAAAAACTCCGAAAATTGAACGGATGACCATTTTTATTCAAATTGAAGTTTTCTCCAAAAACTGGGCCATTTAGGGTCTATTCACATGTACAGCATCCTGCACAGATTTGATGCGCAGGATTTGAATCTTTATAGTCATTTAGTTTACATTGAAATCTGATGCATCAAATCTGCGTAGGATACTGTATATGGGAATAGATCCTTAGGGCAAATTTACATGTATCACATTTTTTTCTGTTACGAACATGTACATGGATTATTTCAAGGCTCTTTCAGATAAACAGATGGGACTATTGCAGACATTTTTGCAACAAGTGTTCAGGACTGGTGGGGATCCTAAGGGTTGGAAACACCATGGATCAGCAGGACAGAGGAGTCACAGCTCCTTCATTGCACATAAAGTGAGAAGTCCATGTTACTATTCTGTCGGGCCACAACCAACCACCAGCTAATGTAATAAGCAACTAAAATAAACATACACTATGTAAGTCACCATACATGCCATGCACAGTACATCACACATAATGGTCAGTATCACACACTCTACATGGAGTTAGCATTGACTTGTCCTGCAGAGAAAAAATTATACAAAGATATTAGGAAACATTATACAAAGATATTAGGAAACAATACTTACATAATACCCTGAACCCATCTAATATACAGAGGCTGTATGTTGTGGGTACAGCGGTACAAGCAATAATCTGGACCTGCTAAAGGTACACAGGGAATAAAACTCTGCTTGACAGATCCCAACCCAGAACAGTATGTGTGATCTGCACTATGTATCCAAAAGCATTTGCTTTATGTGTGTTTTTTGTCACATTGCAATACATTGGTTTCCTCTTATCATTGTCTACTAGAAAAGATATAAAGAAATAATGCTTTGCAATGACATTTCTATTATTATGAATTCATTATTTCTTGTCAAAATTTAATGCCGTATGGCACTGGTCCCCAGAACTGCTCGGTGTTACTATTAAAATAAATGATGTGGACTCCGATGAATAAGTAGTCAAGAACCTAAATGGCATAGGATAGAATCATAGATTTATAATATGCACAGTCAACAGTAACTTCTGCTGGTTGGCTCAAAGAATGTTAGCACATATTGCCAAATGAATCACTAAATTCAGAAATAATACTTGTGTGAGTATATGGAATTTTCTTGAGAAATATGTAAGGGTTGGACATATTGGTGAAAAACTTTTACAAAGTCTTATAGCAATTGGTATCGGAAATCACAAAGTAGAAAATCCAAAAAGCTTGTGGCCGACTGCAAAACATTGGCCCTGATATACTAAAAGTGGATTGTAATTTTCTTTGTGGGTTTTAATTCCCTAAAAAAAAAAATTTCCAGGGTATTTACTAAGGTTTCCCTACATTTTGCATTTTCCCCTACATTTTGCTTTTTTTTTTACACATGCTCTGATCTGTCAGGTTTTCCTCAGCTCAAATCCACCACATTTTCTGTGGAAACCTTAGTAAATATGTTGGGTTTTTGTGAAAATGTCGGGGACAAGCTCCCCTTTTGGTGTCCACGCCCCTTTTTGGGTTTTCTCGGTAAAAGGGAGAGTTAGTTGTTATTTTTTTCAATTCTGGCGCAGACATAATTTCTGGCGCACAACCCGACAAAACATGTCGGGTTTACAATAATAAATCAGGGCTATTGTGTATACAGATATATCCCACCCTGTGGGATGGCTTGGAGCAGTGGTTCTTGTCAGGCCAGCATGGGAGCTTCCACAAGGTGGTCCCAACCCCTGTGGGCTGGCTAAATCATAGGGGAGCTCCACAGTTAGTGTAGATGGCACAGTAGAATCTACCAATGCCGGACGCTCATGTGTAAAAAAAAAAAATGTATGCTATTGAGAGATGTCCCCTATTGGGGAAAAAAGTCTCAAAGAACTTTCTAAATTACCGAATACCATACTGTACTCACCCCAGAGTGTAATTACCTATAAAAACAATGAAAGCAAGATTACAGTTCAATCTCCCAGTGTCGATTAATTACCCCTTATCACCCCCTTTACCATTTCATCCCCCTGTGATATTTTATTCCCCCTCTTGATCCCTCCAATGCCACTTCATCCCCTGGAACCCCCTGTGCTACTTTATTCCCACTGTGTCAAATCATCCCCCCCTTACCCCCTGTGCCACATCATTTCCCCTTGATTCCCCCTCCTCGTGCCATTTCATTCCCCCCTTTATTACCCTCTGCGAGAAATTCATCACTCCCTCTTAACCACTCCCTGTGCTTTTCATTCTCCCCTTTATCCTCCGTGCACTTTTTCCCCCCTGTGCCACTTTATTCCCCCATGCCCTTTGCCAATTCATCCCCTCCTCACCCCTTGTTCCACATTACTTTTCTCCTTCCCTTCTCCTCCTGTCATTCTTCTTACCTGACCAGCAGGCTCAGGTGCAGGGGCTCTCAGCAGGTTTCGCATTCTCCTGATGTCCTCTGTGCTGAATGGCTGTGAGCAGAGGAATGAGATGACACATGGGGTGAAATGGCACAGGGGGTGGTAAAGGGGGGTGATGAATTTTCACAGAGGGTAATAAAAGGGGAATGACATGGCACAAGGAGGGATCAAGGGGAAATGATGTGGTACAGGGGGTAAGAAAGGGGGGATGATTTGGCACCCAGGGGAAAAAAGTGGCAGGGGGTGATCGGGGGTTTATGATGTGGCCAGCGGACGTACAGTAGCAGGACACCACTGTTTAAACAGCAGTCTTCTTCTTTTGTGCTGGGGCTGCTGCAAAGGGGGTGCAGTGGGGGCAAGGGCTGGGGTATTGGCTGCACCTATTTCATGCCCTATTGGGAGTGTTTTGTCCCCTATTGTTTTTTTTTTTTTTGTCCCCTAGTGAATGTGTTTTGTCCCCTATTGGGTGTGTTCATGTCCGCTATTAGAAGTGTCCCCTATTCGGAGGGTGCAAAAACATTAAAGGAGTAGTGTAGTGAAAGATAACATTATCTCCTGTCCAAAGGATAGGGATAAGTTATAGATCATGGGAGTCCAACCGCTGGAACCTCCCACGATCTCCTGAGCGGGGCTCCGGCAGTCTGCTTGAAAGGGACGTGCTGACTCCTGCACGGAGTGGCGGCCGACAAGCCTGCTCCATGTATCGTATAGAGCTACATGTAGGGGGCATGTCGGCAGCGGCTTCCTACGAGGTCGGAACGGCCTCTTCCAGCAGACTTCCGTGGCCCCGTTCAGGAGATTGTGTGGGGTCCGATCTATAACCTATCCCCTTTAAGTCTTATGGGAATCTGCTGGGGAATAAAAAAAACTGTCCAATATTGGAAAGTGTCACCTATTGGATGGTGTCTGCTAAGAGATATTTTACTGTATAATGTCGCCTGGGGCACATCATGTGAAGTGCCTGTCCTGTTGGGAGTGTGGAGTGTCCTTGATGGTAAGCTGTAGATGTATGGCATACACTGTAGAGTTATGAAGCAGCTGCAACAGTTTCAGTACTTGAAAATGTAATCTTCCACAAAATGGAGGCTCAGTCTATTCCTAGTGGCTTGAGCAGATAGGTTACCCATGTGGTGATTATTGGAATGTCAGTGTAGCTCTAACTTGTAACCCTCTAATTCTAGCTGGTTTCTTTCTCAAGCAAGATATTAAACTTGAGCAATACAGTGAGCTCAGAGGCAAGAGGGTTTGGTAAGCTTGCCCTACTGGTTTCTCTATTCCTTTTGTGCCACTCTGGGCCTGGGACCCTTGTTGTTTGTCATTTTGTTCTACATTTCCCAAACTGTGGAGTGAGGATATGAAATTTTATGCTGTGACAGCCACTCTGCCCTAGGCCTGACCTGAAGCCAATGTGTTCCTAAAACAATGTGTTCCTTTCCCCAATCTGTTCAGCCAATCCTGAGATATAGCACAATCTTGCATTACCCAAATTAACTCTTAATTGCACGATTTAAAAACAATTTGCACCTCTTACGCTGTCTCCTGGGTCCCGTTCACACCATCCCACTCATCGACATTCATATCCTTCCCTCTTCATGTAGATGTGGAAGACTCTGAACATGTGATCTCTCTGCCTAGGTCTCTGCTTAGTCTCTGCTTAGTCTTCAATCCCACCTCCCGAGCAGTAAGGAGTTCATTTGCATATTGAAAGATTATGATATATTTTGGGAACAGCTGAACAAATTGTGGTAAGGAATATAAACAGTACTTTTACTCAGGATCACCCTTACTAACCACCTGTATATTCGGGTTAGTGAGGTTGATCCATCTATCAGTTTCCCTTTAAGTCCCATTTAGCTTAATGTTGTGCTATCATACGGAACATGTGGACATTATCAAGTAGTCAGCTATTGGTTACAGCCATTGCTACTTACCATAAATTCTTATTAAACTAATACAAATCACCAAATTTTCTATAAAAATTTTGAAGTGTAAAACAAGATAAAGGTTCAGAGAAAATAATGTTTTGCGTACATTTTGTCAGTAAATCATCTTATCATATTAACATATTGTTGGCATTGTGGCAATAGACTATAATGGGTCTACTGTATCTGTATCTTACCCCTTTTCTTTTTCACATTTTTAGTGAGTCCAATATGTTTTATATCTAAATTCAAAGTTTACTCCAGTTATGTAACTTTCTCTGAGTCAATCGAGATCCAAAAAGTAATGGATCACTAATGACTGATATTGAGCCACAGGAGTTATGTACTGTATATCCAAGAAAGAGAGAATTCCCCGGACTACAGTGCTTAGGAATAAAAGCTACATAGTTACCGCTAAAAAGAAGTTACTATTGATAAAATAAACTTTAACACAACCATCTGATGTCCTCATTTTTCGACTCAGTTTGAGTCTGACCTCAGGAACACAAAGGAACTGGGAAAATCTTTAATTTCATATTCCAAACCAGCCCGGCCTATTTGTTTGCTATGAATCACTCATTTCAATAAGGTGAAGACTTGTGTTAATCCTCCATTCATCAGTTGCCTGGGTGCGTGTGAAATGAATCGTGTGGACAAAATAAACCACAGACAGCCGCAATATTCTATTGTCCTTTAAGCTTCCTCAAGGGGCCTCTTCACAGGTACCAAAAAGCCACTATAGACACTTCACATATTTCGGAAGATCCTCCCTTTTTTCACATAACACATTAGTCTATCATTAAAGAAAAGCAGAAAGTAGGCAATAGATGAAGGGAAATCTGAAGTAGCCCAAACTAATTCTCTTCACACAGAGAGATAATTGGCAGAGTAGCAGGATTTTTATTTTTTTGTGTTTTTTTTTAGTATTTTTTTGGAGGACTGAATTAAATGTATAAATTGTTTTTTAAAAATAAAAAGGACAATAATTTGCTGGCATGGACATAATCATTACCTCCGCACCATTTACTTGGAAACTTCATTGATCAACAGGACAAAAATGTTTTCCCCCTTAATTGCTTTCCAACTTTGTGCCCCAATTAAAAGGCAAAAGTGTGGACAGGTTTTTTTTTTGTTGTTTTTTTCCTTCAATTAATGGCTATGTATCCGAAGAAGAAAAATCATTAGCCTGGTCCTTTATTTTGCTTTGTTAAAAGTGAAATACAAAGATCAATGTAAAAATGTTTGCTGCCTCCGAGACATCAATAGAAGGGACAGAAAAAGGAAAAGTAACAGTTAGATATACTTTAAAGCAAAAAGCAAGAGTGTCAAAAGGACGCGGCCACAAAGACTGTATTCAGGACAACTTAAGCATTTTCCCATTCAGAGACTACCGAGTAGTAACACATCATATTCTGCATATAGTTACATTTATGTTTGTAGATAATCCATTAGAAAAACATTTTAATTATATTTAATTGTGTTTTGCTCTATATTGTCCCTCAGCAGGAATAAAGAATTATCGTAATGAACTCTGCCACAGTTGCTCACAATTTCTAATAGACTCAAATGTATTTATTTATTTCTTTTTGTTTATCTATTAGTTAATTAATTTATTTATTTCTTAAGTTATTGTATTATCTCACTTTGCTTCAGTCTTTGTTACTTCTTCCATCAGTGTAGCTTTAATCCAGCATTATAGAAGACAAGGTTTCTGTGGTCTCACACCACCATTTTCAAGTCTTGAAAATGGTGGTGTGAGACCACAGAAACGTTGTCTTCTATAATGCTCTATTAAAGCTACGCTATTTTTGGACATTCTGGTGTGCTGCAGTCGCCTTTCTTCTTGGAATCTGTATTTTTGGACATAGAACCAAGGTCCCTGAGACCGCTTGCACCCACATTCTTCTTTCACTTCGGAGTGCTGCTCTTTCCTTGTTTTGTGTTAGATAGATATGATAAAGATAGATAGATAGATAGATAGATAGATAAATAGCAACAGGAGAATACAGCAGCACACTGCTAGCACAAAGATATAGATAAAACATGAGTATATAGATATAACATGAGAAGCTATTCAGCTATGGTGCAGTAATGAAATAGTGAGATACTTAGCTTGCAATTTGGCAGCCAAATAGCTTGGACCGTCCCACCACAGTAAGGTGATCTAACCTTACCGTGGTGGGACGGTCCAAGCTATTTGGCCGCCAAATTGCAAGCTAAGTATCTCACTATTTCATTACTGCACCATAGCTGAATAGCTTCTTATGTTGTATCTATATACTCATGTTTTATCTATATCTTTGTGCTAGCAGTGTGCTGCTGTATTCTCCTGTTGCTGTATATTTAGCCCAGCAGCCTGCACCTGTAAGCCAGGTCTTTACAATAGTTTGGAATCAATAGTGCTGGCCAACTTATTCTTTGTTTAGATAGATAGATAGATAGATATGGCATAGGTAGACATTGGATAGATAGCTAGATATGAGTTACAACAAAAACAAGATAGATATGAGTTAGATAGATAGATAGATAGATAGGTAGATAGGAAATGATTGATAGATAGATAGATAGATAGATAGATAGGTAGGTAGATAGTAGTAGAGTAGTTTTACCATACAGTACAATTACAATAAACTAAAGAACATTCTCCAACCTTGTAAAATAAATGCATAGTTAACCCCTTATGGACTCAGCCCATTTTGGCCTTAAGGACTCAGACAATTTAATTTTTACGTTTTCATTTTTTCCTCCTCGCCTTCTAAAAATCATAACTCTTTTATATTTTCATCCACAGACTAGTATGAGGGCTTGTTTTTTGCGCGACCAGTTGTCCTTTGTAATGACATAACTCATTATATCATAAAATGTATGGCGCAACCAAAAAACACTATTTTTGTGCGGAAATTAAAACGAAAAACGCAATTTTGCTAATTTTGGATGGTTTCGTTTTCACGCCGTACAATTTATGGTAAAAATGACGTGTGTTCTTTATTCTGAGGGTCAATACGATTAAAATGATACCCATTATTACATACTTTTATATTATTGTTGCGCTTAAAAAAAATCACAAACTTTTTAACCAAATTAGTACGTTTGTAATCCCTTTATTTTGATGACCTATAACTTTTTTATTTTTCCGTATAAGCGGCAGTATGGGGGCTAATTTTTTGCGCCATGATCTGTACTTTTTTTGATACCACATTTGCAAATAAAAAAACTTTTAATACATTTTTTATAATTTTTTTTAATAAAATGTATTAAAAAAGTAGGAATTTTGGACTTATTTTTTTTTTTTTTTTCGTTCACGCCGTTAACCGTACGGGATCATTAACATTTTATTTTAATAGTTCGGACATTTTCGCACGCGGCGATACCAAATATGTCTATAAAAAAATTTTTCGCGCTTTTTGGGGGTAAAATAGGAAAAAACTGACGTTTTATTTTTTTATTGGGGGAGGGGATTTTTCACTTTTTTTTTTATTTTACTTTTACATTTTTTTACTTTTTTTTTTACACTTGAATAGTCCCCATAGGGGACTATTCATAGCAATACCATGATTGCTAATACTGATCTGTTCTATGTATAGGACATAGAACAGATCAGTATTATCGGTCATCTTCTGCTCTGGTCTGCTCGATCACAGACCAGAGCAGGAGACGCCGGGAGACGCACGGAGGAAGGAGAGGGGACCTCCGTGCGGCGTTATGAATGATGGGATCCCCGCAGCAGCGCTGCGGGCGATCCGATCATTCATTCAAATCGCGCACTGCCGCAGATGCCGGGATTTGTATTGATCCCGGCACCTGAGGGGTTAATGGCGGACGCCCGCGAGATCGCGGGCGTCGGCCATTGCCGGTGGGTCCCTGGCTGCGATCAGCAGCCGGGATCAGCCGCGCATGACACGGGCATCGCTCCGATGCCCGCGGTTATGCTTAGGACGTAAATGTACGTCCTGGTGCGTTAAGTACCACCGCACCAGGACGTACATTTACGTCCTGCGTCCTTAAGGGGTTAAAGGGGTACTCCAGTAGAAAACAATTATTTTCATATCAACTGGTTTCAGAAAGTTAAACAGATTTGAAATTTACTTCTATTGGAAATTTTCAAAATTGTGAAAATAAACAATTATAAAAAAAAAAAAAATCTTAATCAGCTGCTGTATGCTCCAGAGGAAGTTGAGTAGTTCTTTTCAGTCTGACCACACTGCTCTCTGCTGACAACTCTGTCCTTGTCAGGAACTGTCCAGAGCAGGAGAAGTTTTCTATGGGGATTTTCTCCTGCTCTGGACAGTTCCTGACACGGACAGAGGTGTCAGCAGAGAGCACTGTGGTCAGACTGAAAAGAACAACTCAACTTCCTCTGTAGTATACAGCACCTGATAAGTACTGGAAAGAATAAGATTTTTTAAGAAAAGTAATTTACAAATCTGTATAACTTTCTGGAAGCAGTTGATTTGAAAAAAAAAAAAAATAAAAAAATAAAACACCGGAGTATCCCTTTAAGCATTTTTTAGGCTGCATTTCTAGTTTTTTTTTTTTACATGTGAATTTGTATGGTTTTAGCCCACAATTATTAGGATATGTTAACATGGCAGAAAGTCTTCCCTGAAAACTTCTTGGCAGACATTCCACAGACAGCAGACGCCTGCAGATCATCTCCATAGACAGCAATGGATTTCTGAGTAGGTTCCACAAAAAGAATTGACAATGCAATGCCAGAATTGGAATTTAAAAAAATTCGGCCTTGTGCACGGTGAAGCAAAATTCCATTGAAGACAATGGGAATCTGCTGCAACAGAATTTTTGCCACTCAGTGAATCCCATGAAC
Source organism: Hyla sarda (assembly GCF_029499605.1). Lineage (NCBI taxonomy): Eukaryota > Metazoa > Chordata > Amphibia > Anura > Hylidae > Hyla > Hyla sarda. The sequence goes on along the minus strand of NC_079193.1, from coordinate 59,838,356 downwards.
TTAGTAACACTTCCCTATGTAATATTAAACAATGATAACCTGTTATATGTGGAAGTATTGGTTTGGGAATCCAGCAATCAATATGGAGATCAGTTTCTAGTCTGGATACACAAACCCAATTGGGGGTAGGAGCCCCAAGCGTATCACTGCCCCTCACTCTGATAAAGCTGCACGTAAATGTCACTATAATGTTATTTATTTATCAGCTCTACTAACAATAATTTTACTGCATCAACATTGATGATCATGGGTAAATAATAGTTTAATTGTTAACTTTTTCCTTATACTTTCAATTATCATTACGATCTCTCAGAAATGAGTGAATCATGATGATAACTGGTAAGTGAACAAGCCTTTCATGGGGGTGTATTCAGGTTTAGTGCCTCGTACAGCTGAGGTCCACCTACTGATGCGGATGTCCACCTGTTCTATATAGTGGAGAGTAGGCCTTTAGAATAGTTTTCTTTGGTGGAGCCATAAAACTGTAGTCCCATTTTGCATAGAATTTCTTATTGCCCTCATGAAGACTAATCCAATTCATGAGGGGTGTTATCAGAAGCTGTATCAGAGATAACTCACATCCTGGACATTTAACCCATAGATACAGCAGTCAATAGCTGCAGACCACGACATCTAGGTGGATAGATGCTGGGTGCAATACCTCTATTTGCTCTCCATGACACAATCATGGGGTGCCATTCAGTCGTTTTAGCAGTCAAGGGCCTACTGAGCCTCCATAGCTGCCAGGATTCTGCTCTGTTTTACATTCTATGATACAGGGGGTGTAATAGCAGATTCACAAAATTCAATAATACTGGGACATATATGTATTACAGTGTTCCATACAACTGGAGAGGACGAATTTAAAAGTGGGGAAAATGTAAAAATATTACAAAATAAAAAAAAATCTAAACTACAGCAAAAACATAACTATTACCCCTTGTAGAAATATCTAAACTATTAAAATATAAAGTTATATATCTCGTACCATGAACTTTGTATATGTAAAAAAAACAACAACAAAAAATGCTGGAATTGGCGATTTTTTGGTTTCCTTTGAATCCCGGATTTATGCTGTCCTGCAAATAAAGGAAGACAATTTTACCCAGTTACGTAAATGCCTCTTATGCTTCTGAAGTGGATACATTAATGATAAAGTTTTGTTAAAGTTCCATGTACTTCAGAATTTTCCAAACAAAAAAAACACTGCTCACCCCACCATAAACAAGCCCACACAAAGCTCTGTAGAGGGAAAATTATAACATTATGGAGGTCAGAATATGGTAAGGCAAAGCAATAAAAAGAAGTCATTCTTTCATTTTTATTTTATTTTTTTAATAGTAAAACACAATAAAAACAATACAAATCTTGTATCCCTGTATTCATATTGAGTTGTAAAGTTAACACGCCTGTTTTACTGCAGAAGGAAAAGTGTAAAAAAGCCACAACCCTAAAATACAAACTTGCTGAATTGTGGATTTTTTTCACCAATTCCACACCAATAATATTTTTTTGTTTCACATTGTAATGTATGGTAAAATGAAGGGTGCTATTGAAAAGTACAAATGGTCCCCCGAAGAAAACAAAAGCATTATAGAGAATGGCCAGCAATAAAATACAAAAGTTATGGTTCTTAGAATGCAAGGTGTAAAAAACAAACGGAAAAGTAATTTAAAAAAAAACTAAATGGTCTTTAAGGGATTAACACTGTACAAACTGGATTGGGCAGGTAATCGGTTGTCAAATCCCTTTTATACTTTCAAACATATAGGTTCATATAGTAATCCAACAAAAGTAAGACAAATATGTCTAAAGGTGGGCTAAATTTATCATCATGAGTCAATTTGGTGCATCTAGTCTAAGCTGTCTACATTTACAATTTGGTTTCAATTTGGTGCATCTAGTCTAAGCTGTCTACATTTACAATTTGGTTACAATTTGGTGCATCTAGTCTAATCTGTCTACATTTACAATTTGGTTACAATTTGGTGCATTTAGTCTAAGCTATCTACATTTAAAACAATATGAACAAACCTGTCCCTTTGTTGAAGTTCACATGTTACAACAAAATTATAAACATTATTATCATTGTTACCTAATAACCTATACCCACCTCAGCCGATCTGTTTTCAGCTTTTTTGAAGGTTGGTTTTAATTCTTAACAAGTAATCTCATTGTATTCTATCTGCAACATTGTCCTCATTTATGATCTAAGAGGCCAAATATCTGTTTTATTGGCAGTAGATGGCTATTGGCAGTATATCCAATAATAATACTCAGGTGACGATTTTGCCATATGGGCATGGGCAGAAAACATTTTGGGGAATTGTGACCAAACAGGTAAGGAAACCTTTGAGAGTAATAGAGCCCAATGACAAAAATTACATAAAGTTTAATCTCCAACACTTCTTTAAAACAAGAACAAGGTTCTTCAGAGTCTTGAGGGAGCAAATAACCTTGACAATTACACTAGCTTGTAGCTCATATATCTGTTAGGTGCCATTCACACCATGTATTGGCTACATGTCACATGTATACTTCAGCATCCGGTCAAAAGGGTGTTTCCAACTGTCCCATTGACTTAAATAGGCCATAGGCCAAACATAGTCTAATGTTTGGTCTATTTCCTGAACATATACTTTGTGTATATGTGTAAGACTCAAAAGCGTGATCTGCTGCACTTATGACTCTACACAAACTGCATGTTTGGAAATGACAAAAAATAATCACTAGTAGAATACGTAAAGTAAACGGGCCATAAAAAGGACTTTTCGGAATACTGTATGTTGGCTTGCTTTTTTGACAGGTTGTCAATGTATACCTTTAACGTGAGGCCAAAGCGTGGTGTGAATGACCCCTTTGTTTCCAAGTATTTCCTTATACATAGACATATAGGCTGTGTTGATTACTATATTGTAGTTGTTTCTATTCAACCATTACCATAGAGGTCATAAGAACTTCTACCCCTATGTAACTATCTCACTCTAATTCTATGATGTATAGAATCTTAAATTAAGTAATAATAAAACATGGTTACGGAAAATACATGTTTCATTTATTCTAGAATAAAGCAATTGTATTTCTATTCTTCAGATGTAAAGAGAGAGAGAGATTTATGTCCATAACATCACAATCCTAAACAGTAGGGGTGTTCATGAGATTATGTTGGATTAAGAGGATTATGTCCTTCTTCTGTTGTCTTTATGTATTTTCGGAGATGAGGCGTAAGAATGATCTGTATGCTGCTTCTTCTCCTATTGTCCATCGGAATCACAAGTCTCACAGTCAGAAACCAATGAGAAGAAACACTGAGGGCTTTCCATAGTTGTAGTTATTTTGGTGTAATTACCTCAGTTAAGCCATTGCCTTTTGTAGGACATGTTCCGAATGTATGTCAGCCTGTTATTTTTTTCAGATACCTTGGGATTAAACAATAGAAACAATGATTGTCTTTTATAGTAATTGCACATTATTTGATATCAGTGGACTGACCCAAAACCCCAGTTATGCTTCATCCTTAGTTTACCAGCACAATAGGATTGACTTCACTCACAATGGACTTTGCTTGTCAAAAATTTCACATTTGTCTCATCTACCCATAAAATGGTATCCAAAATGGTATCTAGATGTTCTGGTTTTTTTTTCTGTTTATACATATAACACAAATGTTGGTCTTCTGATTTGTTATGTCTATTTCTTATTGTGGAGGAAGTTCTTTTCATTTAAAATGTATTTTCTCTGATCACAGTGCTGACACCTCTGTCCATGTCCAGAGCAAAAGGAAATCCCCATAGCAAACTAAACCTTCACTGAACAGTTCCTGACATGGACAGAGGTGTCAGCAGAGAGCACTGTGGTCAGAAATTCAAAAAGAAAATGACTTCCTCTGTAGTATACAGCAGCTGATAAGTTCTGGAAGTTTTAGGATTTTAAATAGAAGTAATTTACAAATCTGTTTAACTTTCTGGCACAGTTGATTTAAAAACATTTTTTTCCATCGGAGTACCCCTTTAAGTACAAATGGAACAAAATAAATAAGTACAACAACATATAGGTAAGTACAGTAGGTGGGTGTTTGATCTAGCTAAAAAGTCAATCTAAATGAAAAATGAGCAAAAGACACAGTATATCACTATCTGAAATTGTTAAGCCTTTTTCAATTAACATGGAAGGAAACTAGATGTTCAGTCAAAGGGGATAGATTAGCTACCAACACTGGCAAGTTTATCATATAAAAATTGACACAATGAGGAGGTCAACCTGTCCAATGAAGAGTTGGATGATCTTGCAGGATATCTTACAGGACACTGAGTAACTGAGCCCTGAAAATATTCAAACGCCAGCCTCTCCAATGATAACAATTCTACATTGTTTATAAGTCTCAATCAGAAACAAAATACTTAATAACAAATCTTTAAAAGATAGCTATCCTTTTTACAAACATCTGACATTTCACAGTGACATTCCAATTTTTTTTTTATCATAGTTGATGTGGGTGCTGAGACCTCCACCATTCAGTAAAATGAAGAGACAGAAACACTCTACTAGGCACTGTGCTCCTTCATATTTACTTGATTTTTACTGGAAAAGCCAAACATGCTGTAGGAACCCGAAGGGTTAATCTGCATTGAGTTTTTTTGTTATTCTGGTTACTGTAGAAACACCCTGTTGTCTGGATGGTCAGCTGACCTCGTTGGCTTTTCACCTGCTTAGATCCCTAGAGCTCATACTCCTAGCTAGCATTTGTATTGTATCTTTGGCACATTTACCCCTTTGGCTCCACTCTCTGATTGTTCTCCTGTTTCTGCGATTTGGCTTTTCTATAATCTCTTGGTACTGACTCGGCTTGTAGACTGTGACCTATTGTATATGTTTGTTTAGTTATTATTTCTGATAGTGTGTGTGGTTCCTTACGGTGTCCCGACCTCCGTCTGTATTATAGTTATTTATTCAAGCAGGGACTGTCACCGTGGTTGTGGATACTAAAGTAGGCAGGGCAAGTGGGAGCGGGTTATTTTAGGGCTTCACCCTTCCCTGCCCATACGTGACATTTTTGCAGACCCACATACCTGCATTTGCCTTGCTCTGCTATGGAAGCTATGTCTGCTTTGGTAGAGCAAATGCAGGCTTTGACTGAGCAGATTAAGGATTTAGCCGAAAGACTTCAGCAGTGTGAGTCTTCTCTATCTCAGTCAACATCAGTTCAGATCTGGACTCAGATACTGCAAGATCAGGAACAGTTAATGCAGAGTTTACTAGCTAGAATCCAGGAGTTGCAGTCTGCCCGTACCCAGGTGTCATCTGGTTCTGTCTCAGCTCTTGTGGAGCCGCAAGTTAGTCTTCCAGATCGTTTTTCAGGTAACTGAAAAATCTTTAAGAACTTCTGTGAAAGTTGTAAATGATACAGTACAGACCGAAAGTTTGGACACACCTCATTCAAAGAGTTTTCTTTATTTTCATGACTATGAAATTTGTAGATTGACACTGAAGGCATCAAAACTATTAATTAACACATGTGGAATTATATACATAACAAAAAAGTGTGAAACAACTGAAAATATGTCATATTCTAGGTGGAAAGTGTCCCCAAGTGCAGTCACAAAAACCATCAAGAGCTACAAAGAAACTGGCTCACATGCGGACCGCCTCAGAAAAGGAAGACCAAGAGTCACCTCTGCTGCGGAGGATAAGTTCATCCGAGTCACCAGCCTCAGAAATCACAGGTTAACAGCAGCTCAGATTAGAGACCAGGGCAATGCCACAAAGAGTTCTAGCAGCAGACACATCTCTAGAACAACTGCTAAAAGGAGACTGTGTGAATCAGGCCTTCATGGTAGAATATCTGGTAGGAAACCACTGCTAAGGACAGGCAACAAGCAGAAGAGACTTGTTTGGGTTAAGAACATAAGGAATGGACACTAGACCAGTGGAAATCTGTGCTTTGGTCTGATGAGTCCAAATTTGAAATCTTTGGTTCCAACCACCGTGTCTTTGTGCAATGCAGAAAAGGTGAACGGATGGACTCTACATGCCTGGTTCCCACTGTGAAGCATGGAGGAGGAGGTGTGATGCTGTGGGGGTGCTTTGCTGGTGACACTGTTGGGGATTTATTCAAAACTGAAGGCATACTGAACCGGCATGGCTACCACAGCATCTTGCAGTGGCATGCTATTCCATCCGGTTTGCGTATAGTTGGACCATAATTTATTTTTCAACAGGACAATGACCCCAAACACACCTCCAGGCTGTGTAAGGCCTATTTGACCAAGAAGGAGAGTGATGGGGTGCTGCGCCAGATGACCTGGCCTCCACAGTCACCAGACTTGAACCCAATGAAGGCAAAAGGGCCAACAAGTGCTAAGCATCTCTGGGAGCTCCTTCAAGACTGTTGGAAGACCATTTCAGGTGACTACCTCTTGAAGCTCATCAAGAGAATGCCAAGAGTGTGCAAAGCAGCAATAAAAACAAAAGGTGGCTACTTTGAAGAACCTAGAATATTACATATTTTCAGTTGTTTCACACTTTTTTGTTATGTCTATAATTCCACTTGTGTTAATTCAAGTTTTGATGCCTTCAGTGTGAATCTACAATTTTTATAGTCATGAAAATAAAGAAAACTCTTTGAATGAGAAGGTGTGTCCAAATTTTGGTCTGTACTGCTCATTCGTCTGAGACCTTACTCTTCTGGGAATGAGGCCAATAGAGTGGGAATTATTTTGTCTCTTCTGCAAGGCGGTCCCCAGGAATGGGAATTTTCCCTTGGTCCCGATGCCCCTGAGTCGACCTCCATGGATTAAAAATTTGTGGGATTGGGGCTCTTGTACGCAGAACCAGACCATGCTGCATATGCTGAATCTCAGCTTCGTATATTAAAGCAGGGTCACAGACCCATTAAGGAGTATTGTGCAGACTTTAGAAAGTGGTGTGTGGCTTCTGGGTGGAACACCCCAGCTTTGGTTTGTCAGTTTAGACTGGGATTATCCGACACCTTAAAAGACATGCTGGTGACTTACCTCTCTTCAGACACCCTTGACCAAGCCATGATGTTAGCTGTCCGTTTAGATTCACGTCTAGGTGAACACAAACAGGAGTGTTCATCTCCCTCTAATCCTTCTCTTTTGCTTGACTCTTTTCCTGACTGTAATAACCAACTTGTGCCTGAGGTGGAACCCATGCAGATAGGGTCTATTCATACCCTGGATGAGCACAGAAGAATTTGCCTACTAAACGACCTGTGTTTTTACTCTGTGGAGAATGCAAACTTCATTGCCTCCTGTGTCAGTGTCCACACCAAAGTGGTAATCGTGGAGGCCACTTGGGTGCACAGGTATGTCATGCCTCTCAGAGAGCTACGCCTGGCAAAGTTCTTTTGGGGGGCATTGTTCCATCTAGTATACAACCTTATTTTACATCTACAAGTGTTTTAAAGCCTGTTTTGCAGCAACCTCTGACTGAGTCCGCGTGTTGTTGCACCATGGACAATAAGATTGTCGAGAGCACTCATGCGGACTTGCAGTCAGAGGGAAGTAGTGAGATTCTGAAGGATGACTGTGAGGACACCAATGAGTGGTGTGATTTGGAGGATGAGGATACAGATGGGGACATTAATTGTCCGTCTGTATCCTAGTCAAGACCTTTGTACTCAGGTGGTTAAGGGTCCAGTGGCCCCTTTTAAAAGGGGGGTACTGTAAGAACCCAAAGGGTTAATCTTCACTGAGGTCTTTAGTTATTCTGGTTACTGTGGAAACACCCTGTTCTGTGGATGGTCAGCTAACCCCGTTGGCTTTTCACCTGCTTAGATCACTATTTAAACCCTCAGCATTCATTTAGGCATCACCTGCCTAAGAGCTTATCCTCCTAGCTAGCATCTGTATTGTATCTTGCATCTTTGGCACATTTGACCCATTGGCTCCACTCTCTGACTCTTCTGTTTCAATGATTTGGCTTTTCAATGATTTGGCTTTTCTCTTGGTACTGACTCGGCTTGTGGACTTTTTCCCTTATTGTGTATGTTTGTTTAGTTATTATTTCTGTTAGTGTGTATGTTTCCTTATGGTGTCCCAATCTCTGTCTACATTATAGTTTACTTGGTTGATGTTTGACTCCCTGCACTTATTCAGGCAGGAACTGTCACCGTGGTTGTGGAACCATCGCCTAGGGCGGATACTCAAATAGGCAGGGCAAGTGGGAGCAGGTGAGTTAAGGGCTTCTCTCTACCTTGCTCATACGTGACACATGCAGTATATGGATTCATAAAAAGTGTCATAGACTTTCTACGAATCCATAACTTCTTGCTCAGCTTTCTTGAACAAAGAGGAACAATGCTTAGCTGAATTTCAACAGTAAGTAGAGCGTAGATTCTAGAGATATTTTTGAGATGTAGGTCACATGATTCCATATAAGGAGTACAGTTAAGATCTAAGTCTAGTATGACCCCAAGACAGTGTTTGTGCTGCCTAGGAGTTATGTTTGTATCACACATGGAGATGGAAATGTCAGGTTTAGGTAGGTTAGTAGAGTAACCACAATTGTCAAAAAATTCTGTTATAGATTGAGAGAAGTCATTGGGCCTCATTTACTAAGATTGTCGGGATTTTACTAGAGGGAAAAGTTGTTTCAGACTTGCAGGATTCCTCTCTATTTACTATTGGGAAAAGTCGGGAACATTTTCTGACCAGCTTTTTCTAGGTCGATATTTCAAGCCATTTACCCACAGGATTTTCTGTGAATTCAATAGTAAATCAGTCGGGTTGTGAAACCACGCCCCTTTTCAGCTTTTCACAGTGCAATGTCGGGTTTGTTGGATTTTCCAGGCGCACACTGTCGCACACTGTCGCACACTGTCGCACATTGTCGCAGACTGGTGCAGACATGTCTCAGACATAATAACCAGACAAAAACTGGTCGGTTTCAGCTTAGTAAATGAGGCCCATTATGTCTGAAAAAGCACACAGTCACTGGTGTTTTGTAGAAGTGCATGGATGATGTCACAACTGGGTGCCATTAATGTAGAGATGGTGGTGAATGCAAAATCTGCTTGTCCAATAGGGGCTGTGTAGAGACAAAAAAGCAGACAACCCAGGACTGGCCCCTGAGGAACCCCAACACAACAGTACGGGGAATAGGAGAAAAAGTAAAGCTGGCAAACTGAAGAAGCAGTCAGAGGGGTCAGCACTCACTTCTACAACCCCATCTTTAAATTCTACCAGACTTCAACAGAAGAAATTGGCTTCTCAAGATGTAGAAATAATAAGGGCCTTTGGGCAGCCTGAGAATTCCATAAAACTTTTTTTTAGTCTGAAGATATGCCTTCCTATCTGCGTAAATTCCCATATCATTTATTTTACATTTACTTAGGTAATGTTGCTTGGTTGCTGGTCAATGTTCATCATTTATTCATCTGAAATATTTATTGGTATAAAATATGACTTTGAGAAGAAAATACCTTTCACTATCGCAATCATTAGCAGTTCAAGATTCCAACAGATCGATTTCCCAATGTAATATGTCTTCTATGTAATAAATATTCATTATGAAATGCTGTTTATTCTTATTATTAGTTTTAGACTTCAGAGAACTTTTCTTCCAATGTTAAATCGGATACATGCAGTCATGTCCTATTTTCTATTTCTGAATGTCCTTTTCAAGTAAAGTTTGGAAGGTAGCCATAGATTTTCTCCTTTCTTTGATTTGTTTTTAAGAGTATTATGCATATATTTATCATATAAAATGTCTCATTATACAGTAAGTGAATTTTCTTATCCTTCAACATGTCAGAAATGTCACCTT